>NC_088403.1:69669222-69709222 GCF_034236695.1 Oncorhynchus nerka
TTACTATCAGTGTTGTTTATCTACTGAGTCCCACGGGGTCTAAAGTAGTGTTACTATCAGTGTTGTTTATCTACTGAGTCCCAGTCTAAAGTAGTGTTTATCAGTGTTGTTTAACTACTGAGTCCCACGGGGTCTAAAGTAGTGTGTTACTATCAGTGTTGTTTAACTACTGAGTCCCACGGGGTCTAAAGTAGTGTTACTATCAGTGTTGTTTACTATCAGTGTTGTTTATCAGTGTTGTTTATCTACTGAGTCCCACGGGGTCTAAAGTAGTGTTACTATCAGTGTTGTTTAACTACTGAGTCCCACGGGGTCTAAAGTAGTGTTACTATCAGTGTTGTTTAACTACTGAGTCCCACGGGGTCTAAAGTAGTGTTACTATCAGTGTTGTTTATCTACTGAGTCCCACGGGGTCTGTTGTTACTATCAGTGTTGTTTAACTACTGAGTCCCACGGGGTCTAAAGTAGTGTTACTATCAGTGTTGTTTAACTACTGAGTCCCACGGGGTCTAAAGTAGTGTTACTATCAGTGTTGTTTATCTACTGAGTCCCACGGGGTCTAAAGTAGTGTTACTATCAGTGTTGTTTATCTACTGAGTCCCACGGGGTCTAAAGTAGTGTAGTGTTACTATCAGTGTTGTTTAACTACTGAGTCCCACGGGGTCTAAAGTAGTGTTACTATCAGTGTTGTTTAACTACTGAGTCCCACGGGGTCTAAAGTAGTGTTACTATCAGTGTTGTTTAACTACTGAGTCCCACGGGGTCTAAAGTAGTGTTACTATCAGTGTTGTTTAACTACTGAGTCCCACGGGGTCTAAAGTAGTGTAGTGTTACTATCAGTGTTGTTTATCTACTGAGTCCCACGGGGTCTAAAGTAGTGTTACTATCAGTGTTGTTTAACTACTGAGTCCCACGGGGTCTAAAGTAGTGTTACTATCAGTGTTGTTTATCTACTGAGTCCCACGGGGTCTAAAGTAGTGTTACTATCAGTGTTGTTTATCTACTGAGTCCCACGGGGTCTAAAGTAGTGTAGTGTTACTATCAGTGTTGTTTATCTACTGAGTCCCACAGGGTCTAAAGTAGTGTTACTATCAGTGTTGTTTAACTACTGTGTCCCACGGGGTCTAAAGTAGTATAGTGTTACTATCAGTGTTGTTTAACTACTGAGTCCCACGGGGTCTAAAGTAGTGTAGTGTTACTATCAGTGTTGTTTAACTACTGAGTCCCACGGGGTCTAAAGTAGTGTAGTGTTACTATCAGTGTTGTTTATCTACTGAGTCCCACGGGGTCTAAAGTAGTGTTACTATCAGTGTTGTTTAACTACTGAGTCCCACGGGGTCTAAAGTAGTGTTACTATCAGTGTTGTTTATCTACTGAGTCCCACGGGGTCTAAAGTAGTGTTACTATCAGTGTTGTTTATCTACTGAGTCCCACGGGGTCTAAAGTAGTGTAGTGTTACTATCAGTGTTGTTTATCTACTGAGTCCCACGGGGTCTAAAGTAGTGTTACTATCAGTGTTGTTTAACTACTGAGTCCCACGGGGTCTAAAGTAGTGTAGTGTTACTATCAGTGTTGTTTATCTACTGAGTCCCACGGGGTCTAAAGTAGTGTTACTATCAGTGTTGTTTAACTACTGAGTCCCACGGGGTCTAAAGTAGTGTTACTATCAGTGTTGTTTATCTACTGAGTCCCACGGGGTCTAAAGTAGTGTAGTGTTACTATCAGTGTTGTTTAACTACTGAGTCCCACGGGGTCTAAAGTAGTGTAGTGTTACTATCAGTGTTGTTTAACTACTGAGTCCCACGGGGTCTAAAGTAGTGTTACTATCAGTGTTGTTTAACTACTGAGTCCCACGGGGTCTAAAGTAGTGTTACTATCAGTGTTGTTTAACTACTGAGTCCCACGGGGTCTAAAGTAGTGTTACTATCAGTGTTGTTTAACTACTGAGTCCCACGGGGTCTAAAGTAGTGTTACTATCAGTGTTGTTTATCTACTGAGTCCCACGGGGTCTAAAGTAGTGTGGTGTTACTATCAGTGTTGTTTATCTACTGAGGCCCACAGGGTCTAAAGTAGTGTTACTATCAGTGTTGTTTAACTACTGAGTCCCACGTGTTGTTTACTATCAGTGTTGTTTATCTACTGAGTCCCACGGGGTCTAAAGTAGTGTTACTATCAGTGTTGTTTAACTACTGAGTCCCACGGGGTCTAAAGTAGTGTTACTGTTTAACTATCAGTGTTGTTTAACTACTGAGTCCCACGGGGTCTAAAGTAGTGTAGTGTTACTATTAGTGTTGTTTAACTACTGAGTCCCACGGGGTCTAAAGTAGTGTTACTATCAGTGTTGTTTATCTACTGAGTCCCACGGGGTCTAAAGTAGTGTTACTATCAGTGTTGTTTAACTACTGAGTCCCACGGGGTCTAAAGTAGTGTTACTATCAGTGTTGTTTATCTACTGAGTCCCACGGGGTCTAAAGTAGTGTTACTATCAGTGTTGTTTATCTACTGAGTCCCACGGGGTCTAAAGTAGTGTAGTGTTACTATCAGTGTTGTTTATCTACTGAGTCCCACGGGGTCTAAAGTAGTGTTACTATCAGTGTTGTTTATCTACTGAGTCCCACGGGTCTAAAGTAGTGTAGTGTTACTATCAGTGTTGTTTATCTACTGAGTCCCACGGGTCTAAAGTAGTGTTACTATCAGTGTTGTTTAACTACTGAGTCCCACGGGGTCTAAAGTAGTGTTACTATCAGTGTTGTTTATCTACTGAGTCCCACGGGGTCTAAAGTAGTGTAGTGTTACTATCAGTGTTGTTTAACTACTGAGTCCCACGGGTCTAAAGTAGTGTTACTATCAGTGTTGTTTAACTACTGAGTCCCACGGGGTCTAAAGTAGTGTTACTATCAGTGTTGTTTAACTACTGAGTCCCACGGGGTCTAAAGTAGTGTTACTATCAGTGTTGTTTAACTACTGAGTCCCACGGGGTCTAAAGTAGTGTTACTATCAGTGTTGTTTAACTACTGAGTCCCACGGGGTCTAAAGTAGTGTTACTATCAGTGTTGTTTATCTACTGAGTCCCACGGGGTCTAAAGTAGTGTTACTATCAGTGTTGTTTATCTACTGAGTCCCACGGGGTCTAAAGTAGTGTTACTATCAGTGTTGTTTAACTACTGAGTCCCACGGGGTCTAAAGTAGTGTTACTATCAGTGTTGTTTAACTACTGAGTCCCACGGGGTCTAAAGTAGTGTAGTGTTACTATCAGTGTTGTTTAACTACTGAGTCCCACGGGGTCTAAAGTAGTGTAGTGTTACTATCAGTGTTGTTTAACTACTGAGTCCCACGGGGTCTAAAGTAGTGTTACTATCAGTGTTGTTTATCTACTGAGTCCCACGGGGTCTAAAGTAGTGTTACTATCAGTGTTGTTTAACTACTGAGTCCCACGGGGTCTAAAGTAGTGTTACTATCAGTGTTGTTTATCTACTGAGTCCCACGGGGTCTAAAGTAGTGTAGTGATACTATCAGTGTTGTTTAACTACTGAGTCCCACGGGGTCTAAAGTAGTGTTACTATCAGTGTTGTTTATCTACTGAGTCCCACGGGGTCTAAAGTAGTGTTACTATCAGTGTTGTTTATCTACTGAGTCCCACGGGTCTAAAGTAGTGTTACTATCAGTGTTGTTTAACTACTGAGTCCCACGGGGTCTAAAGTAGTGTTACTATCAGTGTTGTTTAACTACTGAGTCCCACGGGGTCTAAAGTAGTGTTACTATCAGTGTTGTTTATCTACTGAGTCCCACGGGGTCTAAAGTAGTGTTACTATCAGTGTTGTTTATCTACTGAGTCCCACGGGGTCTAAAGTAGTGTAGTGTTACTATCAGTGTTGTTTAACTACTGAGTCCCACGGGGTCTAAAGTAGTGTTACTATCAGTGTTGTTTAACTACTGAGTCCCACGGGGTCTAAAGTAGTGTAGTGTTACTATCAGTGTTGTTTAACTACTGAGTCCCACGGGGTCTAAAGTAGTGTAGTGTTACTATCAGTGTTGTTTAACTACTGAGTCCCACTAAAGGTCTAAAGTAGTGTTACTATCAGTGTTGTTTAACTACTGAGTCCCACGGGGTCTAAAGTAGTGTTACTATCAGTGTTGTTTAACTACTGAGTCCCACGGGGTCTAAAGTAGTGTTACTATCAGTGTTGTTTAACTACTGAGTCCCACGGGGTCTAAAGTAGTGTAGTGTTACTATCAGTGTTGTTTATCTACTGAGTCCCACGGGGTCTAAAGTAGTGTTACTATCAGTGTTGTTTAACTACTGAGTCCCACGGGGTCTAAAGTAGTGTAGTGTTACTATCAGTGTTGTTTATCTACTGAGTCCCACGGGGTCTAAAGTAGTGTTACTATCACTGTTGTTTATCTACTGAGTCCCACGGGGTCTAAAGTAGTGTAGTGTTACTATCAGTGTTGTTTATCTACTGAGGCCCACGGGGTCTAAAGTAGTGTTACTATCAGTGTTGTTTAACTACTGAGTCCCACGGGGTCTAAAGTAGTGTAGTGTTACTATCAGTGTTGTTTAACTACTGAGTCCCACGGGGTCTAAAGTAGTGTAGTGTTACTATTAGTGTTGTTTAACTACTGAGTCCCACGGGGTCTAAAGTAGTGTTACTATCAGTGTTGTTTATCTACTGAGTCCCACGGGGTCTAAAGTAGTGTAGTGATACTATCAGTGTTGTTTAACTACTGAGTCCCACGGGGTCTAAAGTAGTGTTACTATCAGTGTTGTTTATCTACTGAGTCCCACGGGGTCTAAAGTAGTGTTACTATCAGTGTTGTTTATCTACTGAGTCCCACGGGGTCTAAAGTAGTGTAGTGTTACTATCAGTGTTGTTTATCTACTGAGTCCCACGGGGTCTAAAGTAGTGTTACTATCAGTGTTGTTTAACTACTGAGTCCCACGGGGTCTAAAGTAGTGTTGTTACTATCAGTGTTGTTTATCTACTGAGTCCCACGGGGTCTAAAGTAGTGTTACTATCAGTGTTGTTTAACTACTGAGTCCCACGGGGTCTAAAGTAGTGTTACTATCAGTGTTGTTTATCTACTGAGTCCCACGGGGTCTAAAGTAGTGTTGTTACTATCAGTGTTGTTTAACTACTGAGTCCCACGGGGTCTAAAGTAGTGTTACTATCAGTGTTGTTTAACTACTGAGTCCCACGGGGTCTAAAGTAGTGTTACTATCAGTGTTGTTTAACTACTGAGTCCCACGGGGTCTAAAGTAGTGTTACTATCAGTGTTGTTTAACTACTGAGTCCCACGGGGTCTAAAGTAGTGTTACTATCAGTGTTGTTTATCTACTGAGTCCCACGGGGTCTAAAGTAGTGTAGTGTTACTATCAGTGTTGTTTATCTACTGAGTCCCACGGGGTCTAAAGTAGTGTTACTATCAGTGTTGTTTAACTACTGAGTCCCACGGGGTCTAAAGTAGTGTTACTATCAGTGTTGTTTAGAGTCCCACAGGGTCTAAAGTAGTGTTACTATCAGTGTTGTTTAACTACTGAGTCCCACGGGGTCTAAAGTAGTGTAGTGTTACTATCAGTGTTGTTTAACTACTGAGTCCCACGGGGTCTAAAGTAGTGTAGTGTTACTATCAGTGTTGTTTAACTACTGAGTCCCACGGGGTCTAAAGTAGTGTTACTATCAGTGTTGTTTAACTACTGAGTCCCACGGGGTCTAAAGTAGTGTTACTATCAGTGTTGTTTAACTACTGAGTCCCACGGGGTCTAAAGTAGTGTTACTATCAGTGTTGTTTATCTACTGAGTCCCACGGGGTCTAAAGTAGTGTTACTATCAGTGTTGTTTAACTACTGAGTCCCACGGGGTCTAAAGTAGTGTAGTGTTACTATCAGTGTTGTTTATCTACTGAGTCCCACGGGGTCTAAAGTAGTGTTACTATCAGTGTTGTTTAACTACTGAGTCCCACGGGGTCTAAAGTAGTGTAGTGTTACTATCAGTGTTGTTTATCTACTGAGTCCCACGGGGTCTAAAGTAGTGTTACTATCAGTGTTGTTTAACTACTGAGTCCCACGGGGTCTAAAGTAGTGTTACTATCAGTGTTGTTTATCTACTGAGTCCCACGGGGTCTAAAGTAGTGTGGTGTTACTATCAGTGTTGTTTAACTACTGAGTCCCACGGGGTCTAAAGTAGTGTTACTATCAGTGTTGATTAACTACTGAGTCCCACGGGGTCTAAAGTAGTGTTACTATCAGTGTTGTTTAACTACTGAGTCCCACGGGGTCTAAAGTAGTGTTGTTACTATCAGTGTTGTTTAACTACTGAGTCCCACGGGGTCTAAAGTAGTGTTACTATCAGTGTTGTTTAACTACTGAGTCCCACGGGGTCTAAAGTAGTGTTACTATCAGTGTTGTTTATCTACTGAGTCCCACGGGGTCTAAAGTAGTGTTACTATCAGTGTTGTTTATCTACTGAGTCCCACGGGGTCTAAAGTAGTGTTACTATTAGTGTTGTTTAACTACTGAGTCCCACGGGGTCTAAAGTAGTGTTACTATCAGTGTTGTTTAACTACTGAGTCCCACGGGGTCTAAAGTAGTGTAGTGTTACTATCAGTGTTGTTTATCTACTGAGTCCCACGGGGTCTAAAGTAGTGTAGTGTTACTATCAGTGTTGTTTAACTACTGAGTCCCACGGGGTCTAAAGTAGTGTTACTATCAGTGTTGTTTATCTACTGAGTCCCACGGGGTCTAAAGTAGTGTTACTATCAGTGTTGTTTAACTACTAAGTCCCACGGGGTCTAAAGTAGTGTTACTATCAGTGTTGTTTATCTACTGAGTCCCACGGGGTCTAAAGTAGTGTAGTGATACTATCAGTGTTGTTTAACTACTGAGTCCCACGGGGTCTAAAGTAGTGTTACTATCAGTGTTGTTTATCTACTGAGTCCCACGGGGTCTAAAGTAGTGTTACTATCAGTGTTGTTTATCTACTGAGTCCCACGGGGTCTAAAGTAGTGTTACTATCAGTGTTGTTTAACTACTGAGTCCCACGGGGTCTAAAGTAGTGTTACTATCAGTGTTGTTTAACTACTGAGTCCCACGGGGTCTAAAGTAGTGTTACTATCAGTGTTGTTTATCTACTGAGTCCCACGGGGTCTAAAGTAGTGTTACTATCAGTGTTTTTTATCTACTGAGTCCCACGGGGTCTAAAGTAGTGTAGTATTACTATCAGTGTTGTTTAACTACTGAGTCCCACGGGGTCTAAAGTAGTGTTACTATCAGTGTTGTTTAACTACTGAGTCCCACGGGGTCTAAAGTAGTGTAGTGTTACTATCAGTGTTGTTTAACTACTGAGTCCCACGGGGTCTAAAGTAGTGTAGTGTTACTATCAGTGTTGTTTAACTACTGAGTCCCACAGGGTCTAAAGTAGTGTTACTATCAGTGTTGTTTAACTACTGAGTCCCACGGGGTCTAAAGTAGTGTTACTATCAGTGTTGTTTAACTACTGAGTCCCACGGGGTCTAAAGTAGTGTTACTATCAGTGTTGTTTAACTACTGAGTCCCACGGGGTCTAAAGTAGTGTTACTATCAGTGTTGTTTAACTACTGAGTCCCACGGGGTCTAAAGTAGTGTTACTATCAGTGTTGTTTAACTACTGAGTCCCACGGGGTCTAAAGTAGTGTAGTGTTACTATCAGTGTTGTTTATCTACTGAGTCCCACGGGGTCTAAAGTAGTGTTACTATCACTGTTGTTTATCTACTGAGTCCCACGGGGTCTAAAGTAGTGTAGTGTTACTATCAGTGTTGTTTATCTACTGAGGCCCACAGGGTCTAAAGTAGTGTTACTATCAGTGTTGTTTAACTACTGAGTCCCACGGGGTCTAAAGTAGTGTAGTGTTACTATCAGTGTTGTTTAACTACTGAGTCCCACGGGGTCTAAAGTAGTGTAGTGTTACTATTAGTGTTGTTTAACTACTGAGTCCCACGGGGTCTAAAGTAGTGTTACTATCAGTGTTGTTTATCTACTGAGTCCCACGGGGTCTAAAGTAGTGTTACTATCAGTGTTGTTTAACTACTGAGTCCCACGGGGTCTAAAGTAGTGTTACTATCAGTGTTGTTTATCTACTGAGTCCCACGGGGTCTAAAGTAGTGTTACTATCAGTGTTGTTTATCTACTGAGTCCCACGGGGTCTAAAGTAGTGTAGTGTTACTATCAGTGTTGTTTATCTACTGAGTCCCACGGGGTCTAAAGTAGTGTTACTATCAGTGTTGTTTAACTACTGAGTCCCACGGGGTCTAAAGTAGTGTTGTTACTATCAGTGTTGTTTATCTACTGAGTCCCACGGGGTCTAAAGTAGTGTTACTATCAGTGTTGTTTAACTACTGAGTCCCACGGGGTCTAAAGTAGTGTTACTATCAGTGTTGTTTAACTACTGAGTCCCACGGGGTCTAAAGTAGTGTTGTTACTATCAGTGTTGTTTAACTACTGAGTCCCACGGGGTCTAAAGTAGTGTTGTTACTATCAGTGTTGTTTAACTACTGAGTCCCACGGGGTCTAAAGTAGTGTTACTATCAGTGTTGTTTAACTACTGAGTCCCACGGGGTCTAAAGTAGTGTTACTATCAGTGTTGTTTAACTACTGAGTCCCACGGGGTCTAAAGTAGTGTTACTATCAGTGTTGTTTAACTACTGAGTCCCACGGGGTCTAAAGTAGTGTAGTGTTACTATCAGTGTTGTTTATCTACTGAGTCCCACGGGGTCTAAAGTAGTGTTACTATCAACTGAGTCCCACGGGGTCTAAAGTAGTGTAGTGTTACTATCAGTGTTGTTTATCTACTGAGTCCCACGGGGTCTAAAGTAGTGTTACTATCAGTGTTGTTTAACTACTGAGTCCCACGGGGTCTAAAGTAGTGTAGTGTTACTATCAGTGTTGTTTAACTACTGAGTCCCACGGGGTCTAAAGTAGTGTAGTGTTACTATCAGTGTTGTTTAACTACTGAGTCCCACGGGGTCTAAAGTAGTGTTACTATCAGTGTTGTTTATCTACTGAGTCCCACGGGGTCTAAAGTAGTGTTACTATCAGTGTTGTTTAACTACTGAGTCCCACGGGGTCTAAAGTAGTGTTACTATCAGTGTTGTTTATCTACTGAGTCCCACGGGGTCTAAAGTAGTGTTACTATCAGTGTTGTTTATCTACTGAGTCCCACGGGGTCTAAAGTAGTGTAGTGTTACTATCAGTGTTGTTTATCTACTGAGTCCCACGGGGTCTAAAGTAGTGTTACTATCAGTGTTGTTTAACTACTGAGTCCCACGGGGTCTAAAGTAGTGTAGTGTTACTATCAGTGTTGTTTATCTACTGAGTCCCACGGGTCTAAAGTAGTGTTAGTATCACGTGTTGTTTAACTACTGAGTCCCACGGGGTCTAAAGTAGTGTTACTATCAGTGTTGTTTAACTACTGAGTCCCACGGGGTCTAAAGTAGTGTTACTATCAGTGTTGTTTAACTACTGAGTCCCACGGGGTCTAAAGTAGTGTAGTGTTACTATCAGTGTTGTTTAACTACTGAGTCCCACGGGGTCTAAAGTAGTGTTACTATCAGTGTTGTTTAACTACTGAGTCCCACGGGGTCTAAAGTAGTGTTACTATCAGTGTTGTTTAACTACTGAGTCCCACGGGGTCTAAAGTAGTGTTACTATCAGTGTTGTTTAACTACTGAGTCCCACGGGGTCTAAAGTAGTAGTGTTACTATCAGTGTTGTTTATCTACTGAGTCCCACGGGTCTAAAGTAGTGTTACTATCAGTGTTGTTTATCTACTATCCCACGGGGTCTAAAG
This sequence comes from Oncorhynchus nerka, assembly GCF_034236695.1. NCBI lineage: Eukaryota > Metazoa > Chordata > Actinopteri > Salmoniformes > Salmonidae > Oncorhynchus > Oncorhynchus nerka. Next base: position 69,679,044 of record NC_088403.1, read on the forward strand.
TAGTGTTACTATCAGTGTTGTTTAACTACTGAGTCCCACGGGGTCTAAAGTAGTGTTACTATCAGTGTTGTTTAACTACTGAGTCCCACGGGGTCTAAAGTAGTGTAGTGTTACTATCAGTGTTGTTTATCTACTGAGTCCCACGGGGTCTAAAGTAGTGTAGTGTTACTATCAGTGTTGTTTAACTACTGAGTCCCACGGGGTCTAAAGTAGTGTTACTATCAGTGTTGTTTATCTACTGAGTCCCACGGGGTCTAAAGTAGTGTTACTATCAGTGTTGTTTAACTACTGAGTCCCACGGGGTCTAAAGTAGTGTTACTATCAGTGTTGTTTATCTACTGAGTCCCACGGGGTCTAAAGTAGTGTTGTGATACTATCAGTGTTGTTTAACTACTGAGTCCCACGGGGTCTAAAGTAGTGTTACTATCAGTGTTGTTTATCTACTGAGTCCCACGGGGTCTAAAGTAGTGTTACTATCAGTGTTGTTTATCTACTGAGTCCCACGTGTTACTATCAGTGTTGTTTAACTACTGAGTCCCACGGGGTCTAAAGTAGTGTTACTATCAGTGTTGTTTAACTACTGAGTCCCACGGGGTCTAAAGTAGTGTTACTATCAGTGTTGTTTATCTACTGAGTCCCACGGGGTCTAAAGTAGTGTTACTATCAGTGTTGTTTAACTACTGAGTCCCAGTGTAGTGTTTATCAGTGTTGTTTAACTACTGAGTCCCACGGGGTCTAAAGTAGTGTTACTATCAGTGTTGTTTAACTACTGAGTCCCACGGGGTCTAAAGTAGTGTAGTGTTACTATCAGTGTTGTTTAACTACTGAGTCCCACGGGGTCTAAAGTAGTGTAGTGTTACTATCAGTGTTGTTTAACTACTGAGTCCCACGGGTCTAAAGTAGTGTTACTATCAGTGTTGTTTATCTACTGAGTCCCACGGGGTCTAAAGTAGTGTTACTATCAGTGTTGTTTAACTACTGAGTCCCACGGGGTCTAAAGTAGTGTTACTATCAGTGTTGTTTAAGTCCCACGGGGTCTAAAGTAGTGTAGTGTTACTATCAGTGTTGTTTAACTACTGAGTCCCACGGGGTCTAAAGTAGTGTTACTATCAGTGTTGTTTATCTACTGAGTCCCACGGGGTCTAAAGTAGTGTTACTATCAGTGTTGTTTATCTACTGAGTCCCACGGGGTCTAAAGTAGTGTTACTATCAGTGTTGTTTAACTACTGAGTCCCACGGGGTCTAAAGTAGTGTTACTATCAGTGTTGTTTAACTACTGAGTCCCACGGGGTCTAAAGTAGTGTTACTATCAGTGTTGTTTATCTACTGAGTCCCACGGGGTCTAAAGTAGTGTTACTATCAGTGTTGTTTATCTACTGAGTCCCACGGGGTCTAAAGTAGTGTAGTGTTACTATCAGTGTTGTTTAACTACTGAGTCCCACGGGGTCTAAAGTAGTGTTACTATCAGTGTTGTTTAACTACTGAGTCCCACGGGGTCTAAAGTAGTGTTACTATCAGTGTTGTTTAACTACTGAGTCCCACGGGGTCTAAAGTAGTGTAGTGTTACTATCAGTGTTGTTTAACTACTGAGTCCCACGGGGTCTAAAGTAGTGTTACTATCAGTGTTGTTTAACTACTGAGTCCCACGGGGTCTAAAGTAGTGTTACTATCAGTGTTGTTTAACTACTGAGTCCCACGGGGTCTATCAGTGTTGTTTAACTACTGTCCCAGTCTAAAGTAGTGTTACTATCAGTGTTGTTTAACTACTGAGTCCCACGGGGTCTAAAGTAGTGTTACTATCAGTGTTGTTTAACTACTGAGTCCCACGGGGTCTAAAGTAGTAGTGTTACTATCAGTGTTGTTTAGTGTAGTGTTACTATCAGTGTTGTTTATCTACTGAGTCCCACGGGGTCTAAAGTAGTGTTACTATCAGTGTTGTTTAACTACTGAGTCCCACGGGGTCTAAAGTAGTGTTTACTATCAGTGTTGTTTAACTACTGAGTCCCACGGGGTCTAAAGTAGTGTTACTATCAGTGTTGTTTAACTACTGAGTCCCACGGGGTCTAAAGTAGTGTGTTACTATCAGTGTTGTTTAACTACTGAGTCCCACGGGGTCTAAAGTAGTGTAGTGTTACTATCAGTGTTGTTTAACTACTGAGTCCCACGGGGTCTAAAGTAGTGTTACTATCAGTGTTGTTTAACTACTGAGTCCCACGGGGTCTAAAGTAGTGTTACTATCAGTGTTGTTTAACTACTGAGTCCCACGGGGTCTAAAGTAGTGTTACTATCAGTGTTGTTTATCTACTGAGTCCCACGGGGTCTAAAGTAGTGTTACTATCAGTGTTGTTTATCTACTGAGTCCCACGGGGTCTAAAGTAGTGTAGTGTTACTATCAGTGTTGTTTAACTACTGAGTCCCACGGGGTCTAAAGTAGTGTTACTATCAGTGTTGTTTAACTACTGAGTCCCACGGGGTCTAAAGTAGTGTTACTATCAGTGTTGTTTAACTACTGAGTCCCACGGGGTCTAAAGTAGTGTTACTATCAGTGTTGTTTAACTACTGAGTCCCACGGGGTCTAAAGTAGTGTTACTATCAGTGTTGTTTAACTACTGAGTCCCACGGGGTCTAAAGTAGTGTAGTGTTACTATCAGTGTTGTTTAACTACTGAGTCCCACGGGGTCTAAAGTAGTAGTGTTACTATCAGTGTTGTTTAACTACTGAGTCCCACGGGGTCTAAAGTAGTGTTACTATCAGTGTTGTTTAACTACTGAGTCCCACGGGGTCTAAAGTAGTGTTACTATCAGTGTTGTTTAACTACTGAGTCCCACGGGGTCTAAAGTAGTGTTACTATCAGTGTTGTTTAACTACTGAGTCCCACGGGGTCTAAAGTAGTGTAGTGTTACTATCAGTGTTGTTTAACTACTGAGTCCCACGGGGTCTAAAGTAGTGTTACTATCAGTGTTGTTTAACTACTGAGTCCCACGGGGTCTAAAGTAGTGTAGTGTTACTATCAGTGTTGTTTATCTACTGAGTCCCACGGGGTCTAAAGTAGTGTTACTATCAGTGTTGTTTAACTACTGAGTCCCACGGGGTCTAAAGTAGTGTAGTGTTACTATCAGTGTTGTTTAACTACTGAGTCCCACGGGGTCTAAAGTAGTGTAGTGTTACTATCAGTGTTGTTTAACTACTGAGTCCCACGGGGTCTAAAGTAGTGTTACTATCAGTGTTGTTTATCTACTGAGTCCCACGGGGTCTAAAGTAGTGTTACTATCAGTGTTGTTTAACTACTGAGTCCCACGGGGTCTAAAGTAGTGTTACTATCAGTGTTGTTTAACTACTGAGTCCCACGGGGTCTAAAGTAGTGTTACTATCAGTGTTGTTTATCTACTGAGTCCCACGGGGTCTAAAGTAGTGTAGTGTTACTATCAGTGTTGTTTAACTACTGAGTCCCACGGGGTCTAAAGTAGTGTTACTATCAGTGTTGTTTAACTACTGAGTCCCACGGGGTCTAAAGTAGTGTAGTGTTACTATCAGTGTTGTTTAACTACTGAGTCCCACGGGGTCTAAAGTAGTGTTACTATCAGTGTTGTTTAACTACTGAGTCCCACGGGGTCTAAAGTAGTGTTACTATCAGTGTTGTTTATCTACTGAGTCCCACGGGGTCTAAAGTAGTGTAGTGTTACTATCAGTGTTGTTTAACTACTGAGTCCCACGGGGTCTAAAGTAGTGTAGTGTTACTATCAGTGTTGTTTAACTACTGAGTCCCACGGGGTCTAAAGTAGTGTTACTATCAGTGTTGTTTAACTACTGAGTCCCACGGGGTCTAAAGTAGTGTTACTATCAGTGTTGTTTAACTACTGAGTCCCACGGGGTCTAAAGTAGTGTTACTATCAGTGTTGTTTAACTACTGAGTCCCACGGGGTCTAAAGTAGTGTTACTATCAGTGTTGTTTATCTACTGAGTCCCACGGGGTCTAAAGTAGTGTTACTATCAGTGTTGTTTATCTACTGAGTCCCAAGGGGTCTAAAGTAGTGTTACTATTAGTGTTGTTTAACTACTGAGTCCCACGGGGTCTAAAGTAGTGTTACTATCAGTGTTGTTTAACTACTGAGTCCCACGGGGTCTAAAGTAGTGTAGTGTTACTATCAGTGTTGTTTATCTACTGAGTCCCACGGGGTCTAAAGTAGTGTAGTGTTACTATCAGTGTTGTTTAACTACTGAGTCCCACGGGGTCTAAAGTAGTGTTACTATCAGTGTTGTTTATCTACTGAGTCCCACGGGGTCTAAAGTAGTGTTACTATCAGTGTTGTTTAACTACTGAGTCCCACGGGGTCTAAAGTAGTGTTACTATCAGTGTTGTTTATCTACTGAGTCCCACGGGGTCTAAAGTAGTGTAGTGTTACTATCAGTGTTGTTTAACTACTGAGTCCCACGGGGTCTAAAGTAGTGTTACTATCAGTGTTGTTTATCTACTGAGTCCCACGGGGTCTAAAGTAGTGTTACTATCAGTGTTGTTTATCTACTGAGTCCCACGGGGTCTAAAGTAGTGTTACTATCAGTGTTGTTTAACTACTGAGTCCCACGGGGTCTAAAGTAGTGTTACTATCAGTGTTGTTTAACTACTGAGTCCCACGGGGTCTAAAGTAGTGTTTACTATCAGTGTTGTTTATCTACTGAGTCCCAGGGTCTAAAGTAGTTTACTATCAGTGTTGTTTATCTACTGAGTCCCACGGGGTCTAAAGTAGTGTAGTATTACTATCAGTGTTGTTTAACTACTGAGTCCCACGGGGTCTAAAGTAGTGTTACTATCAGTGTTGTTTAACTACTGAGTCCCACGGGGTCTAAAGTAGTGTAGTGTTACTATCAGTGTTGTTTAACTACTGAGTCCCACGGGGTCTAAAGTAGTGTAGTGTTACTATCAGTGTTGTTTAACTACTGAGTCCCACGGGGTCTAAAGTAGTGTTACTATCAGTGTTGTTTAACTACTGAGTCCCACGGGGTCTAAAGTAGTGTTACTATCAGTGTTGTTTAACTACTGAGTCCCACGGGGTCTAAAGTAGTGTAGTGTTACTATCAGTGTTGTTTAACTACTGAGTCCCACGGGGTCTAAAGTAGTGTTACTATCAGTGTTGTTTAACTACTGAGTCCCACGGGGTCTAAAGTAGTGTAGTGTTACTATCAGTGTTGTTTAACTACTGTGTTACTATCAGTGTTGTTTAACTACTGAGTCCCACGGGGTCTAAAGTAGTGTTACTATCAGTGTTGTTTAACTACTGAGTCCCACGGGGTCTAAAGTAGTAGTGTTGTTTAGTGTTACTATCAGTGTTGTTTATCTACTGAGTCCCACGGGGTCTAAAGTAGTGTTACTATCAGTGTTGTTTAACTACTGAGTCCCACGGGGTCTAAAGTAGTGTAGTGTTACTATCAGTGTTGTTTAACTACTGAGTCCCACGGGGTCTAAAGTAGTGTAGTGTTACTATCAGTGTTGTTTAACTACTGAGTCCCACGGGGTCTAAAGTAGTGTTACTATCAGTGTTGTTTAACTACTGAGTCCCACGGGGTCTAAAGTAGTGTTACTATCAGTGTTGTTTAACTACTATCAGTGTTGTCCCACTGAGTCCCACGGGGTCTAAAGTAGTGTTACTATCAGTGTTGTTTAACTACTGAGTCCCACGGGGTCTAAAGTAGTGTTACTATCAGTGTTGTTTATCTACTGAGTCCCACGGGGTCTAAAGTAGTGTTACTATCAGTGTTGTTTAACTACTGAGTCCCACGGGGTCTAAAGTAGTGTTACTATCAGTGTTGTTTAACTACTGAGTCCCACGGGGTCTAAAGTAGTGTTACTATCAGTGTTGTTTAACTACTGAGTCCCACGGGGTCTAAAGTAGTGTAGTGTTACTATCAGTGTTGTTTATCTACTGAGTCCCACGGGGTCTAAAGTAGTGTAGTGTTACTATCAGTGTTGTTTAACTACTGAGTCCCACGGGGTCTAAAGTAGTGTTACTATCAGTGTTGTTTATCTACTGAGTCCCACGGGGTCTAAAGTAGTGTTACTATCAGTGTTGTTTAACTACTGAGTCCCACGGGTCTAAAGTAGTGTTACTATCAGTGTTGTTTAACTACTGAGTCCCACGGGGTCTAAAGTAGTGTAGTGTTACTATCAGTGTTGTTTAACTACTGAGTCCCACGGGGTCTAAAGTAGTGTTACTATCAGTGTTGTTTAACTACTGAGTCCCACGGGGTCTAAAGTAGTGTTACTATCAGTGTTGTTTATCTACTGAGTCCCACGGGGTCTAAAGTAGTGTTACTATCAGTGTTGTTTAACTACTGAGTCCCACGGGGTCTAAAGTAGTGTTACTATCAGTGTTGTTTAACTACTGAGTCCCACGGGGTCTAAAGTAGTGTTACTATCAGTGTTGTTTAACTACTGAGTCCCACGGGGTCTAAAGTAGTGTTACTATCAGTGTTGTTTAACTACTATCCCAGTGTTGTTTCAGTGTTGTTTATCTACTGAGTCCCACGGGGTCTAAAGTAGTGTTACTATCAGTGTTGTTTAACTACTGAGTCCCACGGGGTCTAAAGTAGTGTTACTATCAGTGTTGTTTAACTACTGAGTCCCACGGGGTCTAAAGTAGTGTAGTGTTACTATCAGTGTTGTTTAACTACTGAGTCCCACGGGGTCTAAAGTAGTGTAGTGTTACTATCAGTGTTGTTTAACTACTGAGTCCCACGGGGTCTAAAGTAGTGTTACTATCAGTGTTGTTTAACTACTGAGTCCCACGGGGTCTAAAGTAGTGTTACTATCAGTGTTGTTTAACTACTGAGTCCCACGGGGTCTAAAGTAGTGTTACTATCAGTGTTGTTTAACTACTGAGTCCCACGGGGTCTAAAGTAGTGTTACTATCAGTGTTGTTTAACTACTGAGTCCCACGGGGTCTAAAGTAGTGTTACTATCAGTGTTGTTTATCTACTGAGTCCCACGGGGTCTAAAGTAGTGTTACTATCAGTGTTGTTTAACTACTGAGTCCCACGGGGTCTAAAGTAGTGTTACTATCAGTGTTGTTTAACTACTGAGTCCCACGGGGTCTAAAGTAGTGTAGTGTTACTATCAGTGTTGTTTAACTACTGAGTCCCACGGGGTCTAAAGTAGTGTTACTATCAGTGTTGTTTAACTACTGAGTCCCACGGGGTCTAAAGTAGTGTTACTATCAGTGTTGTTTAACTACTGAGTCCCACGGGGTCTAAAGTAGTGTTACTATCAGTGTTGTTTAACTACTGAGTCCCACGGGGTCTAAAGTAGTGTTACTATCAGTGTTGTTTATCTACTGAGTCCCACGGGGTCTAAAGTAGTGTAGTGTTACTATCAGTGTTGTTTAACTACTGAGTCCCACGGGGTCTAAAGTAGTGTTACTATCAGTGTTGTTTATCTACTGAGTCCCACGGGGTCTAAAGTAGTGTTACTATCAGTGTTGTTTAACTACTGAGTCCCACGGGGTCTAAAGTAGTGTTACTATCAGTGTTGTTTATCTACTGAGTCCCACGGGGTCTAAAGTAGTGTTACTATCAGTGTTGTTTAACTACTGAGTCCCACGGGGTCTAAAGTAGTGTTACTATCAGTGTTGTTTAACTACTGAGTCCCACGGGGTCTAAAGTAGTGTTACTATCAGTGTTGTTTAACTACTGAGTCCCACGGGGTCTAAAGTAGTGTTACTATCAGTGTTGTTTATCTACTGAGTCCCACGGGGTCTAAAGTAGTGTTACTATCAGTGTTGTTTAACTACTGAGTCCCACGGGGTCTAAAGTAGTGTTACTATCAGTGTTGTTTAACTACTGAGTCCCACGGGGTCTAAAGTAGTGTAGTGTTACTATCAGTGTTGTTTATCTACTGAGTCCCACGGGGTCTAAAGTAGTGTGGTGTTACTATCAGTGTTGTTTAACTACTGAGTCCCACGGGGTCTAAAGTAGTGTTACTATCAGTGTTGTTTATCTACTGAGTCCCACGGGGTCTAAAGTAGTGTTACTATCAGTGTTGTTTAACTACTGAGTCCCACGGGGTCTAAAGTAGTGTTACTATCAGTGTTGTTTATCTACTGAGTCCCACGGGGTCTAAAGTAGTGTAGTGTTACTATCAGTGTTGTTTAACTACTGAGTCCCACGGGGTCTAAAGTAGTGTTACTATCAGTGTTGTTTAACTACTGAGTCCCACGGGGTCTAAAGTAGTGTTACTATCAGTGTTGTTTATCTACTGAGTCCCACGGGGTCTAAAGTAGTGTTACTATCAGTGTTGTTTAACTACTGAGTCCCACGGGGTCTAAAGTAGTGTTACTATCAGTGTTGTTTAACTACTGAGTCCCACGGGGTCTAAAGTAGTGTTACTATCAGTGTTGTTTATCTACTGAGTCCCACGGGGTCTAAAGTAGTGTTACTATCAGTGTTGTTTAACTACTGAGTCCCACGGGGTCTAAAGTAGTGTTACTATCAGTGTTGTTTAACTACTGAGTCCCACGGGGTCTAAAGTAGTGTTACTATCAGTGTTGTTTAACTACTGAGTCCCACGGGGTCTAAAGTAGTGTTACTATCAGTGTTGTTTAACTACTGAGTCCCACGGGGTCTAAAGTAGTGTTAGTGTTGTTTAACTACTGAGTCCCACGGGGTCTAAAGTAGTGTTATCAGTGTTGTTTAACTACTGAGTCCCACGGGGTCTAAAGTAGTGTAGTGTTACTATCAGTGTTGTTTAACTACTGAGTCCCACGGGGTCTAAAGTAGTGTTACTATCAGTGTTGTTTAACTACTGAGTCCCACGGGGTCTAAAGTAGTGTTACTATCAGTGTTGTTTAACTACTGAGTCCCACGGGGTCTAAAGTAGTGTTACTATCAGTGTTGTTTAACTACTGAGTCCCACGGGGTCTAAAGTAGTGTAGTGTTACTATCAGTGTTGTTTAACTACTGAGTCCCACGGGGTCTAAAGTAGTGTTACTATCAGTGTTTTTTATCTACTGAGTCCCACGGGGTCTAAAGTAGTCAGTGTTGTTTAACTGTTACTATCAGTGTTGTTTAACTACTGAGTCCCACGGGGTCTAAAGTAGTGTTTACTATCAGTGTTGTTTAACTACTGAGTCCCACGGGGTCTAAAGTAGTGTTACTATCAGTGTTGTTTAACTACTGAGTCCCACGTCTAAAGTAGTGTTGTACTATCAGTGTTGTTTATCTACTGAGTCCCACGGGGTCTAAAGTAGTGTTACTATCAGTGTTGTTTAACTACTGAGTCCCACGGGGTCTAAAGTAGTGTAGTGTTACTATCAGTGTTGTTTAACTACTGAGTCCCACGGGGTCTAAAGTAGTGTTGTTACTATCAGTGTTGTTTAACTACTGAGTCCCACGGGGTCTAAAGTAGTGTTACTATCAGTGTTGTTTATCTACTGAGTCCCACGGGGTCTAAAGTAGTGTTACTATCAGTGTTGTTTATCTACTGAGTCCCACGGGGTCTAAAGTAGTGTTACTATCAGTGTTGTTTAACTACTGAGTCCCACGGGGTCTAAAGTAGTGTTACTATCAGTGTTGTTTAACTACTGAGTCCCACGGGGTCTAAAGTAGTGTAGTGTTACTATCAGTGTTGTTTAACTACTGAGTCCCACGGGGTCTAAAGTAGTGTTGTTACTATCAGTGTTGTTTAACTACTGAGTCCCACGGGGTCTAAAGTAGTGTTACTATCAGTGTTGTTTAACTACTGAGTCCCACGGGGTCTAAAGTAGTGTTACTATCAGTGTTGTTTAACTACTGAGTCCCACGGGGTCTAAAGTAGTGTGTTACTATCAGTGTTGTTTAACTACTGAGTCCCAGGGGTCTAAAGTAGTGTTACTATCAGTGTTGTTTACTACTGAGTCCCACGGGGTCTAAAGTAGTGTTGTTACTATCAGTGTTGTTTAACTACTGAGTCCCACGGGGTCTAAAGTAGTGTTACTATCAGTGTTGTTTAACTACTGAGTCCCACGGGTCTAAAGTAGTGTTACTATCAGTGTTGTTTAACTACTGAGTCCCACGGGGTCTAAAGTAGTGTTACTATCAGTGTTGTTTAACTACTGAGTCCCACGGGGTCTAAAGTAGTGTTACTATCAGTGTTGTTTAACTACTGAGTCCCACTAAAGTAGGGTCTAAACTGAGTCCCACGGGTCTAAAGTGTGTTACTATCAGTGTTGTTTAACTACTGAGTCCCACGGGGTCTAAAGTAGTGTTACTATCAGTGTTGTTTAACTACTGAGTCCCACGGGGTCTAAAGTCTAAAGTAGTGTTACTATCAGTGTTGTTTAACTACTGAGTCCCACGGGGTCTAAAGTAGTGTTACTATCAGTGTTGTTTAACTACTGAGTCCCACGGGGTCTAAAGTAGTGTTTATCAGTGTTGTTTAACTACTGAGTCCTACAGGGTTTATCTACTGAGTCCCACGGGGTCTAAAGTAGTGTTACTATCAGTGTTGTTTAACTACTGAGTCCCACGGGGTCTAAAGTAGTGTAGTGTTACTATCAGTGTTGTTTAACTACTGAGTCCCACGGGGTCTAAAGTAGTGTAGTGTTACTATCAGTGTTGTTTAACTACTGAGTCCCACGGGGTCTAAAGTAGTGTTACTATCAGTGTTGTTTAACTACTGAGTCCCACGGGGTCTAAAGTAGTGTTACTATCAGTGTTGTTTAACTACTGAGTCCCACGGGGTCTAAAGTAGTGTTACTATCAGTGTTGTTTAACTACTGAGTCCCACGGGGTCTAAAGTAGTGTAGTGTTACTATCAGTGTTGTTTAACTACTGAGTCCCACGGGGTCTAAAGTAGTGTTACTATCAGTGTTGTTTAACTACTGAGTCCCACGGGGTCTAAAGTAGTGTAGTGTTACTATCAGTGTTGTTTATCTACTGAGTCCCACGGGGTCTAAAGTAGTGTTACTATCAGTGTTGTTTAACTACTGAGTCCCACGGGGTCTAAAGTAGTGTTACTATCAGTGTTGTTTAACTACTGAGTCCCACGGGGTCTAAAGTAGTGTTACTATCAGTGTTGTTTAACTACTGAGTCCCACGGGGTCTAAAGTAGTGTTACTATCAGTGTTGTTTAACTACTGAGTCCCACGGGTCTAAAGTAGTGTTACTATCAGTGTTGTTTAACTACTGAGTCCCACGGGGTCTAAAGTAGTGTTACTATCAGTGTTGTTTAACTACTGAGTCCCACGGGGTCTAAAGTAGTGTTACTATCAGTGTTGTTTAACTACTGAGTCCCACGGGGTCTAAAGTAGTGTTACTATCAGTGTTGTTTATCTACTGAGTCCCACAGGGTCTAAAGTAGTGTGGTGTTACTATCAGTGTTGTTTAACTACTGAGTCCCACGGGGTCTAAAGTAGTGTTACTATCAGTGTTGATTAACTACTGAGTCCCACGGGGTCTAAAGTAGTGTTACTATCAGTGTTGTTTAACTACTGAGTCCCACGGGGTCTAAAGTAGTGTTACTATCAGTGTTGTTTAACTACTGAGTCCCACGGGTCTAAAGTAGTGTTACTATCAGTGTTGTTTAACTACTGAGTCCCACGGGGTCTAAAGTAGTGTTACTATCAGTGTTGTTTAACTACTGAGTCCCACGGGGTCTAAAGTAGTGTTACTATCAGTGTTGTTTAACTACTGAGTCCCACGGGGTCTAAAGTAGTGTTACTATCAGTGTTGTTTAACTACTGAGTCCCACGGGGTCTAAAGTAGTGTAACTATCAGTGTTGTTTAACTACTGAGTCCCACGGGGTCTAAAGTAGTGTTACTATCAGTGTTGTTTAACTACTGAGTCCCACGGGGTCTAAAGTAGTGTTACTATCAGTGTTGTTTAACTACTGAGTCCCACGGGGTCTAAAGTAGTGTAGTGTTACTATCAGTGTTGTTTAACTACTGAGTCCCACGGGGTCTAAAGTAGTGTTACTATCAGTGTTGTTTAACTACTGAGTCCCACGGGGTCTAAAGTAGTGTAGTGTTACTATCAGTGTTGTTTAACTACTGAGTCCCACGGGGTCTAAAGTAGTGTTACTATCAGTGTTGTTTAACTACTGAGTCCCACGGGGTCTAAAGTAGTGTTACTATCAGTGTTGTTTATCTACTGAGTCCCACGGGGTCTAAAGTAGTGTTACTATCAGTGTTGTTTAACTACTGAGTCCCACGGGGTCTAAAGTAGTGTTGTTACTATCAGTGTTGTTTAACTACTGAGTCCCACGGGGTCTAAAGTAGTGTTACTATCAGTGTTGTTTAACTACTGAGTCCCACGGGTCTAAAGTAGTGTTACTATCAGTGTTGTTTAACTACTGAGTCCCACGGGGTCTAAAGTAGTGTAGTGTTACTATCAGTGTTGTTTAACTACTGAGTCCCACAGGGTCTAAAGTAGTGTTACTATCAGTGTTGTTTAACTACTGAGTCCCACGGGGTCTAAAGTAGTGTTACTATCAGTGTTGTTTAACTACTGAGTCCCACGGGGTCTAAAGTTGTTACTATCAGTGTTGTTTAACTACTGAGTCCCACGGGGTCTAAAGTAGTGTTACTATCAGTGTTGTTTAACTACTGAGTCCCACGGGGTCTAAAGTAGTGTAGTGTTACTATCAGTGTTGTTTAACTACTGAGTCCCACGGGGTCTAAAGTAGTGTTACTATCAGTGTTGTTTATCTACTGAGTCCCACGGGGTCTAAAGTAGTGTTACTATCAGTGTTGTTTATCTACTGAGTCCCACGGGGTCTAAAGTAGTGTAGTGTTACTATCAGTGTTGTTTAACTACTGAGTCCCACGGGGTCTAAAGTAGTGTAGTGTTACTATCAGTGTTGTTTAACTACTGAGTCCCACGGGGTCTAAAGTAGTGTTACTATCAGTGTTGTTTAACTACTGAGTCCCACGGGGTCTAAAGTGTGTTACTATCAGTGTTGTTTAACTACTGAGTCCCACGGGGTCTAAAGTAGTGTTACTATCAGTGTTGTTTAACTACTGAGTCCCACGGGGTCTAAAGTAGTGTTACTATCAGTGTTGTTTAACTACTGAGTCCCACGGGGTCTAAAGTAGTGTTACTATCAGTGTTGTTTAACTACTGAGTCCCACGGGGTCTAAAGTAGTGTGTTACTATCAGTGTTGTTTAACTACTGAGTCCCACGGGGTCTAAAGTAGTGTAGTGTTACTATCAGTGTTGTTTAACTACTGAGTCCCACGGGGTCTAAAGTAGTGTTACTATCAGTGTTGTTTAACTACTGAGTCCCACGGGGTCTAAAGTAGTGTTACTATCAGTGTTGTTTAACTACTGAGTCCCACGGGGTCTAAAGTAGTGTAGTGTTACTATCAGTGTTGTTTAACTACTGAGTCCCACGGGGTCTAAAGTAGTGTTACTATCAGTGTTGTTTAACTACTGAGTCCCACGGGGTCTAAAGTAGTGTTACTATCAGTGTTGTTTAACTACTGAGTCCCACGGGGTCTAAAGTAGTGTTACTATCAGTGTTGTTTAACTACTGAGTCCCACGGGGTCTAAAGTAGTGTTACTATCAGTGTTGTTTATCTACTGAGTCCCACGGGGTCTAAAGTAGTGTTACTATCAGTGTTGTTTAACTACTGAGTCCCACGGGGTCTAAAGTAGTGTTACTATCAGTGTTGTTTAACTACTGAGTCCCACGGGGTCTAAAGTAGTGTTACTATCAGTGTTGTTTAACTACTGAGTCCCACGGGGTCTAAAGTAGTGTTGTTACTATCAGTGTTGTTTAACTACTGAGTCCCACGGGGTCTAAAGTAGTGTTGTTACTATCAGTGTTGTTTAACTACTGAGTCCCACGGGGTCTAAAGTAGTGTTACTATCAGTGTTGTTTAACTACTGAGTCCCACGGGGTCTAAAGTAGTGTTACTATCAGTGTTGTTTAACTACTGAGTCCCACGGGGTCTAAAGTAGTGTTACTATCAGTGTTGTTTAACTACTGAGTCCCACGGGGTCTAAAGTAGTGTTACTATCAGTGTTGTTTAACTACTGAGTCCCACGGGGTCTAAAGTAGTGTTACTATCAGTGTTGTTTAACTACTGAGTCCCACGGGGTCTAAAGTAGTGTTACTATCAGTGTTGTTTAACTACTGAGTCCCACGGGGTCTAAAGTAGTGTAGTGTTACTATCAGTGTTGTTTATCTACTGAGTCCCACGGGGTCTAAAGTAGTGTTACTATCAGTGTTGTTTATCTACTGAGTCCCACGGGGTCTAAAGTAGTGTAGTGTTACTATCAGTGTTGTTTAACTACTGAGTCCGGGGTCTAAAGTAGTGTTACTATCAGTGTTGTTTAACTACTGAGTCCCACGGGGTCTAAAGTAGTGTAGTGTTACTATCAGTGTTGTTTAACTACTGAGTCCCACGGGGTCTAAAGTAGTGTAGTGTTACTATCAGTGTTGTTTAACTACTGAGTCCCACGGGGTCTAAAGTAGTGTTACTATCAGTGTTGTTTAACTACTGAGTCCCACGGGGTCTAAAGTAGTGTTACTATCAGTGTTGTTTAACTACTGAGTCCCACGGGGTCTAAAGTAGTGTTACTATCAGTGTTGTTTATCTACTGAGTCCCACGGGGTCTAAAGTAGTGTTACTATCAGTGTTGTTTAACTACTGAGTCCCACGGGGTCTAAAGTAGTGTAGTGTTACTATCAGTGTTGTTTAACTACTGAGTCCCACGGGGTCTAAAGTAGTGTTACTATCAGTGTTGTTTAACTACTGAGTCCCACGGGGTCTAAAGTAGTGTTACTATCAGTGTTGTTTAACTACTGAGTCCCACGGGGTCTAAAGTAGTGTTGTTACTATCAGTGTTGTTTAACTACTGAGTCCCACGGGGTCTAAAGTAGTGTAGTGTTACTATCAGTGTTGTTTAACTACTGAGTCCCACGGGGTCTAAAGTAGTGTTACTATCAGTGTTGTTTAACTACTGAGTCCCACGGGGTCTAAAGTAGTGTTACTATCAGTGTTGTTTAACTACTGAGTCCCACGGGGTCTAAAGTAGTGTTACTATCAGTGTTGTTTAACTACTGAGTCCCACGGGGTCTAAAGTAGTGTTGTTATATCAGTGTTGTTTAACTACTGAGTCCCACGGGGTCTAAAGTAGTGTTACTATCAGTGTTGTTTAACTACTGAGTCCCACGGGGTCTAAAGTAGTGTAGTGTTACTATCAGTGTTGTTTAACTACTGAGTCCCACGGGGTCTAAAGTAGTGTTACTATCAGTGTTGTTTAACTACTGAGTCCCACGGGGTCTAAAGTAGTGTTACTATCAGTGTTGTTTAACTACTGAGTCCCACGGGGTCTAAAGTAGTGTAGTGTTACTATCAGTGTTGTTTAACTACTGAGTCCCACGGGGTCTAAAGTAGTGTTACTATCAGTGTTGTTTAACTACTGAGTCCCACGGGGTCTAAAGTAGTGTTACTATCAGTGTTGTTTAACTACTGAGTCCCACGGGGTCTAAAGTAGTGTTGTTACTATCAGTGTTGTTTAACTACTGAGTCCCACGGGGTCTAAAGTAGTGTTACTATCAGTGTTGTTTAACTACTGAGTCCCACGGGGTCTAAAGTAGTGTTACTGTTACTATCAGTGTTGTTTAACTACTGAGTCCCACGGGGTCTAAAGTAGTGTTACTATCAGTGTTGTTTATCTACTGAGTCCCAAAGGGTTACTATCAGTCTTAAACTGTCCCAGTCTAAAGTAGTGTTACTATCAGTGTTGTTTAACTACTGAGTCCCACGGGGTCTAAAGTAAAGTAGTGTTACTATCAGTGTTGTTTAACTACTGAGTCCCACGGGGTCTAAAGTAGTGTTACTATCAGTGTTGTTTATCTACTGAGTCCCACGGGGTCTAAAGTAGTGTTACTATCAAACTACTGTAGTGTTACTATCAGTGTTGTTTAACTACTGAGTCCCACGGGGTCTAAAGTAGTGTTACTATCAGTGTTGTTTAACTACTGAGTCCCACGGGGTCTAAAGTAGTGTTACTATCAGTGTTGTTTAACTACTGAGTCCCACGGGGTCTAAAGTAGTGTTACTATCAGTGTTGTTTAACTACTGAGTCCCACGGGTCTAAAGTAGTGTTACTATCAGTGTTGTTTAACTACTGAGTCCCACGGGGTCTAAAGTAGTGTTACTATCAGTGTTGTTTAACTACTGAGTCCCACGGGGTCTAAAGTAGTGTAGTGTTACTATCAGTGTTGTTTAACTACTGAGTCCCACGGGGTCTAAAGTAGTGTTACTATCAGTGTTGTTTAACTACTGAGTCCCACGGGGTCTAAAGTAGTGTTACTATCAGTGTTGTTTAACTACTGAGTCCCACGGGGTCTAAAGTAGTGTTACTATCAGTGTTGTTTAACTACTGAGTCCCACGGGGTCTAAAGTAGTGTTACTATCAGTGTTGTTTAACTACTGAGTCCCACGGGGTCTAAAGTAGTGTAGTGTTACTATCAGTGTTGTTTAACTACTGAGTCCCACGGGGTCTAAAGTAGTGTTACTATCAGTGTTGTTTAACTACTGAGTCCCACGGGGTCTAAAGTAGTGTTACTATCAGTGTTGTTTAACTACTGAGTCCCACGGGGTCTAAAGTAGTGTAGTGTTACTATCAGTGTTGTTTAACTACTGAGTCCCACGGGGTCTAAAGTAGTGTTACTATCAGTGTTGTTTAACTACTGAGTCCCACGGGGTCTAAAGTAGTGTTACTATCAGTGTTGTTTAACTACTGAGTCCCACGGGGTCTAAAGTTGTTACTATCAGTGTTGTTTAACTACTGAGTCCCACGGGGTCTAAAGTAGTGTTACTATCAGTGTTGTTTAACTACTGAGTCCCACGGGGTCTAAAGTAGTGTAGTGTTACTATCAGTGTTGTTTAACTACTGAGTCCCACGGGGTCTAAAGTAGTGTTACTATCAGTGTTGTTTAACTACTGAGTCCCACGGGGTCTAAAGTAGTGTAGTGTTACTATCAGTGTTGTTTAACTACTGAGTCCCACGGGGTCTAAAGTAGTGTTACTATCAGTGTTGTTTAACTACTGAGTCCCACGGGGTCTAAAGTAGTGTTACTATCAGTGTTGTTTAACTACTGAGTCCCACGGGGTCTAAAGTAGTGTTACTATCAGTGTTGTTTAACTACTGAGTCCCACGGGGTCTAAAGTAGTGTTACTATCAGTGTTGTTTAACTACTGAGTCCCACGGGGTCTAAAGTAGTGTAGTGTTACTATCAGTGTTGTTTAACTACTGAGTCCCACGGGGTCTAAAGTAGTGTTACTATCAGTGTTGTTTAACTACTGAGTCCCACGTCTAAAGTAGTGTTACTATCAGTGTTGTTTATCTACTGAGTCCCACGGGGTCTAAAGTAGTGTTACTATCAGTGTTGTTTAACTACTGAGTCCCACGGGGTCTAAAGTAGTGTTACTATCAGTGTTGTTTAACTACTGAGTCCCACGGGGTCTAAAGTAGTGTTACTATCAGTGTTGTTTAACTACTGAGTCCCACGGGGTCTAAAGTAGTGTTACTATCAGTGTTGTTTATCTACTGAGTCCCACGGGGTCTAAAGTAGTGTAGTGTTACTATCAGTGTTGTTTAACTACTGAGTCCCACGGGGTCTAAAGTAGTGTTACTATCAGTGTTGTTTAACTACTGAGTCCCACGGGGTCTAAAGTAGTGTAGTGTTACTATCAGTGTTGTTTAACTACTGAGTCCCACGGGGTCTAAAGTAGTGTAGTGTTACTATCAGTGTTGTTTAACTACTGAGTCCCACGGGGTCTAAAGTAGTGTTACTATCAGTGTTGTTTAACTACTGAGTCCCACGGGGTCTAAAGTAGTGTTACTATCAGTGTTGTTTAACTACTGAGTCCCACGGGGTCTAAAGTAGTGTAGTGTTACTATCAGTGTTGTTTAACTACTGAGTCCCACGGGGTCTAAAGTAGTGTTACTATCAGTGTTGTTTAACTACTGAGTCCCACGGGGTCTAAAGTAGTGTTACTATCAGTGTTGTTTAACTACTGAGTCCCACGGGGTCTAAAGTAGTGTTACTATCAGTGTTGTTTAACTACTGAGTCCCACGGGGTCTAAAGTAGTGTTACTATCAGTGTTGTTTAACTACTGAGTCCCACGGGGTCTAAAGTAGTGTTACTATCAGTGTTGTTTAACTACTGAGTCCCACGGGGTCTAAAGTAGTGTAGTGTTACTATCAGTGTTGTTTAACTACTGAGTCCCACGGGTGTTGTCTAAAGTAGTGTTACTATCAGTGTTGTTTACTACTCACGTGTTGTTTACTATCAGTGTTGTTTAACTACTGAGTCCCACGGGGTCTAAAGTAGTGTTACTATCAGTGTTGTTTAACTACTGAGTCCCACGGGGTCTAAAGTAGTGTTACTATCAGTGTTGTTTAACTACTGAGTCCCACGGGGTCTAAAGTAGTGTTACTATCAGTGTTGTTTAACTACTGAGTCCCACGGGGTCTAAAGTAGTGTTACTATCAGTGTTGTTTAACTACTGAGTCCCACGGGGTCTAAAGTAGTGTTACTATCAGTGTTGTTTAACTACTGAGTCCCACGGGGTCTAAAGTAGTGTTACTATCAGTGTTGTTTATCTACTGAGTCCCACGGGGTCTAAAGTAGTGTTACTATCAGTGTTGTTTATCTACTGAGTCCCACGGGGTCTAAAGTAGTGTTACTATCAGTGTTGTTTATCTACTGAGTCCCACGGGGTCTAAAGTAGTGTTGTTACTATCAGTGTTGTTTAACTACTGAGTCCCACGGGGTCTAAAGTAGTGTTGTTACTATCAGTGTTGTTTAACTACTGAGTCCCACGGGGTCTAAAGTAGTGTTACTATCAGTGTTGTTTAACTACTGAGTCCCACGGGGTCTAAAGTAGTGTTACTATCAGTGTTGTTTAACTACTGAGTCCCACGGGGTCTAAAGTAGTGTTACTATCAGTGTTGTTTAACTACTGAGTCCCACGGGGTCTAAAGTAGTGTTACTATCAGTGTTGTTTAACTACTGAGTCCCACGGGGTCTAAAGTAGTGTTACTATCAGTGTTGTTTAACTACTGAGTCCCACGGGGTCTAAAGTAGTGTTGTTACTATCAGTGTTGTTTAACTACTGAGTCCCACGGGGTCTAAAGTAGTGTTACTATCAGTGTTGTTTAACTACTGAGTCCCACGGGGTCTAAAGTAGTGTTACTATCAGTGTTGTTTAACTACTGAGTCCCACGGGGTCTAAAGTAGTGTAGTGTTACTATCAGTGTTGTTTAACTACTGAGTCCCACGGGGTCTAAAGTAGTGTTACTATCAGTGTTGTTTAACTACTGAGTCCCACGGGGTCTAAAGTAGTGTTGTTACTATCAGTGTTGTTTAACTACTGAGTCCCACGGGGTCTAAAGTAGTGTTGTTACTATCAGTGTTGTTTAACTACTGAGTCCCACGGGGTCTAAAGTAGTGTTACTATCAGTGTTGTTTAACTACTGAGTCCCACGGGGTCTAAAGTAGTGTTACTATCAGTGTTGTTTAACTACTGAGTCCCACGGGGTCTAAAGTAGTGTTACTATCAGTGTTGTTTAACTACTGAGTCCCACGGGGTCTAAAGTAGTGTAGTGTTACTATCAGTGTTGTTTAACTACTGAGTCCCACGGGGTCTAAAGTAGGTAGTGTTACTATCAGTGTTGTTTAACTACTGAGTCCCACGGGGTCTAAAGTAGTGTTACTATCAGTGTTGTTTAACTACTGAGTCCCACGGGGTCTAAAGTAGTGTTACTATCAGTGTTGTTTAACTACTGAGTCCCACGGGGTCTAAAGTAGTGTTGTTACTATCAGTGTTGTTTAACTACTGAGTCCCACGGGGTCTAAAGTAGTGTTACTATCAGTGTTGTTTAACTACTGAGTCCCACGGGGTCTAAAGTAGTGTTACTATCAGTGTTGTTTAACTACTGAGTCCCAGTCTAAAGTTGTTACTATCAGTGTTGTTTAACTACTGAGTCCCACGGGGTCTAAAGTAGTGTAGTGTTACTATCAGTGTTGTTTAACTACTGAGTCCCACGGGGTCTAAAGTAGTGTTACTATCAGTGTTGTTTAACTACTGAGTCCCACGGGGTCTAAAGTAGTGTTACTATCAGTGTTGTTTAACTACTGAGTCCCACGGGGTCTAAAGTAGTGTTACTATCAGTGTTGTTTATCTACTGAGTCCCACGGGGTCTAAAGTAGTGTAGTGTTACTATCAGTGTTGTTTAACTACTGAGTCCCACGGGGTCTAAAGTAGTGTTACTATCAGTGTTGTTTAACTACTGAGTCCCACGGGGTCTAAAGTAGTGTTACTATCAGTGTTGTTTATCTACTGAGTCCCACGGGGTCTAAAGTAGTGTTACTATCAGTGTTGTTTAACTACTGAGTCCCACGGGGTCTAAAGTAGTGTTACTATCAGTGTTGTTTAACTACTGTAGTGTTACTATCAGTGTTGTTTAACTACTGAGTCCCACGGGGTCTAAAGTAGTGTAGTGTTACTATCAGTGTTGTTTAACTACTGAGTCCCACGGGGTCTAAAGTAGTGTTACTATCAGTGTTGTTTAACTACTGAGTCCCACGGGGTCTAAAGTAGTGTAGTGTTACTATCAGTGTTGTTTAACTACTGAGTCCCACGGGGTCTAAAGTAGTGTTACTATCAGTGTTGTTTAACTACTGAGTCCCACGGGGTCTAAAGTAGTGTTACTATCAGTGTTGTTTAACTACTGAGTCCCACGGGGTCTAAAGTAGTGTTACTATCAGTGTTGTTTAACTACTGAGTCCCACGGGGTCTAAAGTAGTGTTACTATCAGTGTTGTTTAACTACTGAGTCCCACGGGGTCTAAAGTAGTGTTACTATCAGTGTTGTTTAACTACTGAGTCCCACGGGGTCTAAAGTAGTGTTACTATCAGTGTTGTTTAACTACTGAGTCCCACGGGGTCTAAAGTAGTGTTACTATCAGTGTTGTTTAACTACTGAGTCCCACGGGGTCTAAAGTAGTGTTACTATCAGTGTTGTTTAACTACTGAGTCCCACGGGGTCTAAAGTAGTGTTACTATCAGTGTTGTTTAACTACTGAGTCCCACGGGGTCTAAAGTAGTGTAGTGTTACTATCAGTGTTGTTTAACTACTGAGTCCCACGGGGTCTAAAGTAGTGTTACTATCAGTGTTGTTTAACTACTGAGTCCCACGGGGTCTAAAGTAGTGTTACTATCAGTGTTGTTTAACTACTGAGTCCCACGGGGTCTAAAGTAGTGTTGTTACTATCAGTGTTGTTTAACTACTGAGTCCCACGGGGTCTAAAGTAGTGTTACTATCAGTGTTGTTTAACTACTGAGTCCCACGGGGTCTAAAGTAGTGTTACTATCAGTGTTGTTTAACTACTGAGTCCCACGGGGTCTAAAGTAGTGTTACTATCAGTGTTGTTTATCTACTGAGTCCCACGGGGTCTAAAGTAGTGTAGTGTTACTATCAGTGTTGTTTAACTACTGAGTCCCACGGGGTCTAAAGTAGTGTTACTATCAGTGTTGTTTAACTACTGAGTCCCACGGGGTCTAAAGTAGTGTTACTATCAGTGTTGTTTATCTACTGAGTCCCACGGGTCTAAAGTAGTGTTACTATCAGTGTTTTTTATCTACTGAGTCCCACGGGTCTAAAGTAGTGTTACTATCAGTGTTGTTTAACTACTGAGTCCCACGGGGTCTAAAGTAGTGTTACTATCAGTGTTGTTTAACTACTGAGTCCCACGGGGTCTAAAGTAGTGTTTATCAGTGTTGTTTAACTACTGAGTCCCACGGGGTCTAAAGTAGTGTTACTATCAGTGTTGTTTAACTACTGAGTCCCACGGGGTCTAAAGTAGTGTTACTATCAGTGTTGTTTATCTACTGAGTCCCACGGGGTCTAAAGTAGTGTTACTATCAGTGTTGTTTAACTACTGAGTCCCACGGGGTCTAAAGTAGTGTAGTGTTACTATCAGTGTTGTTTAACTACTGAGTCCCACGGGGTCTAAAGTAGTGTTACTATCAGTGTTGTTTAACTACTGAGTCCCACGGGGTCTAAAGTAGTGTAGTGTTACTATCAGTGTTGTTTAACTACTGAGTCCCACGGGGTCTAAAGTAGTGTTACTATCAGTGTTGTTTAACTACTGAGTCCCACGGGGTCTAAAGTAGTGTTACTATCAGTGTTGTTTAACTACTGAGTCCCACGGGGTCTAAAGTAGTGTTACTATCAGTGTTGTTTAACTACTGAGTCCCACGGGGTCTAAAGTAGTGTTACTATCAGTGTTGTTTATCTACTGAGTCCCACGGGGTCTAAAGTAGTGTTACTATCAGTGTTGTTTAACTACTGAGTCCCACGGGGTCTAAAGTAGTGTTACTATCAGTGTTGTTTAACTACTGAGTCCCACGGGGTCTAAAGTAGTGTTACTATCAGTGTTGTTTAACTACTGAGTCCCACGGGGTCTAAAGTAGTGTTGTTACTATCAGTGTTGTTTAACTACTGAGTCCCACGGGGTCTAAAGTAGTGTTACTATCAGTGTTGTTTATCTACTGAGTCCCACGGGGTCTAAAGTAGTGTTACTATCAGTGTTGTTTAACTACTGAGTCCCACGGGGTCTAAAGTAGTGTTACTATCAGTGTTGTTTAACTACTGAGTCCCACGGGGTCTAAAGTAGTGTAGTGTTACTATCAGTGTTGTTTAACTACTGAGTCCCACGGGGTCTAAAGTAGTGTTACTATCAGTGTTGTTTAACTACTGAGTCCCACGGGGTCTAAAGTAGTGTTACTATCAGTGTTGTTTATCTACTGAGTCCCACGGGGTCTAAAGTAGTGTTACTATCAGTGTTGTTTAACTACTGAGTCCCACGGGGTCTAAAGTAGTGTTACTATCAGTGTTGTTTAACTACTGAGTCCCACGGGGTCTAAAGTAGTGTTACTATCAGTGTTGTTTATCTACTGAGTCCCACGGGGTCTAAAGTAGTGTTACTATCAGTGTTGTTTATCTACTGAGTCCCACGGGGTCTAAAGTAGTGTTGTTACTATCAGTGTTGTTTAACTACTGAGTCCCACGGGGTCTAAAGTAGTGTTACTATCAGTGTTGTTTAACTACTGAGTCCCACGGGGTCTAAAGTAGTGTTGTTACTATCAGTGTTGTTTAACTACTGAGTCCCACGGGGTCTAAAGTAGTGTTACTATCAGTGTTGTTTAACTACTGAGTCCCACTCTAAAGTAGTGTTACTATCAGTGTTGTTTAACTACTGAGTCCCACGGGGTCTAAAGTAGTGTTACTATCAGTGTTGTTTAACTACTGAGTCCCACGGGGTCTAAAGTAGTGTTACTATCAGTGTTGTTTAACTACTGAGTCCCACGGGGTCTAAAGTAGTGTTACTATCAGTGTTGTTTAACTACTGAGTCCCACGGGGTCTAAAGTAGTGTTACTATCAGTGTTGTTTAACTACTGAGTCCCACGGGGTCTAAAGTAGTGTTACTATCAGTGTTGTTTAACTACTGAGTCCCACGGGGTCTAAAGTAGTGTTTACTATCAGTGTTGTTTATCTACTGAGTCCCACGGGGTCTAAAGTAGTGTTACTATCAGTGTTGTTTAACTACTGAGTCCCACGGGGTCTAAAGTAGTGTAGTGTTACTATCAGTGTTGTTTAACTACTGAGTCCCACGGGTGTTGTTTATCTAAAGTAGTGTTACTATCAGTGTTGTTTAACTACTGAGTCCCACGGGGTCTAAAGTAGTGTTACTATCAGTGTTGTTTAACTACTGAGTCCCACGGGGTCTAAAGTAGTGTTACTATCAGTGTTGTTTAACTACTGAGTCCCACGGGGTCTAAAGTAGTGTTACTATCAGTGTTGTTTAACTACTGAGTCCCACGGGGTCTAAAGTAGTGTAGTGTTACTATCAGTGTTGTTTAACTACTGAGTCCCACGGGGTCTAAAGTAGTGTTACTATCAGTGTTGTTTATCTACTGAGTCCCACGGGGTCTAAAGTAGTGTAGTGTTACTATCAGTGTTGTTTAACTACTGAGTCCCACGGGGTCTAAAGTAGTGTTACTATCAGTGTTGTTTAACTACTGAGTCCCACGGGGTCTAAAGTAGTGTTACTATCAGTGTTGTTTAACTACTGAGTCCCACGGGGTCTAAAGTAGTGTTACTATCAGTGTTGTTTAACTACTGAGTCCCACGGGGTCTAAAGTAGTGTTACTATCAGTGTTGTTTAACTACTAGTCTGTAGTGTTACTATCAGTGTTGTTTAACTACTGAGTCCCACGGGGTCTAAAGTAGTGTTACTATCAGTGTTGTTTAACTACTGAGTCCCACGGGGTCTAAAGTAGTGTTACTATCAGTGTTGTTTAACTACTGAGTCCCACGGGGTCTAAAGTAGTGTAGTGTTACTATCAGTGTTGTTTAACTACTGAGTCCCACGGGGTCTAAAGTAGTGTTACTATCAGTGTTGTTTAACTACTGAGTCCCACGGGGTCTAAAGTAGTGTTACTATCAGTGTTGTTTATCTACTGAGTCCCACGGGGTCTAAAGTAGTGTTACTATCAGTGTTGTTTAACTACTGTCCCAGTGTGTTACTATCAGTGTTGTTTAACTACTGAGTCCCACGGGGTCTAAAGTAGTGTTACTATCAGTGTTGTTTAACTACTGAGTCCCACGGGGTCTAAAGTAGTGTTACTATCAGTGTTGTTTAACTACTGAGTCCCACGGGGTCTAAAGTAGTGTTACTATCAGTGTTGTTTAACTACTGAGTCCCACGGGGTCTAAAGTAGTGTTACTATCAGTGTTGTTTATCTACTGAGTCCCACGGGGTCTAAAGTAGTGTTACTATCAGTGTTGTTTAACTACTGAGTCCCACGGGGTCTAAAGTAGTGTTACTATCAGTGTTGTTTAACTACTGAGTCCCACGGGGTCTAAAGTAGTGTTACTATCAGTGTTGTTTAACTACTGAGTCCCACGGGGTCTAAAGTAGTGTAGTGTTACTATCAGTGTTGTTTAACTACTGAGTCCCACGGGGTCTAAAGTAGTGTAGTGTTACTATCAGTGTTGTTTAACTACTGAGTCCCACGGGGTCTAAAGTAGTGTTACTATCAGTGTTGTTTAACTACTGAGTCCCACGGGGTCTAAAGTAGTGTTACTATCAGTGTTGTTTAACTACTGAGTCCCACGGGGTCTAAAGTAGTGTAGTGTTACTATCAGTGTTGTTTAACTACTGAGTCCCACGGGGTCTAAAGTAGTGTTACTATCAGTGTTGTTTAACTACTGAGTCCCACGGGGTCTAAAGTAGTTGTTACTATCAGTGTTGTTTAACTACTGAGTCCCACGGGGTCTAAAGTAGTGTTACTATCAGTGTTGTTTAACTACTGAGTCCCACGGGGTCTAAAGTAGTGTTACTATCAGTGTTGTTTAACTACTGAGTCCCACGGGGTCTAAAGTAGTGTTTATCAGTGTTGTTTATCTACTGAGTCCCACGGGGTCTAGTGTTAAAGTGTTGTTTAGTGTTACTATCAGTGTTGTTTAACTACTGAGTCCCACGGGGTCTAAAGTAGTGTTACTATCAGTGTTGTTTAACTACTGAGTCCCACGGGGTCTAAAGTAGTGTTACTATCAGTGTTGTTTAACTACTGAGTCCCACGGGGTCTAAAGTAGTGTTACTATCAGTGTTGTTTAACTACTGAGTCCCACGGGGTCTAAAGTAGTGTTACTATCAGTGTTGTTTAACTACTGAGTCCCACGGGGTCTAAAGTAGTGTTACTATCAGTGTTGTTTAACTACTGAGTCCCACGGGGTCTAAAGTAGTGTTACTATCAGTGTTGTTTAACTACTGAGTCCCACGGGGTCTAAAGTAGTGTTACTATCAGTGTTGTTTACTATCAGTGTTGTTTATCAGTGTTGTTTACTACTGAGTCCCACGGGGTCTAAAGTAGTGTTACTATCAGTGTTGTTTAACTACTGAGTCCCACGGGGTCTAAAGTAGTGTTACTATCAGTGTTGTTTAACTACTGAGTCCCACGGGGTCTAAAGTAGTGTTACTATCAGTGTTGTTTATCTACTGAGTCCCACGGGGTCTAAAGTAGTGTAGTGTTACTATCAGTGTTGTTTAACTACTGAGTCCCACGGGGTCTAAAGTAGTGTTACTATCAGTGTTGTTTAACTACTGAGTCCCACGGGGTCTAAAGTAGTGTTACTATCAGTGTTGTTTAACTACTGAGTCCCACGGGGTCTAAAGTAGTGTTACTATCAGTGTTGTTTAACTACTGAGTCCCACGGGGTCTAAAGTAGTGTTTACTATCAGTGTTGTTTAACTACTGAGTCCCACGGGGTCTAAAGTAGTGTTACTATCAGTGTTGTTTAACTACTGAGTCCCACGGGGTCTAAAGTAGTGTAGTGTTACTATCAGTGTTGTTTAACTACTGAGTCCCACGGGGTCTAAAGTAGTAGTGTTACTATCAGTGTTGTTTAACTACTGAGTCCCACGGGGTCTAAAGTAGTGTTACTATCAGTGTTGTTTAACTACTGAGTCCCACGGGTCTAAAGTAGTGTTGTTACTATCAGTGTTGTTTAACTACTGAGTCCCACGGGGTCTAAAGTAGTGTTACTATCAGTGTTGTTTAACTACTGAGTCCCACGGGGTCTAAAGTAGTGTTACTATCAGTGTTGTTTAACTACTGAGTCCCACGGGGTCTAAAGTAGTAGTGTTACTATCAGTGTTGTTTAACTACTGAGTCCCACGGGGTCTAAAGTAGTGTTACTATCAGTGTTGTTTAACTACTGAGTCCCACGGGGTCTAAAGTAGTGTTACTATCAGTGTTGTTTAACTACTGAGTCCCACGGGTCTAAAGTAGTGTTACTATCAGTGTTGTTTATCTACTGAGTCCCACGGGGTCTAAAGTAGTGTTACTATCAGTGTTGTTTAACTACTGAGTCCCACGGGGTCTAAAGTAGTGTTACTATCAGTGTTGTTTATCTACGGGGTCTAAAGTAGTGTTACTATCAGTGTTGTTTAACTACTGAGTCCCACGGGGTCTAAAGTAGTGTTACTATCAGTGTTGTTTAACTACTGAGTCCCACGGGGTCTAAAGTAGTGTTGTTACTATCAGTGTTGTTTAACTACTGAGTCCCACGGGGTCTAAAGTAGTGTTACTATCAGTGTTGTTTATCTACTGAGTCCCACGGGGTAGTGTTACTATCAGTGTTGTTTAACTACTGAGTCCCACGGGGTCTAAAGTAGTGTTACTATCAGTGTTGTTTAACTACTGAGTCCCACGGGGTCTAAAGTAGTGTTACTATCAGTGTTGTTTATCTACTGAGTCCCACGGGGTCTAAAGTAGTGTTACTATCAGTGTTGTTTAACTACTGAGTCCCACGGGGTCTAAAGTAGTGTTACTATCAGTGTTGTTTATCTACTGAGTCCCACGGGGTCTAAAGTAGTGTTACTATCAGTGTTGTTTATCTACTGAGTCCCACGGGGTCTAAAGTAGTGTTACTATCAGTGTTGTTTAACTACTGAGTCCCACGGGGTCTAAAGTAGTGTTACTATCAGTGTTGTTTAACTACTGAGTCCCACGGGGTCTAAAGTAGTGTTACTATCAGTGTTGTTTAACTACTGAGTCCCACGGGGTCTAAAGTAGTGTTACTATCAGTGTTGTTTATCTACTGAGTCCCACGGGGTCTAAAGTAGTGTTACTATCAGTGTTGTTTAACTACTGAGTCCCACGGGGTCTAAAGTAGTGTTACTATCAGTGTTGTTTAACTACTGAGTCCCACGGGGTCTAAAGTAGTGTAGTGTTACTATCAGTGTTGTTTAACTACTGAGTCCCACGGGGTCTAAAGTAGTGTAGTGTTACTATCAGTGTTGTTTAACTACTGAGTCCCACGGGTCTAAAGTAGTGTTACTATCAGTGTTGTTTAACTACTGAGTCCCACGGGGTCTAAAGTAGTGTTACTATCAGTGTTGTTTAACTACTGAGTCCCACGGGGTCTAAAGTAGTGTAGTGTTACTATCAGTGTTGTTTAACTACTGAGTCCCACGGGGTCTAAAGTAGTGTTACTATCAGTGTTGTTTAACTACTGAGTCCCACGGGGTCTAAAGTAGTGTTACTATCAGTGTTGTTTATCTACTGAGTCCCACGGGGTCTAAAGTAGTGTTACTATCAGTGTTGTTTAACTACTGAGTCCCACGGGGTCTAAAGTAGTGTTACTATCAGTGTTGTTTAACTACTGAGTCCCACGGGGTCTAAAGTAGTGTAGTGTTACTATCAGTGTTGTTTAACTACTGAGTCCCACGGGGTCTAAAGTAGTGTTACTATCAGTGTTGTTTATCTACTGAGTCCCACGGGGTCTAAAGTAGTGTAGTGTTACTATCAGTGTTGTTTAACTACTGAGTCCCACGGGGTCTAAAGTAATGTAGTGTTACTATCAGTGTTGTTTAACTACTGAGTCCCACGGGGTCTAAAGTAGTGTTACTATCAGTGTTGTTTAACTACTGAGTCCCAGTGTGTTACTATCAGTGTTGTTTAACTACTGAGTCCCACGGGGTCTAAAGTAGTGTTACTATCAGTGTTGTTTAACTACTGAGTCCCACGGGGTCTAAAGTAGTGTTACTATCAGTGTTGTTTATCTACTGAGTCCCACGGGGTCTAAAGTAGTGTTACTATCAGTGTTGTTTAACTACTGAGTCCCACGGGGTCTAAAGTAGTGTTACTATCAGTGTTGTTTAACTACTGAGTCCCACGGGGTCTAAAGTAGTGTTACTATCAGTGTTGTTTAACTACTGAGTCCCACGGGGTCTAAAGTAGTGTAGTGTTACTATCAGTGTTGTTTAACTACTGAGTCCCACGGGGTCTAAAGTAGTGTTACTATCAGTGTTGTTTATCTACTGAGTCCCACGGGGTCTAAAGTAGTGTTTACTATCAGTGTTGTTTAACTACTGAGTCCCACGGGGTCTAAAGTAGTGTTTACTATCAGTGTTGTTTAACTACTGAGTCCCACGGGGTCTAAAGTAGTGTTACTATCAGTGTTGTTTAACTACTGAGTCCCACGGGGTCTAAAGTAGTGTTACTATCAGTGTTGTTTAACTACT
The DNA here is from genome assembly GCF_034236695.1 of Oncorhynchus nerka. Lineage (NCBI taxonomy): Eukaryota > Metazoa > Chordata > Actinopteri > Salmoniformes > Salmonidae > Oncorhynchus > Oncorhynchus nerka. The sequence goes on from NC_088403.1 coordinate 69,708,129, forward strand.
GAGTCCCACGGGGTCTAAAGTAGTGTTACTATCAGTGTTGTTTAACTACTGAGTCCCACGGGGTCTAAAGTAGTGTTACTATCAGTGTTGTTTATCTACTGAGTCCCACGGGGTCTAAAGTAGTGTTACTATCAGTGTTGTTTAACTACTGAGTCCCACGGGGTCTAGTGTTACTATCAGTGTTGTTTAACTACTGAGTCCCACGGGGTCTAAAGTAGTGTTACTATCAGTGTTGTTTAACTACTGAGTCCCACGGGGTCTAAAGTAGTGTTACTATCAGTGTTGTTTAACTACTGAGTCCCACGGGGTCTAAAGTAGTGTTACTATCAGTGTTGTTTAACTACTGAGTCCCACGGGGTCTAAAGTAGTGTTACTATCAGTGTTGTTTAACTACTGAGTGTTACTATCAGTGTTGTTTATCTACTGGTCCCACGGGGTCTAAAGTAGTGTAGTGTTACTATCAGTGTTGTTTAACTACTGAGTCCCACGGGGTCTAAAGTAGTGTTGTTACTATCAGTGTTGTTTAACTACTGAGTCCCACGGGGTCTAAAGTAGTGTTACTATCAGTGTTGTTTATCTACTGAGTCCCACGGGGTCTAAAGTAGTGTTACTATCAGTGTTGTTTATCTACTGAGTCCCACGGGGTCTAAAGTAGTGTTACTATCAGTGTTGTTTAACTACTGAGTCCCACGGGGTCTAAAGTAGTGTTACTATCAGTGTTGTTTAACTACTGAGTCCCACGGGGTCTAAAGTAGTGTTACTATCAGTGTTGTTTAACTACTGAGTCCCACGGGGTCTAAAGTAGTGTTACTATCAGTGTTGTTTAACTACTGAGTCCCACGGGGTCTAAAGTAGTGTAGTGTTACTATCAGTGTTGTTTAACTACTGAGTCCCACGGGGTCTAAAGTAGTGTTACTATCAGTGTTGTTTAACTACTGAGTCCCACGGGGTCTAAAGTAGTGTTACTATCAGTGTTGTTTAACTACTGAGTCCCACGGGGTCTAAAGTAGTGTTACTATCAGTGTTGTTTAACTACTGAGTCCCACGGGGTCTAAAGTAGTGTTTACTATCAGTGTTGTTTAACTACTGAGTCC
>NC_088403.1:69714222-69964222 GCF_034236695.1 Oncorhynchus nerka
CAGGAGGTTAGGAAGTGCAGCTCAGTTTCCACCTCATGTTGTGGGCAGTGAGCACATAGCCTGTCTTCTCTTGAGAGCCATGTCTGCCTACGGCGGCCTTTCTCAATAGCAAGGCTATGCTCACTGAGTCTGTACATAGGCAAAGCTTTCCTTAAGTTTGGGTCAGTCACAGTGGTCAGGTATTCTGCCACTGTGTACTCTCTGTTTAGGGCCAAATAGCATTCTAGTTTGCTCAGTTTTTTTGTTAATTATTTCCAATGTGTCAAGTAATTCTCTTTTTGTTTTCTCATGATTTGGTTGGGCCTTATAGTGTTGCTGTCCTGGAGAAGAGTCCCTTAAGCAAGCTGGTCCTGGGGCTCTGTTCATAAACACAAACACACCCCACAGAGCCCCAGGACCAGCTTGCTTAGGGGACTCTTCTCCAGGTTCATCTCTCTGTAGGTGATGGCTTTGTTATGGAAGGTTTGGGAATCACTTCCTTTTAGGTGGTTGTAAAATTTAACGGCTCTTTTCTGGATTTTGATAATTAGTGGGTATCGGCCTAATTCTGCTCTGCATTATTTGGTGTTCTACGTTGTACACGGAGGATATTTTTGCAGAATTCTGCATGCAGAGTCTCAATTTGGTGTTTGTCCCATTTTGTGAATTCTTGGTTGGTGAGCGGACCCCAGACCTCACAACCATAAAGGGCAATGGGCTCTATGACTGATTCATGTATTTTTAGTCAGATCCTAGTTCGTATGTCGATTTTTATGTTCCTTTTGATGGTGTAGAAGGCCCTTCTCTCTCTCTGTCCATTTCTCTACCTTCTCTCCTTACCACTCTTTCTCTCTCCCTCCAATTACATTTTTCAATTTCATTTCAAGGGGCTTTATTGGCATGGGAAACATGTGTTTACATTGCCAAAGCAAGTGAAATAAACGATAAAAATGAACAGTAAACATTACTCTCACCAAAGTTCCAAAATAACAAAGACATTTCAAATGTTATATTATATGCAAATAGTTACTGCTTCTTAGCCAATGATCAGCGGGGGTTCTTCTGTTCCACAACTTGCCACGCTCCAATCAGCCGCACGCAGCGACAGACAGCTGGAAGAAACGAACACTCTCCTCGCCCACAATAACACCCCCCTCCCCTCCTCATCCCACTCTCTTCTTCTCCCCGCCGTGAGCGCCCCGGGAGGAGCCCGGCCCCGTTATACCTTTGCGTGCTCCTTTCCCTCCCCCCTCCCCTCCCGTCACTCACTGCGCGTCTTTGAGGATGCACGCAGGCACAGCGCGTCTTATCAGTCTGCCCTCCCTCCCTCCGCCATCATTCATTATTATCCCTCTTTTCCTTCCCACTAGCCTCACAGGTCGCCATAACCTGCTCGAGACTTTTACCCGTTGCCGTCGTTTGGTTTTTAACCCCACGGGTAACGTTTACCGAAGGGAGGCAGATCAGTGTGTCGGTGCCCCTCCCTCCTCTCCTCTCTACCAGACAGAGACAGACATGCTCCACGGTGGGTGCTCGCGCTTCCCGCCTCCTTTCCCCTCCGGGAGTCGGTGAGTAGGTAACAGCGTCCATCTTCTTTCTCCGTTAGCTGCTGCATGCTGTCTTCCTGTACCGTGCTGTAGACCAACAGGAGAGAGAGAGACGTGGGCTCGCGGGGAGGTTCAATTTCCACAGCTGGTGACCTTCCGCCGCTCGCGCCGCCGGCTGTCTGACCAGTTAATTAGTTATAGCCCTGGGGGCAACGGGCCACACACACACACACACACACACACACACACACACACACACACACACACACACACACACACACACACACACACACACACACACACACACACACACACAGTGTCATATGGATTGATTATAGAATTGATTATAAGGTTGCTGCTAGTACTATTTTATTTGAATACAATTTAGGGAGATATATGGATACACCTGCAGGGTTTGTCACTGATGATAATATAAACTATTGATCCTAAACACACACACTGAATTTGGTGCAAGGGGTGTTATTTGAGTGTTGTGAGGAGAACATTACTGTAACATATCAGATTTGTCCATTAGAGAGCGGGGGAGGGAGGGAGAGGAGAAAGAGGGGGGGTGGCGAGGGGGAGGGAGGGAGAGGAGAAAGAGGGGGGATAGCGAGGGGAGGGAGGGAGAGAGAGAGAGAGGGGGTGCGGTAGAGAGGGGAAGGGAGGGAGAGGAGAAAGAGGGGGTAGCGAGGGGGAGGGAGGGAGAGGAGAAAGAGGGGGGTAGCGAGGGGGAGGGAGGGAGAGGAGAAAGAGGGGGGGGGAAGCGAGGGGGAGGGAGGAAGAGGAGAAGAGGGGGATAGCGAGGGGGAGGGAGGGAGAGGAGAAAGAGGGGGGATAGCGAGGGGGAGGGAGGGAGAGGAGAAAGAGGGGGATAGCGAGGGGGAGGGAGGGAGAGGAGAGAGAGGGGGGGTAGCGAGGGGGAGGGAGGGAGAGGAGAAAGAGGGGGATAGCGAGGGGGAGGGAGGGAGAGGAGAAAGAGGGGGATAGCGAGGGGGAGGGAGGGAGAGGAGAAAGAGGGGGATAGCGAGGGGGAGGGAGGGAGAGGAGAAAGGGGGGGGGGTAGCGAGGGGAGGGAGGGAGAGGAGAAAGAGGGGGGTAGCGAGGGGGAGGGAGGGAGAGGAGAGAAGGGGGGGATAGCGAGGGGGAGGGAGGGAGAGGAGAAAGAGGGGGATAGCGAGGGGAGGGAGGGAGAGGAGAAAGAGGGGGATAGCGAGGGGGAGGGAGGGAGAGGAGAAAGAGGGGGGATAGCGAGGGGGGAGGGAGGGAGAGGAGAAAGGGGGGATAGAGGGGGGAGGGAGGGAGAGGAGAGGGGGGGATAGCGAGGGGGAGGGAGGGAGAGGAGAAAGAGGGGGATAGCGAGGGGGAGGGAGGGAGAGGAGAAAGAGGGGGATAGCGAGGGGGAGGGAGGGAGAGGAGAAAGAGGGGGATAGCGAGGGGAGGGAGGGAGAGGAGAAAGAGGGGGATAGCGAGGGGAGGGAGGGAGAGGAGAAAGAGGGGGGATAGCGAGGGGGAGGGAGGGAGAGGAGAAAGAGGGGGATAGCGAGGGGAGGGAGGGAGAGGAGAAAGAGGGGGGATAGCGAGGGGGAGGGAGGGAGAGGAGAAAGAGGGGGGATAGCGAGGGGAGGGAGGGAGAGGGAGAGAGAGGGGGATAGCGAGGGGAGGGAGGGAGAGGAGAAAGAGGGGGGTAGCGAGGGGGAGGGAGGGAGAGAAGAGAGAGAGGGGGTGCGGTAGAGAGGGGAAGGGAGAGGGAGAGAGAGACTCAGAGAGGGGGAGAGAGGGTAGAGGACAATGAAATTGTACTGAAACAAGAGACTCTGAGAGATGGATTGGGGAGAAACTGTATTTTTGAGGGTCAGAGAGAGAGAGAGAGAGACAGCTTGGAGTCTTAACAACATAATTGAGTTGTTCTGTTCGGGAAAATAATGGTGTTTTGGATATACGCAGAAAATAAGGTCTGAGATTAACACTGGAGATCCGTTTGGTTCTATGAGATAATATCAGTCACTTTATGAATTATCTTTCTGTGCTTCAGACTTCATAAAGTATTCAGACCCCTTGACTTTTTCCACTTTTTTTTTACGTTTATGTTGCAGCCTAAACAATAATAAATAAAACATCCTCATCAATATCCACACAATGCCCCTTAATGACAAAGCGAAAACACGTTTTTAGAAATGTTTGCAAATGTATTAAAAATACAAAACAAAAAAAAAACGTATTTACGTAAGTATTCAGAACCTTTGCTATGAGACTCGAGTCTCCCTTGGTGGATTCAACTCCTCAGTAAAAGGCACATGACAGTCGGCTTGGAGTTTGCCACAAGGCACCTAGAGGACTATCAGATTCTCTGGTCTGATGAAACTAAGATTGAACTCTTTGGCCTGAGTTCCAAGGGTCATGTCTGGGGGAAACCTGGCACCATCGCTACGGTGAAGCATGGTGGTGGCAACATCATGCTGTGGGGATGTTTTTCAGCGGCAGGGACTGGGAGACTAGTCAGGATCGAGGGAAAGATGAACAGAGCAAAGTACAGAGAGATCCTTGATGAAAACCTGCTCCAGAGCGCTCAGGACCTCAGACTGGGATGAAGGTTCACCTTCCAACAGGACAACGACCCTAAGCACACAGCCAGGACAACGCAGGAGTGGCTTTGGGACAAGTCTCTGAATGTCCTTGAGGGGCCCAGTCAGAGCCCGGACTTGAACCCGATCGAACATCTCTGAAGAGACCTGAAAATAGCTGTGCAGCGACGCTCCCCATCCAACCTGACAGAGCTTGAGAGGATCTGCAGAGAAGAATGGGGAAACTCCCCAAATACAGGTGTGCCAAGCTTGTAGCATCATACCCAAGAAGACTGGAGGCTGTAATCGCTGCCAAAGGTGCTTCAACAAAGTACTGAGTAAAGGGCCTGAATACTTATGTAAATGTGACATTTTTCTTCTTAAAAAAAAATATAAGTTTGCAAAAATGTTTTAAAAAACTGTTTTGGGTTATTGTGGTGTCATTATGGTGTATTGTGATGTCATTATGGGGCATTGTGATGTCATTATGGGATATTGTGATGTCATTATGAGGTATTGTGATGTCATTATGGGTATTGTGATGTCATTATGGGTGCATTGTGATGTCATTATGGGTATCGTGATGTCATTATGGGGCATTGTGATGTCATTATGGGATATTGTGATGTTATTATGGGGCATTGTGATGTCATTATGGGGTATTGTGAAGTCATTATGGGGTATTGTGATGTTATTATGGCGAATTTTGTGTTTAGTTTGATGAGGGAAAAAAAACAATTTTATCCATTTTAGAATAAGGCTGTACACTTAACAACATGTGGAAAACGTCAAGGGGTCTGAATACTTTCCGAATGCTCTGTAAATGCTTCATCACACACAAGAACGTACATTTTGTGTGCACTACCTCATCACACACAAGAACGTAAATTTTGTGTGCACTACCTCATCACACACAAGAACGTACATTTTGTGTGCACTACCTCATCACACACAAGAACGTCATTTTGTGTGCACTACCTCATCACACACAAGAACGTATTTTGTGTGCACTTCATCACACACAAGAATTTTGTGCACTTTCACACACAAGAACGTAATTTTGTGTGCACTACCTCATCACACACAAGAACGTACATTTTGTGTGCACTACCTCATCACACACAAGAACGTACATTTTGTGTGCACTACCTCATCACACACAAGAACGTACATTTTGTGTGCACTACCTCATCACACACAAGAACGTACATTTTGTGTGCACTACCTCATCACACACAAGAACGTACATTTTGTGTGCACTTACTCATTTATATTTTTGTGCAACTTTCACACACAAGAACGTACATTTTGTGTGCACTACCTCATCACACAAAGAAAATATTTTGTTGCACTACCTCATCACACACAAGAACGTATTTTGTGTGCACTACCTCATCACACAAAAGAACGTAAATTTTGTGTGCACTACCTCATCACACAGAACGTACATTTTGTGTGACAGTCAACACACAGAACAAATTTTGTGTGCACACTCATCACACAAGAACGTACATTTTGTGTGCACTACCTCATCACACACAAGAACGTACATTTTGTGTGCACTACCTCATCACACACAAGAACGTACATTTTGTGTGCACTACCTCATCACACACAAGAACGTACATTTTGTGTGCACTACCTCATCACACACAGCTTTTTATTCTCAACAAGTCAGTTTGGTGGAAACGCCACATATTTTCTTCATGCAGATTTTAGAATATTTGCATGAAAATCTGTCGCCATTGGATGGAAACCTGGCAGTGGTTTATAGTACTCAAGTAAAAATACTTTAACGTACTACTTAAGTAGTGTTCTTGGGGTATCTGTACTTTACTATTTATATTTTTTACAACTTTTACTCCACTACAGTCCTAAAGAAAATATACTTTTTACTCCATACATTTTCCCTGACACCCAAAAGTACTCGTTACATTTTTAATGCTTAGCAGGACAGTAAACTGGTCAAATTCACACACTCATCAAGAGAATGTCCCTGGTCATCATCCCTACTGCCTCTGATCTGGAGGACTCACTAAACACACATGCTTCGTGTGCAGATTATGTCTGAGTGTTGGAGTGTTGGAGTGTTGGAGTGGTGGAGTGTTGGAGTGGTGGAGTGTTGGAGTGGTGGAGTGTTGGAGTGTGCCCCTGGGTATCAGTAAAATAATAAAACAAGAAAATGGTGCCGTTTGGTTTGCTTAATATAAGGAATGTGAAATGATTTATACTTTTACTTTTGTACATTTAAAACCAAATACTTTTAGACTTTTACTCAAGTAGGATTTTACTGGGTGACTTTCACTTTTACTTGAGTCATTTTCTATTAAGGTATCTTTACTTTTACTCAAGTATGACAATTGAGTACTTTTTCCACGACTGCTAAACTTGTGAGGGAGAGATGGATAGGATTTAGTTAGACCAAACTAAGCCAGTGGTTAGAGGATTTAGTTAGACCAAACCAAGCCAGTGGTTAGAAGATTTAGTTAGACCAAACTAAGCCCATGGTTAGAGGATTTAGTTAGACCAAACTAAGCCCATGGTTAGAGGATTTAGTTAGACCAAACTAAGCCAGTGGTTAGAGGATTTAGTTAGACCAAACTAAGCCAGTGGTTAGAGGATTTAGTTAGACCAAACTAAGCCAGTGGTTAGAGGATTTAGTTAGACCAAACTAAGCCCATGGTTAGAGGATTTAGTTAGACCAAACTGATTCTGGCATGTTGTTTCTGTTTGTGTATTTTAAGTTATTCACTATTTAAAGAATGTATATATTTCTCTCTCTCCTTAGAGAGGTCTTCAAATGAGACCATAAAGGATTATATCTTCTGACAGACAGCAACCCGAGACTGACCAACACAACCACAGACCTCCAACCGTGTTCCCACAGTATGGTCATGTCCAGCAGTGTACACAACGATCACAGCGGTCACAACCTGTCCTCAACCACAACCACGCACGGTCACCACCCCGATCAGAGCGGTGCGGTCGCCGTGGGCGGTTGTGGTCTCACTCCGGTCCTGGACTATACGGCTGAGATGGAGCGATACCAATCCTTCGCTAACTTCTACACTAAAACCAACGTGAATATGAACGCAGTTAACAGCATGAACTTCCCTCAGTCGGCCAAGCTCGCCCACATCACCGCTCCTATGTTCCCCGGCGGCAGGCTCGGAGTGGGCGTGGCGGGCGTGTCGCCGTGGGGCTGTCATGACAACATCAACATGAATATGAACGTCAACGCGGCGATGCTTTGGGGGCGGAAACCTCCCGTGCATCAGGCCACGCCCCTAGCGCCGCCCGCAACACACCCGTCGCCCTCAACAACGCACATGCAGCCCCACCGGACCGGTCAGGGTGGAGAGAGCAAGCAGCACGCAAGACATGGAGGACACGCCTCCTCACAGGGACAGGAAATGCATCATCATCACGGGAATACCAACTTCCAGTCCGGCTATGCTGCTGCCAATCACATGACCAAACAGGGCCATGCCCACCAGGACATGCTCAACCTATCGAATCGCAGCAGCAGTGGCAACGGAGGAGGAGGCGGAGTCAACATGTCCAACTTCCCCGCCGGAATGTTGGGGTTACCACCCGGAGTCATCGTCATGGCGATGGGGTCGCACAATAACATTTCAGACTCCTCCCACTTCCAGATGACGACCAATCATAACCAACTTCTGTCGGACTGCCACCATGTCAACCAGACAAACCCCTCACCCTGCTCTTCAACCTCGCCGGGGATGACCTCTGGGGGTCAGGGGTCAGGAGCCTCCAAGAGGAAGAGGAAGCGTTGTGGAGTGTGTGCCCCCTGCAGGAGACTGATTAACTGTGGGGTGTGTTCAGCCTGTAGAAACAGGAAGACCGGTCATCAGATCTGTAAGTTCAGGAAGTGTGACGAACTGAAGAAGAAGGCTGGGAGTATACAGCTAGAGGTAGGAGACACACACACACACACACATACACACACACACCATACCACACACCACACCACACACACATTAACACACACACACACATTAACACACACACACACACACACACACACACATTAACACACACACACACACATTAACACACACACATTAACACACACACATTAACACACACACACACACAGATTCTACATTCAGATTCCCTAACCTTCTCCTGAAGTCTGCATTCACACACTCCCCCTCATGGATGTAAAAAGAATGGACCGGTGTGAGGAATATGTTGGAGACTCCTTCCAGCTGTCCCTGCACCAATCCAATACTTTTTTAAATGCATGATGGGTTAGTGAACAAGTGCACACTTCAGGATAGGGGTAGAGAATCAGAATACAGCCTATTCCATCCCTAGCCCCTACCACGTAGGCCAGGGGTCTCAAACCCACTCGGTCCTCAACGAGGTACGGAAAATGTATTATATTTCCTCTTCGTCAAATTTTGCAAAAGATAGTTTTAGGAATTTTCGACCCTGTTGGTCACGTCATAACCGTTAGAGGAAAATCATTATCTCCTTGGTAACTGACTTCAGGGAGGGGGGTGTTGCCAAGGCAACCGAAGACTCATTTGCTATTTGTTTTCTGCAAGAAACCATCAAGTTTCATCCCGTTGTAGATTCCATGTTACTGTCCATTTTACAGCAGAATGCCCATGTTACTGTAGGGTCCATTTTACAGTAGAATGCCCATGTTACTGTAGGGTCCATTTTACAGCAGAATGCCCATGTTACTGTAGGGTCCATTTTACAGCAGAATGTCCATGTTACAGCAGAATGCCCATGTTACTGTAGGGTCCATTTTACAGCAGAATGCCCATGTTACTGTAGGGTCCATTTTACAGCAGAATGCCCATGTTACTGTAGGGTCCATTTTACAGCAGAATGCCCATGTTACTGTAGGGTCCATTTTACAGCAGAATGTCCATTTTACAGCAGAATGCCCATGTTACTGGAGGGTCCATTTTACAGCAGAATGTCCATTTTACAGCAGAATGCCCATGTTACTGTAGGGTCCATGTTACAGCAGAATGCCCATGTTACTGTAGGGTCCATTTTACAGCAGAATGCCCATGTTACAGCAGAATGTCCATTTTAATGTCCATTTTAATGTCCATTTTACAGCAGAATGCCCATGTTACTGTAGGGTCCATTTCACAGCAGAATGCCCATGTTACTGTAGGGTCCATTTTACAGCAGAATGCCCATCCAACTTCCGGGTTGGAGCGAGCGGTCGCATCCGCGCTTCGGTCTGCAGGTTGTATAACTTTTCATTACATTTCATTACATTTCATTATAGTACAACGGTTTGATTTGTCTAATCTTAGGAATTTCTTCTTAGCTAGCTACATAGCCGTCTTTGTATCAAAGATAATTGCGTAATTATCGTATTTCGTCGTCCTCCTATCTGCCCAGCAGCTAACCAGCTAGCTAACGTTCACCGTCTACCGTAGCACTGTAGTAACTATCACACTCAACTGAACGACTTGATTAGTGTAGTGTTAGCTAGCTACATAGTTGTCTTTGCTGTCTTCGTATCCAAGATAATTGTGTAGTTTAGAGTGTGTAGTCTTAGAGCGATTATCTTAATTTACCGAGGTTAGCTAGCCAGCTATTTGTCGTCCTTAACGTAGGAGTCACTCCTAGCTAGCCAACAGCTAGCCAACGTCTACTGAATAGAACTTTCGCATTCCGGTCGCATTCCGCTTCGCTCCACAGGTAGTATCACATTTTCATTTCATTTCATTACAGTCCCAACGGTGTGATTTGTTTGATCGTAGCTAGGCTACATAGCCGTCTTTGTTTCAAAGATAATTGTGTAGTCTAGAGCGATTTTCTAGGTTAGCTAGCCAGCTATTGTCGTTCTTTTAACGCAACGTAACGTAATCAACACTGCTAGCTAGCCAGCTAGCCCCCGAATAGCAGCATTGTAGAAACTTTACACTCAACGGAACGACTTGATTAGTGTAGTGTCAACAACGCAGCCACTGCCAGCTAGTCTACAAAGTCAACAACGCAGCCACTGCCAGCTAGCCTACCTCAGCAGTACTGTATCATTTTAATCATTTTAGTCAATTAGATTCTTGCTACGTAAGCTTAACTTTCTGAACATTCGAGACGTGTAGTCCACTTGTCATTCCAATCTCCTTTGCATTAGCGTAGCCTCTTCTCTAGCCTGTCAACTATGTGTCTGTCTATCCCTGTTCTCTCCTCTGCACAGACCATACAAACGCTCCACACCGCGTGGCCGCGGCCACCCTACTCTGGTGGTCCCAGCGCGCACGACCCACGTGGAGTTCCAGGTCTCCGGTAGCCTCTGGAACTGCCGATCTGCGGCCAACAAGGCAGAGTTCATCTCAGCCTATGCCTCCCTCCAGTCCCTCGACTTCTTGGCACTGACGGAAACATGGATCATCACAGACAACACCGCTACTCCTACTGCTCTCTCTTCGTCCGCCCACGTGTTCTCGCACACCCCGAGAGCTTCTGGTCAGCGGGGTGGTGGCACCGGGATCCTCATCTCTCCCAAGTGGTCATTCTCTCTTTCTCCCCTTACCCATCTGTCTATCGCCTCCTTTGAATTCCATGCTGTCACAGTTACCAGCCCTTTCAAGCTTAACATCCTTATCATTTATCGCCCTCCAGGTTCCCTCGAGAGTTCATCAATGAGCTTGATGCCTTGATAAGCTCCTTTCCTGAGGACGGCTCACCTCTCACAGTTCTGGGCGACTTTAACCTCCCCACGTCTACCTTTGACTCATTCCTCTCTGCCTCCTTCTTTCCACTCCTCTCCTCTTTTGACCTCACCCTCTCACCTTCCCCCCTACTCACAAGGCAGGCAATACGCTCTACCTCATCTTTACTAGATGCTGTTCTTCCACTAACCTCATTGCAACTCCCTCCAAGTCTCCGACCACTACCTTGTATCCTTTTCCCTCTCGCTCTCATCCAACACATCCCACACTGCCCCTACTCGGATGGTATCGCGCCGTCCCAACCTTCGCTCTCTCTCCCCGCTACTCTCTCCTCTTCCATCCTATCATCTCTTCCCTCTGCTCAAACCTTCTCCAACCTATCTCCTGATTCTGCCTCCTCAACCCTCCTCTCCTCCCTTTCTGCATCCTTTGACTCTCTATGTCCCCTATCCTCCAGGCCGGCTCGGTCCTCCCCTCCCGCTCCGTGGCTCGACGACTCATTGCGAGCTCACAGAACAGGGCTCCGGGCAGCCGAGCGGAAATGGAGGAAAACTCGCCTCCCTGCGGACCTGGCATCCTTTCACTCCCTCCTCTCTACATTTTCCTCCTCTGTCTCTGCTGCTAAAGCCACTTTCTACCACTCTAAATTCCAAGCATCTGCCTCTAACCCTAGGAAGCTCTTTGCCACCTTCTCCTCCCTCCTGAATCCTCCTCCCCCTCCCCCTCCTCCCTCTCTGCAGATGACTTCATCAACCATTTTGAAAAGAAGGTCGACGACATCCGATCCTCGTTTGCTAAGTCAAACGACACCGCTGGTTCTGCTCACACTGCCCTACCCTGTGCTCTGACCTCTTTCTCCCCTCTCTCTCAGATGACATCTCGCGTCTTGTGACGGCCGGCCGCCCAACAACCTGCCCGCTTGACCCTATCCCCTCCTCTCTTCTCCAGACCATTTCCGGTGACCTTCTCCCTTACCTCACCTCGCTCATCAACTCATCCCTGACCGCTGGCTACGTCCCTCCCGTCTTCAAGAGAGCGAGAGTTGCACCCCTTCTGAAAAAACCTACACTCGATCCCTCCGATGTCAACAACTACAGACCAGTATCCCTTCTTTCTTTTCTCTCCAAAACTCTTGAACGTGCCGTCCTTGGCCAGCTCTCCCGCTATCTCTCTCAGAATGACCTTCTTGATCCAAATCAGTCAGGTTTCAAGACTAGTCATTCAACTGAGACTGCTCTTCTCTGTATCACGGAGGCACTCCGCACTGCTAAAGCTAACTCTCTCTCCTCTGCTCTCATCCTTCTAGACCTATCGGCTGCCTTCGATACTGTGAACCATCAGATCCTCCTCTCCACCCTCTCCGAGTTGGGCATCTCCGGCGCGGCCCATGCTTGGATTGCGTCCTACCTGACAGGTCGCTCCTACCAGGTGGCGTGGCGAGAATCTGTCTCCTCACCACGCGCTCTCACCACTGGTGTCCCCAGGGCTCTGTTCTAGGCCCTCTCCTATTCTCGCTATACACCAAGTCACTTGGCTCTGTCATAACCTCACATGGTCTCTCCTATCATTGCTATGCAGACGACACACAATTAATCTTCTCCTTTCCCCCTCTGATGACCAGGTGGCGAATCGCATCTCTGCATGTCTGGCAGACATATCAGTGTGGATGACGGATCACCACCTCAAGCTGAACCTCGGCAAGACGGAGCTGCTCTTCCTCCCGGGGAAGGACTGCCCGTTCCATGATCTCGCCATCACGGTTGACAACTCCATCGTGTCCTCCTCCCAGAGCGCTAAGAACCTTGGCGTGATCCTGGACAACACCCTGTCGTTCTCAACTAACATCAAGGCGGTGGCCCGTTCCTGTAGGTTCATGCTCTACAACATCCGCAGAGTACGACCCTGCCTCACACAGGAAGCGGCGCAGGTCCTAATCCAGGCACTTGTCATCTCCCGTCTGGATTACTGCAACTCGCTGTTGGCTGGGCTCCCTGCCTGTGCCATTAAACCCCTACAACTCATCCAGAACGCCGCAGCCCGTCTGGTGTTCAACCTTCCCAAGTTCTCTCACGTCACCCCCGCTCCTCCGCTCTCTCCACTGGCTTCCAGTTGAAGCTCGCATCCGCTACAAGACCATGGTGCTTGCCTACGGAGCTGTGAGGGGAACGGCACCTCAGTACCTCCAGGCTCTGATCAGGCCCTACACCCAAACAAGGGCACTGCGTTCATCCACCTCTGGCCTGCTCGCCTCCCTACCACTGAGGAAGTACAGTTCCCGCTCAGCCCAGTCAAAACTGTTCGCTGCTCTGGCCCCCCAATGGTGGAACAAAGTCCCTCACGACGCCAGGACAGCGGAGTCAATCACCACCTTCCGGAGACACCTGAAACCCCACCTCTTTAAGGAATACCTAGGATAGGATAAAGTAATCCTTCTCAACCCCCCTTTAAAAGATTTAGATGCACTATTGTAAAGTGGCTGTTCCACTGGATGTCATAAGGTGAAAGCACCAATTTGTAAGTCGCTCTGGATAAGAGCGTCTGCTAAATGACTTAAATGTAAATGTACAAATTTTACAGCAGAATGCCCATGTTACTGTAGAGTCCATTTTACAGCAGAATGCCCATGTTACTGTAGGGTCCATTTTACAGCAGAATGCCCATGTTACTGTAGGGTCAATTTTACAGCAGAATGCCCATGTTACTGTAGAGTCCATTTTACAGCAGAATGCCCATGTTACTGTAGGGTCCATGTTACAGCAGAATGCCCATGTTACTGTAGAGTCCATTTTACAGCAGAATGCCCATGTTACTGTAGGGTCCATGTTACAGCAGAATGCCCATGTTACTGTAGAGTCCATTTTACAGCAGAATGCCCATGTTACTGTAGAGTCCATTTTACAGCAGAATGCCCATGTTACTGTAGGGTCCATTTTACAGCAGAATGCCCATGTTACTGTAGGGTCCATTTTACAGCAGAATGCCCATGTTACTGTAGGGTCCATTTTACAGCAGAATGCCCATGTTACTGTAGAGTCCATTTTACAGCAGAATGCCCATGTTACTGTAGAGTCCATTTTACAGCAGAATGCCCATGTTACTGTAGAGTCCATTTTACAGCAGAATGCCCATGTTACTGTAGAGTCCATTTTACAGCAGAATGCCCATGTTACAGCAGAATGTCCATTTTACAGCAGAATGCCCATGTTACTGTAGGGTCCATTTCACAGCAGAATGCCCATGTTACTGTAGGGTCCATTTTACAGCAGAATGCCCATGTTACTGTAGAGTCCATTTTACAGCAGAATGCCCATGTTACTGTAGAGTCCATTTTACAGCAGAATGCCCATGTTACTGTAGGGTCCATTTTGCAGCAGAATGCCCATGTTACTGTAGGGTCAATTTTACAGCAGAATGCCCATGTTACTGTAGAGTCCATTTTACAGCAGAATGCCCATGTTACTGTAGGGTCCATGTTACAGCAGAATGCCCATGTTACTGTAGAGTCCATTTTACAGCAGAATGCCCATGTTACTGTAGGGTCCATTTTACAGCAGAATGCCCATGTTACTGTAGAGTCCATTTTACAGCAGAATGTCCATGTTACTGTAGAGTCCATTTTACAGCAGAATGCCCATGTTACTGTAGGGTCCATTTTAAGGCAGAATGCCCATGTTACTATAGGGTCAATTTTACAGCAGAATGCCCATGTTACTGTAGAGTCCATGTTACAGCAGAATGCCCATGTTACTGTAGGGTCCATTTTACAGCAGAATGTCCATTTTACAGCAGAATGCCCATGTTACTGTAGAGTCCATTTTACAGCAGAATGCCCATGTTACTGTAGGGTCCATTTTACAGCAGAATGTCCATTTTACAGCAGAATGCCCATGTTACTGTAGAGTCCATTTTACAGCAGAATGCCCATGTTACTGTAGAGTCCATTTTACAGCAGAATGTCCATTTTACAGCAGAATGCCCATGTTACTGTAGGGTCCATTTTACAGCAGAATGCCTATGTTACTGTAGAGTCCATTTTACAGCAGAATGTCCATTTTACAGCAGAATGCCCATGTTACTGTAGGGTCCATTTTACAGCAGAATGCCCATGTTACTGTAGAGTCCATTTTACAGCAGAATGTCCATTTTACAGCAGAATGCCCATGTTACTGTAGGGTCCATGTTACAGCAGAATGCCCATGTTACTGTAGGGTCCATTTTACAGCAGAATGCCCATGTTACTGTAGGGTCCATGTTACAGCAGAATGCCCATGTTACTGTAGGGTCCATTTTACAGCAGAATGTCCATTTTACAGCAGAATGCCCATGTTACTGTAGGGTCCATTTTACAGCAGAATGCCCATGTTACTGTAGGGTCCATTTTACAGCAGAATGCCCATGTTACTGTAGGGTCAATTTTACAGCAGAATGCCCATGTTACTGTAGAGTCCATTTTACAGCAGAATGCCCATGTTACTGTAGGGTCCATGTTACAGCAGAATGCCCATGTTAATGTAGAGTCCATTTTACAGCAGAATGCCCATGTTACTGTAGGGTCCATGTTACAGCAGAATGCCCATGTTACTGTAGAGTCCATTTTACAGCAGAATGCCCATGTTACTGTAGAGTCCATTTTACAGCAGAATGCCCATGTTACTGTAGGGTCCATTTTACAGCAGAATGCCCATGTTACTGTAGAGTCCATTTCACAGCAGAATGCCCATGTTACTGTAGGGTCCATTTTACAGCAGAATGCCCATGTTACTGTAGGGTCCATGTTACAGCAGAATGCCCATGTTACTGTAGAGTCCATTTTACAGCAGAATGCCCATGTTACTGTAGAGTCCATTTTACAGCAGAATGCCCATGTTACTGTAGAGTCCATTTTACAGCAGAATGCCCATGTTACTGTAGAGTCCATTTTACAGCAGAATGCCCATGTTACAGCAGAATGTCCATTTTACAGCAGAATGCCCATGTTACTGTAGGGTCCATTTCACAGCAGAATGCCCATGTTACTGTAGGGTCCATTTTACAGCAGAATGCCCATGTTACTGTAGAGTCCATTTTACAGCAGAATGCCCATGTTAATGCCATTTTACAGCAGAATGCCCATGTTACTGTAGGGTCCATTTTACAGCAGAATGCCCATGTTACTGTAGGGTCAATTTTACAGCAGAATGCCCATGTTACTGTAGAGTCCATTTTACAGCAGAATGCCCATGTTACTGTAGGGTCCATTTTACAGCAGAATGCCCATGTTACTGTAGAGTCCATTTTACAGCAGAATGCCCATGTTACTGTCCATTTTACAGGGTCCATTTTACAGCAGAATGCCCATGTTACTGTAGAGTCCATTTTACAGCAGAATGCCCATGTTACTGTAGAGTCCATTTTACAGCAGAATGCCCATGTTACTGTAGGGTCCATTTTACAGCAGAATGCCCATGTTACTGTAGGGTCAATTTTACAGCAGAATGCCCATGTTACTGTAGAGTCCATTTTACAGCAGAATGCCCATGTTACTGTAGGGTCCATTTTACAGCAGAATGTCCATTTTACAGCAGAATGCCCATGTTACTGTAGAGTCCATTTTACAGCAGAATGCCCATGTTACTGTAGGGTCCATTTTACAGCAGAATGTCCATTTTACAGCAGAATGCCCATGTTACTGTAGAGTCCATTTTACAGCAGAATGCCCATGTTACTGTAGAGTCCATTTTACAGCAGAATGTCCATTTTACAGCAGAATGCCCATGTTACTGTAGGGTCCATTTTACAGCAGAATGCCCATGTTACTGTAGGGTCCATTTTACAGCAGAATGCCCATGTTACTGTAGAGTCCATTTTACAGCAGAATGTCCATTTTACAGCAGAATGCCCATGTTACTGTAGGGTCCATTTTACAGCAGAATGCCCATGTTACTGTAGAGTCCATTTTACAGCAGAATGTCCATTTTACAGCAGAATGCCCATGTTACTGTAGGGTCCATTTTACAGCAGAATGCCCATGTTACTGTAGGGTCCATTTTACAGCAGAATGCCCATGTTACTGTAGGGTCCATGTTACAGCAGAATGCCCATGTTACTGTAGGGTCCATTTTACAGCAGAATGTCCATTTTACAGCAGAATGCCCATGTTACTGTAGGGTCCATTTTACAGCAGAATGCCCATGTTACTGTAGGGTCCATTTTACAGCAGAATGCCCATGTTACTGTAGGGTCCATTTTACAGCAGAATGCCCATGTTACTGTAGGGTCCATTTTACAGCAGAATGCCCATGTTACTGTAGGGTCCATTTTACAGCAGAATGCCCATGTTACTGTAGAGTCCATTTTACAGCAGAATGTCCATTTTACAGCAGAATGCCCATGTTACTGTAGGGTCCATTTTACAGCAGAATGCCCATGTTACTGTAGGGTCCATTTTACAGCAGAATGCCCATGTTACTGTAGAGTCCATTTTACAGCAGAATGCCCATGTTACTGTAGGGTCCATTTTACAGCAGAATGCCCATGTTACTGTAGGGTCCATTTTACAGCAGAATGCCCATGTTACTGTAGGGTCCATTTTACAGCAGAATGCCCATGTTACTGTAGGGTCCATTTTACAGCAGAATGTCCATTTTACAGCAGAATGCCCATGTTACTGTAGGGTCCATTTTACAGCAGAATGCCCATGTTACTGTAGGGTCCATTTTACAGCAGAATGCCCATGTTACTGTAGGGTCCATTTTACAGCAGAATGCCCATGTTACTGTAGGGTCCATTTTACAGCAGAATGCCCATGTTACTGTAGAGTCCATTTTACAGCAGAATGCCCATGTTACTGTAGAGTCCATTTTACAGCAGAATGCCCATGTTACTGTAGGGTCCATTTTACAGCAGAATGCCCATGTTACTGTAGGGTCCATTTTACAGCAGAATGCCCATGTTACTGTAGAGTCCATTTTACAGCAGAATGCCCATGTTACTGTAGAGTCCATTTTACAGCAGAATGCCCATGTTACTGTAGAGTCCATTTTACAGCAGAATGCCCATGTTACTGTAGAGTCCATTTTACAGCAGAATGCCCATGTTACTGTAGGGTCCATTTTACAGCAGAATGCCCATGTTACTGTAGGGTCCATTTTACAGCAGAATGCCCATGTTACTGTAGAGTCCATTTTACAGCAGAATGCCCATGTTACTGTAGAGTCCATTTTACAGCAGAATGTCCATTTTACAGCAGAATGCCCATGTTACTGTAGGGTCCATTTTACAGCAGAATGCCCATGTTACTGTAGAGTCCATTTTACAGCAGAATGTCCATTTTACAGTGCCCATGTTACTGTAGGGTCCATTTTACCGTAGAATGCCCATGTTACTGTAGGGTCCATTTTACAGCAGAATGCCCATGTTACTGTAGGGTCCATTTTACAGCAGAATGCCCATGTTACTGTAGAGTCCATTTTACAGCAGAATGCCCATGTTACTGTAGGGTCCATTTTACAGCAGAATGCCCATGTTACTGTAGGGTCCATGTTACAGCAGAATGCCCATGTTACTGTAGAGTCCATTTTACAGCAGAATGCCCATGTTACTGTAGGGTCCATTTTACAGCAGAATGTCCATTTTACAGCAGAATGCCCATGTTACTGTAGGGTCCATTTTACAGCAGAATGCCCATGTTACTGTAGGGTCCATTTTACAGCAGAATGCCCATGTTACTGTAGGGTCCATTTTACAGCAGAATGCCCATGTTACTGTAGGGTCCATTTTACAGCAGAATGCCCATGTTACTGTAGGGTCCATTTTACAGCAGAATGCCCATGTTACTGTAGGGTCCATTTTACAGCAGAATGCCCATGTTACTGTAGGGTCCATTTTACAGCAGAATGCCCATGTTACTGTAGGGTCCATTTTACAGCAGAATGCCCATGTTACTGTAGAGTCCATTTTACAGCAGAATGCCCATGTTACTGTAGAGTCCATTTTACAGCAGAATGCCCATGTTACTGTAGAGTCCATTTTACAGCAGAATGCCCATGTTACTGTAGGGTCCATTTTACAGCAGAATGCCCATGTTACTGTAGGGTCCATTTTACAGCAGAATGCCCATGTTACTGTAGGGTCCATTTTACAGCAGAATGCCCATGTTACTGTAGGGTCCATTTTACAGCAGAATGCCCATGTTACTGTAGAGTCCATTTTACAGCAGAATGCCCATGTTACTGTAGAGTCCATTTTACAGCAGAATGCCCATGTTACTGTAGAGTCCATTTTACAGCAGAATGCCCATGTTACTGTAGAGTCCATTTTACAGCAGAATGTCCATTTTACAGCAGAATGCCCATGTTACTGTAGGGTCCATTTTACAGCAGAATGCCCATGTTACTGTAGGGTCCATTTTACAGCAGAATGCCCATGTTACTGTAGAGTCCATTTTACAGCAGAATGCCCATGTTACTGTAGGGTCCATTTTACAGCAGAATGTCCATTTTACAGCAGAATGCCCATGTTACTGTAGGGTCCATTTTACAGCAGAATGCCCATGTTACTGTAGGGTCCATTTTACAGCAGAATGCCCATGTTACTGTAGGGTCCATTTTACAGCAGAATGCCCATGTTACTGTAGGGTCCATTTTACAGCAGAATGCCCATGTTACTGTAGGGTCCATTTTACAGCAGAATGCCCATGTTACTGTAGGGTCCATTTTACAGCAGAATGCCCATGTTACTGTAGGGTCCATTTTACAGCAGAATGCCCATGTTACTGTAGGGTCCATTTTACAGCAGAATGCCCATGTTACTGTAGAGTCCATTTTACAGCAGAATGCCCATGTTACTGTAGAGTCCATTTTACAGCAGAATGCCCATGTTACTGTAGAGTCCATTTTACAGCAGAATGCCCATGTTACTGTAGGGTCCATTTTACAGCAGAATGCCCATGTTACTGTAGGGTCCATTTTACAGCAGAATGCCCATGTTACTGTAGGGTCAATTTTACAGCAGAATGCCCATGTTACTGTAGAGTCCATTTTACAGCAGAATGCCCATGTTACTGTAGAGTCCATTTTACAGCAGAATGCCCATGTTACTGTAGAGTCCATTTTACAGCAGAATGCCCATGTTACTGTAGAGTCCATTTTACAGCAGAATGCCCATGTTACTGTAGGGTCCATTTTACAGCAGAATGCCCATGTTACTGTAGGGTCCATTTTACAGCAGAATGCCCATGTTACTGTAGGGTCCATTTTACAGCAGAATGCCCATGTTACTGTAGGGTCCATTTTACAGCAGAATGCCCATGTTACTGTAGAGTCCATTTTACAGCAGAATGCCCATGTTACTGTAGAGTCCATTTTACAGCAGAATGTCCATTTTACAGCAGAATGCCCATGTTACTGTAGGGTCCATTTTACAGCAGAATGCCCATGTTACTGTAGGGTCCATTTTACAGCAGAATGCCTATGTTACTGTAGAGTCCATTTTACAGCAGAATGTCCATTTTACAGCAGAATGCCCATGTTACTGTAGGGTCCATTTTACAGCAGAATGCCCATGTTACTGTAGAGTCCATTTTACAGCAGAATGTCCATTTTACAGCAGAAGCCCATGTTACTGTAGGGTCCATGTTACAGCAGAATGCCCATGTTACTGTAGGGTCCATTTTACAGCAGAATGCCCATGTTACTGTAGGGTCCATTTTACAGCAGAATGCCCATGTTACTGTAGGGTCCATTTTACAGCAGAATGCCCATGTTACTGTAGGGTCCATTTTACAGCAGAATGCCCATGTTACTGTAGGGTCCATTTTACAGCAGAATGCCCATGTTACTGTAGGGTCCATTTTACAGCAGAATGCCCATGTTACTGTAGGGTCCATTTTACAGCAGAATGCCCATGTTACTGTAGGGTCCATTTTACAGCAGAATGCCCATGTTACTGTAGGGTCCATTTTACAGCAGAATGCCCATGTTACTGTAGGGTCCATTTTACAGCAGAATGCCCATGTTACTGTAGGGTCCATTTTACAGCAGAATGCCCATGTTACTGTAGGGTCCATTTTACAGCAGAATGCCCATGTTACTGTAGAGTCCATTTTACAGCAGAATGTCCATTTTACAGCAGAATGCCCATGTTACTGTAGGGTCCATTTTACAGCAGAATGCCCATGTTACTGTAGGGTCCATTTTACAGCAGAATGTTACTGTATTTTACAGAATGCCCATGTTACTGTAGGGTCCATTTTACAGCAGAATGCCCATGTTACTGTAGGGTCCATTTTACAGCAGAATGCCCATGTTACTGTAGGGTCCATTTTACAGCAGAATGCCCATGTTACTGTAGGGTCCATTTTACAGCAGAATGCCCATGTTACTGTAGGGTCCATTTTACAGCAGAATGCCCATGTTACTGTAGGGTCCATTTTACAGCAGAATGCCCATGTTACTGTAGGGTCCATTTTACAGCAGAATGCCCATGTTACTGTAGGGTCCATTTTACAGCAGAATGCCCATGTTACTGTAGGGTCCATTTTACAGCAGAATGCCCATGTTACTGTAGGGTCCATTTTACAGCAGAATGCCCATGTTACTGTAGAGTCCATTTTACAGCAGAATGCCCATGTTACTGTAGAGTCCATTTTACAGCAGAATGCCCATGTTACTGTAGGGTCCATTTTACAGCAGAATGCCCATGTTACTGTAGGGTCCATTTTACAGCAGAATGCCCATGTTACTGTAGGGTCCATTTTACAGCAGAATGTCCATTTTACAGCAGAATGCCCATGTTACTGTAGGGTCCATTTTACAGCAGAATGCCCATGTTACTGTAGGGTCCATTTTACAGCAGAATGCCCATGTTACTGTAGGGTCCATTTTACAGCAGAATGCCCATGTTACTGTAGGGTCCATTTACAGCAGAATGCCCATGTTACTGTAGAGTCCATTTTACAGCAGAATGCCCATGTTACTGTAGAGTCCATTTTACAGCAGAATGCCCATGTTACTGTAGAGTCCATTTTACAGCAGAATGCCCATGTTACTGTAGGGTCCATTTTACAGCAGAATGCCCATGTTACTGTAGAGTCCATTTTACAGCAGAATGCCCATGTTACTGTAGAATGTCCATTTTACAGCAGAATGCCCATGTTACTGTAGGGTCCATTTTACAGCAGAATGCCCATGTTACTGTAGAGTCCATTTTACAGCAGAATGCCCATGTTACTGTAGGGTCCATTTTACAGCAGAATGCCCATGTTACTGTAGGGTCCATTTTACAGCAGAATGCCCATGTTACTGTAGAGTCCATTTTACAGCAGAATGCCCATGTTACTGTAGAGTCCATTTTACAGCAGAATGTCCATTTTACAGCAGAATGCCCATGTTACTGTAGGGTCCATTTTACAGCAGAATGCCCATGTTACTGTAGAGTCCATTTTACAGCAGAATGTCCATGTTACTGTAGAGTCCATTTTACAGCAGAATGTCCATTTTACAGTAGAATGCCCATGTTACTGTAGGGTCCATTTTACAGCAGAATGCCCATGTTACTGTAGGGTCCATTTTACAGCAGAATGCCCATGTTACTGTAGGGTCCATTTTACAGCAGAATGCCCATGTTACTGTAGAGTCCATTTTACAGCAGAATGCCCATGTTACTGTAGGGTCCATTTTACAGCAGAATGCCCATGTTACTGTAGGGTCCATGTTACAGCAGAATGCCCATGTTACTGTAGAGTCCATTTTACAGCAGAATGCCCATGTTACTGTAGGGTCCATTTTACAGCAGAATGTCCATTTTACAGCAGAATGCCCATGTTACTGTAGGGTCCATTTTACAGCAGAATGCCCATGTTACTGTAGGGTCCATTTTACAGCAGAATGCCCATGTTACTGTAGGGTCCATTTTACAGCAGAATGCCCATGTTACTGTAGGGTCCATTTTACAGCAGAATGCCCATGTTACTGTAGGGTCCATTTTACAGCAGAATGCCCATGTTACTGTAGGGTCCATTTTACAGCAGAATGCCCATGTTACTGTAGGGTCCATTTTACAGCAGAATGCCCATGTTACTGTAGGGTCCATTTTACAGCAGAATGCCCATGTTACTGTAGAGTCCATTTTACATGCAGAATGCCCATGTTACTGTAGGGTCCATTTTACAGCAGAATGCCCATGTTACTGTAGAGTCCATTTTACAGCAGAATGCCCATGTTACTGTAGGGTCCATTTTACAGCAGAATGCCCATGTTACTGTAGGGTCCATTTTACAGCAGAATGCCCATGTTACTGTAGGGTCCATTTTACAGCAGAATGCCCATGTTACTGTAGGGTCCATTTTACAGCAGAATGCCCATGTTACTGTAGAGTCCATTTTACAGCAGAATGCCCATGTTACTGTAGTCCATTTTACAGCAGAATGCCCATGTTACTGTAGAGTCCATTTTACAGCAGAATGCCCATGTTACTGTAGAGTCCATTTTACAGCAGAATGTCCATTTTACAGCAGAATGCCCATGTTACTGTAGGGTCCATTTTACAGCAGAATGCCCATGTTACTGTAGGGTCCATTTTACAGCAGAATGCCCATGTTACTGTAGGGTCCATTTTACAGCAGAATGCCCATGTTACTGTAGGGTCCATTTTACAGCAGAATGTCCATTTTACATTTTACAGAATGCCCATGTTACTGTAGGGTCCATTTTACAGCAGAATGCCCATGTTACTGTAGAGTCCATTTTACAGCAGAATGCCCATGTTACTGTAGGGTCCATTTTACAGCAGAATGCCCATGTTACTGTAGGGTCCATTTTACAGCAGAATGCCCATGTTACTGTAGGGTCCATTTTACAGCAGAATGCCCATGTTACTGTAGGGTCCATTTTACAGCAGAATGCCCATGTTACTGTAGAGTCCATTTTACAGCAGAATGCCCATGTTACTGTAGGGTCCATTTTACAGCAGAATGCCCATGTTACTGTAGAGTCCATTTTACAGCAGAATGCCCATGTTACTGTAGGGTCCATTTTACAGCAGAATGCCCATGTTACTGTAGGTCCATTTTACAGCAGAATGCCCATGTTACTGTAGGGTCCATTTTACAGCAGAATGCCCATGTTACTGTAGGGTCCATTTTACAGCAGAATGCCCATGTTACTGTAGGGTCCATTTTACAGCAGAATGCCCATGTTACTGTAGAGTCCATTTTACAGCAGAATGCCCATGTTACTGTAGAGTCCATTTTACAGCAGAATGCCCATGTTACTGTAGGTCCATTTTACAGCAGAATGCCCATGTTACTGTAGAGTCCATTTTACAGTAGAATGCCCATGTTACTGTAGGGTCCATTTTACAGCAGAATGCCCATGTTACTGTAGGGTCCATTTTACCGTAGAATGCCCATGTTACTGTAGGGTCCATTTTACAGCAGAATGCCCATGTTACTGTAGGGTCAATTTTACAGCAGAATGCCCATGTTACTGTAGAGTCCATTTTACAGCAGAATGCCCATGTTACTGTAGAGTCCATTTTACAGCAGAATGTGCCCATGTTACTGTAGGGTCATTTTACAGCAGAATGCCCATGTTACTGTAGGGTCCATTTTACAGCAGAATGCCCATGTTACTGTAGGGTCCATTTTACAGCAGAATGCCCATGTTACTGTAGAGTCCATTTTACAGCAGAATGTCCATTTTACAGCAGAATGCCCATGTTACTGTAGGGTCCATTTTACAGCAGAATGCCCATGTTACTGTAGAGTCCATTTTACAGCAGAATGCCCATGTTACTGTAGCCATTTTACAGCAGAAATGCCCATGTTACTGTAGGGTCCATTTTACAGCAGAATGCCCATGTTACTGTAGGGTCCATTTTACAGCAGAATGCCCATGTTACTGTAGGGTCCATTTTACAGCAGAATGCCCATGTTACTGTAGGGTCCATTTTACAGCAGAATGCCCATGTTACTGTAGGGTCCATTTTACAGCAGAATGCCCATGTTACTGTAGAGTCCATTTTACAGCAGAATGCCCATGTTACTGTAGGGTCCATTTTACAGCAGAATGCCCATGTTACTGTAGAATTTTACAGCCCATGTTACTGTAGGGTCCATTTTACAGCAGAATGCCCATGTTACTGTAGGGTCCATTTTACAGCAGAATGCCCATGTTACTGTAGGGTCCATTTTACAGCAGAATGCCCATGTTACTGTAGGGTCCATTTTACAGCAGAATGCCCATGTTACAGTAGAATGTCCATTTACAGCAGAATGCCCATGTTACTGTAGGGTCCATTTTACAGCAGAATGCCCATGTTACTGTAGGTCCATTTTACAGCAGAATGCCCATGTTACTGTAGGGTCCATTTTACAGCAGAATGCCCATGTTACTGTAGAGTCCATTTTACAGCAGAATGTCCATGTTACTGTAGAGTCCATTTTACAGCAGAATGCCCATGTTACTGTAGAGTCCATTTTACAGCAGAATGCCCATGTTACCCATTTTACAGCAGAATGCCCATGTTACTGTAGGGTCCATTTTACAGCAGAATGCCCATGTTACTGTAGGGTCCATTTTACAGCAGAATGCCCATGTTACTGTAGAGTCCATTTTACAGCAGAATGCCCATGTTACTGTAGAGTCCATTTTACAGCAGAATGTCCATTTTACAGTGCCCATGTTACTGTAGGGTCCATTTTACAGCAGAATGCCCATGTTACTGTAGGGTCCATTTTACAGCAGAATGCCCATGTTACTGTAGGGTCCATTTTACAGCAGAATGCCCATGTTACTGTAGGGTCCATTTTACAGTAGAATGCCCATGTTACTGTAGGGTCCATTTTACAGCAGAATGCCCATGTTACTGTAGGGTCCATTTTACCGTAGAATGCCCATGTTACTATATGGTCCATTTTACAGCAGAATGCCCATGTTACTGTAGGGTCAATTTTACAGCAGAATGCCCATGTTACTGTAGAGTCCATTTTACAGCAGAATGCCCATGTTACTGTAGAGTCCATTTTACAGCAGAATGCCCATGTTACTGTAGGGTCCATTTTACAGCAGAATGCCCATGTTACTGTAGGGTCCATTTTACAGCAGAATGCCCATGTTACTGTAGAGTCCATTTTACAGCAGAATGCCCATGTTACTGTAGGGTCCATTTTACAGCAGAATGCCCATGTTACTGTAGAGTCCATTTTACAGCAGAATGCCCATGTTACTGTAGAGTCCATTTTACAGCAGAATGCCCATGTTACTGTAGAGTCCATTTTACAGCAGAATGCCCATGTTACTGTAGAGTCCATTTTACAGCAGAATGCCCATGTTACTGTAGGGTCCATTTTACAGCAGAATGCCCATGTTACTGTAGGGTCCATTTTACAGCAGAATGCCCATGTTACTGTAGGGTCCATTTTACAGAGAATGCCCATGTTACTGTAGGTCCATTTTACAGCAGAATGCCCATGTTACTGTAGAGTCCATTTTACAGCAGAATGCCCATGTTACTGTAGAGTCCATTTTACAGCAGAATGTCCATTTTACAGCAGAATGCCCATGTTACTGTAGGGTCCATTTTACAGCAGAATGCCCATGTTACTGTAGGGTCCATTTTACAGCAGAATGCCCATGTTACTGTAGAGTCCATTTTACAGAATGCCCATGTTAGAATGTCCATTTTACAGCAGAATGCCCATGTTACTGTAGGTCCATTTTACAGCAGAATGCCCATGTTACTGTAGAGTCCATTTTACAGCAGAATGTCCCATGTTACTGTAGGGTCCATTTTACAGCAGAATGCCCATGTTACTGTAGGGTCCATTTTACAGCAGAATGCCCATGTTACTGTAGGGTCCATTTTACAGCAGAATGCCCATGTTACTGTAGGGTCCATTTTACAGCAGAATGCCCATGTTACTGTAGGGTCCATTTTACAGCAGAATGCCCATGTTACTGTAGGGTCCATTTTACAGCAGAATGCCCATGTTACTGTAGGGTCCATTTTACAGCAGAATGCCCATGTTACTGTAGGGTCCATTTTACAGCAGAATGCCCATGTTACTGTAGGGTCCATTTTACAGCAGAATGCCCATGTTACTGTAGGGTCCATTTTACAGCAGAATGCCCATGTTACTGTAGGGTCCATTTTACAGCAGAATGCCCATGTTACTGTAGGGTCCATTTTACAGCAGAATGCCCATGTTACTGTAGGGTCCATGTTACAGCAGAATGCCCATGTTACTGTAGAGTCCATTTTACAGCAGAATGCCCATTTACAGCAGAATGCCATGTTACTGTAGCAGAGAATGCCCATGTTACTGTAGGGTCCATTTTACAGCAGAATGCCCATGTTACTGTAGGGTCCATTTTACAGCAGAATGCCCATGTTACTGTAGGGTCCATTTTACAGCAGAATGTCCATTTTACAGCAGAATGCCCATGTTACTGTAGGGTCCATGTTACAGCAGAATGCCCATGTTACTGTAGGGTCCATTTTACAGCAGAATGTCCATTTTACAGCAGAATGCCCATGTTACTGTAGGGTCCATTTTACAGCAGAATGCCCATGTTACTGTAGGGTCCATTTTACAGCAGAATGCCCATGTTACTGTAGAGTCCATTTTACAGCAGAATGCCCATGTTACTGTAGGGTCCATTTTACAGCAGAATGCCCATGTTACTGTAGGGTCCATTTTACAGCAGAATGCCCATGTTACTGTAGGGTCCATTTTACAGCAGAATGCCCATGTTACTGTAGGGTCCATTTTACAGCAGAATGCCCATGTTACTGTAGGGTCCATTTTACAGCAGAATGCCCATGTTACTGTAGGGTCCATTTTACAGCAGAATGCCCATGTTACTGTAGGGTCCATTTTACAGCAGAATGCCCAGAATGCCCATGTTACTGTAGAGTCCATTTTACAGCAGAATGCCCATGTTACTGTAGAGTCCATTTTACAGCAGAATGCCCATGTTACTGTAGAGTCCATTTTACAGCAGAATGTCCATTTTACAGCAGAATGCCCATGTTACTGTAGGGTCCATTTTACAGCAGAATGCCCATGTTACTGTAGAGTCCATTTTACAGCAGAATGTCCATTTTACAGCAGAATGCCCATGTTACTGTAGGGTCCATTTTACAGCAGAATGCCCATGTTACTGTAGGGTCCATTTTACAGCAGAATGCCCATGTTACTGTAGGGTCCATTTTACAGCAGAATGCCCATGTTACTGTAGGGTCCATTTTACAGCAGAATGCCCATGTTACTGTAGGGTCCATTTTACAGCAGAATGCCCATGTTACTGTAGAGTCCATTTTACAGCAGAATGCCCATGTTACTGTAGGGTCCATTTTACAGCAGAATGCCCATGTTACTGTAGGGTCCATTTTACAGCAGAATGCCCATGTTACTGTAGGGTCCATTTTACAGCAGAATGCCCATGTTACTGTAGGGTCCATTTTACAGCAGAATGCCCATGTTACTGTAGAGTCCATTTTACAGCAGAATGCCCATGTTACTGTAGAGTCCATTTTACAGCAGAATGCCCATGTTACTGTAGAGTCCATTTTACAGCAGAATGTCCATTTTACAGCAGAATGCCCATGTTACTGTAGGGTCCATTTTACAGCAGAATGCCCATGTTACTGTAGGGTCCATTTTACAGCAGAATGCCCATGTTACTGTAGAGTCCATTTTACAGCAGAATGTCCATTTTACAGCAGAATGCCCATGTTACTGTAGGGTCCATTTTACAGCAGAATGCCCATGTTACTGTAGAGTCCATTTTACAGCAGAATGTCCATTTTACAGCAGAATGCCCATGTTACTGTAGGGTCCATTTTACAGCAGAATGCCCATGTTACTGTAGGGTCCATTTTACAGCAGAATGCCCATGTTACTGTAGGGTCCATTTTACAGCAGAATGCCCATGTTACTGTAGAGTCCATTTTACAGCAGAATGCCCATGTTACTGTAGGGTCCATTTTACAGCAGAATGCCCATGTTACTGTAGGGTCCATGTTACAGCAGAATGCCCATGTTACTGTAGAGTCCATTTTACAGCAGAATGCCCATGTTACTGTAGGGTCCATTTTACAGCAGAATGTCCATTTTACAGCAGAATGCCCATGTTACTGTAGGGTCCATTTTACAGCAGAATGCCCATGTTACTGTAGGGTCCATTTTACAGCAGAATGCCCATGTTACTGTAGGGTCCATTTACAGCAGAATGCCCATGTTACTGTAGGCAGAATGTCCATTTTACAGCAGAATGCCCATGTTACTGTAGGGTCCATTTTACAGCAGAATGCCCATGTTACTGTAGGGTCCATTTTACAGCAGAATGCCCATGTTACTGTAGGGTCCATTTTACAGCAGAATGCCCATGTTACTGTAGGGTCCATTTTACAGCAGAATGCCCATGTTACTGTAGAGTCCATTTTACAGCAGAATGCCCATGTTACTGTAGGTCCATTTTACAGCAGAATGCCCATGTTACTGTAGAGTCCATTTTACAGCAGAATGCCCATGTTACTGTAGGTCCATTTTACAGTCCATTTTACAGAGAATGCCCATG
Organism: Oncorhynchus nerka; assembly: GCF_034236695.1. NCBI lineage: Eukaryota > Metazoa > Chordata > Actinopteri > Salmoniformes > Salmonidae > Oncorhynchus > Oncorhynchus nerka. The sequence continues at coordinate 69,743,550 of NC_088403.1, forward strand.
TTACTGTAGGGTCCATTTTACAGCAGAATGCCCATGTTACTGTAGGGTCCATTTTACAGCAGAATGCCCATGTTACTGTAGAGTCCATTTTACAGCAGAATGCCCATGTTACTGTAGAGTCCATTTTACAGCAGAATGCCCATGTTACTGTAGAGTCCATTTTACAGCAGAATGCCCATGTTACTGTAGGGTCCATTTTACAGCAGAATGCCCATGTTACTGTAGAGTCCATTTTACAGCAGAATGCCCATGTTACTGTAGGGTCCATTTTACAGCAGAATGCCCATGTTACTGTAGGGTCCATTTTACAGCAGAATGCCCATGTTACTGTAGGGTCCATTTTACAGCAGAATGCCCATGTTACTGTAGGGTCCATTTTACAGCAGAATGCCCATGTTACTGTAGAGTCCATTTTACAGCAGAATGCCCATGTTACTGTAGAGTCCATTTTACAGCAGAATGCCCATGTTACTGTAGGGTCCATTTTACAGCAGAATGCCCATGTTACTGTAGGGTCCATTTTACAGCAGAATGCCCATGTTACTGTAGGGTCCATTTTACAGCAGAATGCCCATGTTACTGTAGGGTCCATTTTACAGCAGAATGCCCATGTTACTGTAGAGTCCATTTTACAGCAGAATGCCCATGTTACTGTAGAGTCCATTTTACAGCAGAATGTCCATTTTACAGCAGAATGCCCATGTTACTGTAGGGTCCATTTTACAGCAGAATGCCCATGTTACTGTAGGGTCCATTTTACAGCAGAATGCCCATGTTACTGTAGGGTCCATTTTACAGCAGAATGCCCATGTTACTGTAGAGTCCATTTTACAGCAGAATGCCCATGTTACTGTAGAGTCCATTTTACAGCAGAATGCCCATGTTACTGTAGAATCCATTTTACAGCAGAATGCCCATGTTACTGTAGAATGTCCATTTTACAGCAGAATGCCCATGTTACTGTAGGTCCATTTTACAGCAGAATGCCCATGTTACTGTAGAGTCCATTTTACAGCAGAATGTCCATTTTACAGCAGAATGCCCATGTTACTGTAGGGTCCATTTTACAGCAGAATGCCCATGTTACTGTAGGGTCCATTTTACAGCAGAATGCCCATGTTACTGTAGGGTCCATTTTACAGCAGAATGCCCATGTTACTGTAGGGTCCATTTTACAGCAGAATGCCCATGTTACTGTAGGGTCCATTTTACAGCAGAATGCCCATGTTACTGTAGGGTCCATTTTACAGCAGAATGCCCATGTTACTGTAGAGTCCATTTTACAGCAGAATGCCCATGTTACTGTAGAGTCCATTTTACAGCAGAATGCCCATGTTACTGTAGAGTCCATTTTACAGCAGAATGCCCATGTTACTGTAGGGTCCATTTTACAGCAGAATGCCCATGTTACTGTAGGGTCCATTTTACAGCAGAATGCCCATGTTACTGTAGGGTCCATTTTACAGCAGAATGCCCATGTTACTGTAGGGTCCATTTTACAGCAGAATGCCCATGTTACTTTTTTACAGCAGAATGCCCATGTTACTGTAGGGTCCATTTTACAGCAGAATGCCCATGTTACTGTAGAGTCCATTTTACAGCAGAATGCCCATGTTACTGTAGAGTCCATTTTACAGCAGAATGCCCATGTTACTGTAGCAGAATGTCCATTTTACAGCAGAATGCCCATGTTACTGTAGGGTCCATTTTACAGCAGAATGCCCATGTTACTGTAGAGTCCATTTTACAGCAGAATGTCCATTTTACAGCAGAAGCCCATGTTACTGTAGGGTCCATGTTACAGCAGAATGCCCATGTTACTGTAGGGTCCATTTTACAGCAGAATGCCCATGTTACTGTAGGGTCCATTTTACAGCAGAATGCCCATGTTACTGTAGGGTCCATTTTACAGCAGAATGCCCATGTTACTGTAGGGTCCATTTACTAGAGTCAGCAGAATGCCCATGTTACTGTAGAGTCCATTTTACAGCAGAATGCCCATGTTACTGTAGAGTCCATTTTACAGCAGAATGCCCATGTTACTGTAGGGTCCATTTTACAGCAGAATGTCCATTTTACAGCAGAATGCCCATGTTACCCATTTTACAGCAGAATGCCCATGTTACAGGGTCAGTTACAGGTCCATTTTACAGCAGAATGCCCATGTTACTGTAGGGTCCATTTTACAGCAGAATGCCCATGTTACTGTAGGGTCCATTTTACAGCAGAATGCCTATGTTACTGTAGAGTCCATTTTACAGTAGAATGCCCATGTTACTGTAGGGTCCATTTTACAGCAGAATGCCCATGTTACTGTAGGGTCCATTTTACCGTAGAATGCCCATGTTACTGTAGGGTCCATTTTACAGCAGAATGCCCATGTTACTGTAGGGTCCATTTTACAGCAGAATGCCCATGTTACTGTAGGGTCCATTTTACAGCAGAATGCCCATGTTACTGTAGGGTCCATTTTACAGCAGAATGCTTATGTTACTGTAGAGTCCATTTTACAGCAGAATGCCCATGTTACTGTAGAGTCCATTTTACAGCAGAATGCCCATGTTACTGTAGAATGTCCATTTTACAGCAGAATGCCCATGTTACTGTAGGCAGAATGCCATGTTACTGTAGAATGTCCATTTTACAGCAGAATGCCCATGTTACTGTAGGGTCCATTTTACAGCAGAATGCCCATGTTACTGTAGGTCCATTTTACAGCAGAATGCCCATGTTACTGTAGGGTCCATTTTACAGCAGAATGCCCATGTTACTGTAGGGTCCATTTTACAGCAGAATGCCCATGTTACTGTAGGGTCCATTTTACAGCAGAATGCCCATGTTACTGTAGGGTCCATTTTACAGCAGAATGCCCATGTTACTGTAGAGTCCATTTTACAGCAGAATGCCCATGTTACTGTAGGCAGTCCATTTTACAGCAGAATGCCCATGTTACTGTAGGGTCCATTTTACAGCAGAATGCCCATGTTACTGTAGGGTCCATTTTACAGCAGAATGCCCATGTTACTGTAGGGTCCATTTTACAGCAGAATGCCCATGTTACTGTAGGGTCCATTTTACAGCAGAATGCCCATTTTACCCATGTTAGAGGTCCATTTTACAGCAGAATGCCCATGTTACTGTAGAGTCCATTTTACAGCAGAATGCCCATGTTACTGTAGAGTCCATTTTAGCAGAATGCCCATGTTACTGTAGGGTCCATTTTACAGCAGAATGCCCATGTTACTGTAGGGTCCATTTTACAGCAGAATGCCCATGTTACTGTAATTTTACAGCAGAATGCCCATGTTAGAGTCCATTTTACAGCAGAATGCCCATGTTACTGTAGGGTCCATTTTACAGCAGAATGCCCATGTTACTGTAGGGTCCATTTTACAGCAGAATGTCCATTTTACAGTTGTTACTGTAGGGTCCATTTTACAGCAGAATGCCCATGTTACTGTAGGGTCCATTTTACAGCAGAATGCCCATGTTACTGTAGGGTCCATTTTACAGCAGAATGCCCATGTTACTGTAGAGTCCATTTTACAGCAGAATGCCCATGTTACTGTAGGTCCATTTTACAGCAGAATGCCCATGTTACTGTAGGGTCCATTTTACAGCAGAATGCCCATGTTACTGTAGAGTCCATTTTACAGCAGAATGCCCATGTTACTGTAGGGTCCATTTTAGCAGAATGCCCATGTTACTGTAGGGTCCATTTTAGAATGCCCATGTTACTGTAGGGTCCATTTTACAGCAGAATGCCCATGTTACTGTAGGGTCCATTTTGCCCATGTTACTGTAGGGTCACAGCAGAATGCCCATGTTACTGTAGAGTCCATTTTACAGCAGAATGCCCATGTTACTGTAGGGTCCATTTTACATGTTACTGTAGAGTCCATTTTACAGCAGAATGCCCATGTTACTGTAGGGTCCATTTTACAGCAGAATGCCCATGTTACTGTAGGGTCCATTTTACAGCAGAATGCCCATGTTACTGTAGGGTCCATTTTACAGCAGAATGCCCATGTTACTGTAGGGTCCATTTTACAGCAGAATGCCCATGTTACTGTAGAGTCCATTTTACAGCAGAATGCCCATGTTACTGTAGAGTCCATTTTACAGCAGAATGCCCATGTTACTGTAGGGTCCATTTTACAGCAGAATGCCCATGTTACTGTAGGGTCCATTTTACAGCAGAATGCCCATGTTACTGTAGGGTCCATTTTACAGCAGAATGCCCATGTTACTGTAGGGTCCATTTTACAGCAGAATGCCCATGTTACTGTAGGGTCCATTTTACAGCAGAATGCCCATGTTACTGTAGAGTCCATTTTACAGCAGAATGCCCATGTTACTGTAGAGTCCATTTTACAGCAGAATGCCCATGTTACTGTAGAGTCCATTTTACAGCAGAATGCCCATGTTACTGTAGGGTCCATTTTACAGCAGAATGCCCATGTTACTGTAGGGTCCATTTTACAGCAGAATGCCCATGTTACTGTAGGGTCCATTTTACAGCAGAATGCCCATGTTACTGTAGGGTCCATTTTACAGCAGAATGCCCATTTTACAGCAGAATGCCCATGTTACTGTAGGGTCCATTTTACAGCAGAATGCCCATGTTACTGTAGGGTCCATTTTACAGCAGAATGCCCATGTTACTGTAGGGTCCATTTTACAGCAGAATGCCCATGTTACTGTAGAGTCCATTTTACAGCAGAATGCCCATGTTACTGTAGGTCCATTTTACAGCAGAATGCCCATGTTACTGTAGGTCCATTTTACAGCAGAATGCCCATTTTACATGCCCATTTACTGTAGGGTCCATTTTACAGCAGAATGCCCATGTTACTGTAGGGTCCATTTTACAGCAGAATGCCCATGTTACTGTAGAGTCCATTTTACAGCAGAATGCCCATGTTACTGTAGGGTCCATTTTACAGCAGAATGCCCATGTTACTGTAGGTCCATTTTACAGCAGAATGCCCATGTTACTGTAGGGTCCATTTTACAGCAGAATGCCCATGTTACTGTAGGTCCATTTTTACTGTACAGCAGAATGCCCATGTTACTGTAGGGTCCATTTTACAGCAGAATGCCCATGTTACTGTAGAGTCCATTTTACAGTGCCCATGTTACCATTTTTACAGCAGAATGCCCATGTTACTGTAGGGTCCATGTTACAGCAGAATGCCCATGTTACTGTAGAGTCCATTTTACAGCAGAATGCCCATGTTACTGTAGAGTCCATTTTACAGCAGAATGCCCATGTTACTGTAGGGTCCATTTTACAGCAGAATGCCCATGTTACTGTAGGGTCCATTTTACAGCAGAATGCCCATGTTACTGTAGGGTCCATTTTACAGCAGAATGCCCATGTTACTGTAGAGTCCATTTTACAGCAGAATGCCCATGTTACTGTAGAGTCCATTTTACAGCAGAATGCCCATGTTACTGTAGAGTCCATTTTACAGCAGAATGCCCATGTTACTGTAGAGTCCATTTTACAGCAGAATGCCCATGTTACTGTAGGGTCCATTTTACAGCAGAATGCCCATGTTACTGTAGAGTCCATTTTACAGCAGAATGCCCATGTTACTGTAGGGTCCATTTTACAGCAGAATGCCCATGTTACTGTAGGGTCCATTTTACAGCAGAATGCCCATGTTACTGTAGGGTCCATTTTACAGCAGAATGCCCATGTTACTGTAGGGTCCATTTTACAGCAGAATGCCCATGTTACTGTAGGGTCCATTTTACAGCAGAATGCCCATGTTACTGTAGGGTCCATTTTACAGCAGAATGCCCATGTTACTGTAGGTCCATTTTACAGCAGAATGCCCATTTTACAGCAGAATGCCCATGTTACTGTAGGGTCCATTTTACAGCAGAATGCCCATGTTACTGTAGGGTCCATTTTACAGCAGAATGCCCATGTTACTGTAGAGTCCATTTTACAGCAGAATGCCCATGTTACTGTAGAGTCCATTTTACAGCAGAATGCCCATGTTACTGTAGGGTCCATTTTACAGCAGAATGTCCATTTTACAGTAGAATGCCCATGTTACTGTAGGAATGCCCATGTTACTGTCCATTTTACAGCAGAATGCCCATGTTACTGTAGAGTCCATTTTACAGCAGAATGCCCATGTTACTGTAGAGTCCATTTTACAGCAGAATGTCCATTTTACAGCAGAATGCCCATGTTACTGTAGGGTCCATTTTACAGCAGAATGCCCATGTTACTGCCCATTTTACAGCAGAATGTCCATTTTACAGCCATTTTACAGAAATGCCCATGTTACTGTAGGGTCCATTTTACAGCAGAATGCCCATGTTACTGTAGAGTCCATTTTACAGCAGAATGCCCATGTTACTGTAGAGTCCATTTTACAGCAGAATGCCCATGTTACTGTAGGGTCCATTTTACAGCAGAATGCCCATGTTACTGTAGAGTCCATTTTACAGCAGAATGCCCATGTTACTGTAGAGTCCATTTTACAGCCCATGTTACTGTAGAGTCCATTTTACAGCAGAATGCCCATGTTACTGTAGGTCCATTTTACAGCAGAATGCCCATGTTACATTTTACAGCAGAATGCCCATGTTACTGTAGGGTCCATTTTACAGCAGAATGCCCATGTTACTGTAGGGTCCATTTTACAGCAGAATGCCCATGTTACTGTAGAGTCCATTTTACAGCAGAATGCCCATGTTACTGTAGAGTCCATTTTACAGCAGAATGCCCATGTTACTGTAGAGTCCATTTTACAGCAGAATGCCCATGTTACTGTAGGGTCCATTTTACAGCAGAATGCCCATGTTACTGTAGGGTCCATTTTACAGCAGAATGCCCATGTTACTGTAGAGTCCATTTTACAGCAGAATGCCCATGTTACTGTAGGGTCCATTTTACAGCAGAATGCCCATGTTTGTACATTTTACAGCAGAATGCCCATGTTACTGTAGGGTCCATTTTACAGCAGAATGCCCATGTTACTGTAGGTCCATTTTACAGCAGAATGCCCATGTTACTGTAGGGTCCATTTTACAGCAGAATGCCCATGTTACTGTAGGGTCCATTTTACAGCAGAATGCCCATGTTACTGTAGGGTCCATTTTACAGCAGAATGCCCATGTTACTGTAGGTCCATTTTACAGCAGAATGCCCATGTTACTGTAGAGTCCATTTTACAGCAGAATGCCCATGTTACTGTAGAGTCCATTTTACAGCAGAATGCCCATTTTACAGTCCAGAATGCCCATGTTACTGTAGGGTCCATTTTACAGCAGAATGCCCATGTTACTGTAGGGTCCATTTTACAGCAGAATGCCCATGTTACTGTAGGGTCCATTTTACAGCAGAATGCCCATGTTACTGTAGAGTCCATTTTACAGCAGAATGCCCATTTACTGTACCATTTTACAGCAGAATGCCCATGTTACTGTAGGGTCCATTTTACAGCAGAATGCCCATGTTACTGTAGAGGTCCATTTTACAGCAGAATGCCCATTTTACCATTTTACAGAGAATGCCCATGTTACTGTAGAGTCCATTTTACAGTAGAATGCCCATGTTACTGTAGGGTCCATTTTACAGCAGAATGCCCATGTTACTGTAGGGTCCATTTTACAGCAGAATGCCTATGTTACTGTAGAGTCCATTTTACAGTAGAATGCCCATGTTACTGTAGGGTCCATTTTACAGCAGAATGCCCATGTTACTGTAGGGTCCATTTTACAGCAGAATGCCCATGTTACTGTAGAGTCCATTTTACAGCAGAATGCCCATGTTACTGTAGGGTCCATTTTACAGCAGAATGCCCATGTTACTGTAGAGTCCATTTTACAGCAGAATGTCCATGTTACTGTAGGTCCATTTTACAGCAGAATCCATTTTACAGCAGAATGCCCATGTTACTGTAGGGTCCATTTTACAGCAGAATGCCCATGTTACTGTAGAGTCCATTTTACAGCAGAATGCCCATGTTACTGTAGAATGCCCATGTTACTGTAGGGTCCATTTTACAGCAGAATGCCCATGTTACTGTAGAGTCCATTTTACAGCAGAATGCCCATGTTACTGTAGGGTCCATTTTACAGCAGAATGCCCATGTTACTGTAGAGTCCATTTTACAGCAGAATGCCCATGTTACTGTGAGTCCATTTTACAGCAGAATGCCCATGTTACTGTAGGGTCCATTTTACAGCAGAATGCCCATGTTACTGTAAGTCCATTTTACAGCAGAATGCCCATTTTACAGCAGAATGCCCATGTTACTGTAGGGTCCATTTTACAGCAGAATGCCCATGTTACTGTAGGGTCCATTTTACAGCAGAATGCCCATGTTACTGTAGGGTCCATTTTACAGCAGAATGCCCATGTTACTGTAGAGTCCATTTTACAGCAGAATGCCCATGTTACTGTAGGGTCCATTTTACAGCAGAATGCCCATGTTACTGTAGGGTCCATTTTACAGCAGAATGCCCATGTTACTGTAGAGTCCATTTTACAGCAGAATGCCCATGTTACTGTAGGGTCCATTTTACAGCAGAATGCCCATGTTACTGCCATTTTACAGAATGCCCATGTTACTGTAGGGTCCATTTTACAGCAGAATGCCCATGTTACTGTAGAGTCCATTTTACAGCAGAATGCCCATGTTTACTGTAGAGTCCATTTTACAGCAGAATGCCCATGTTACTGTAGAGTCCATTTTACAGCAGAATGCCCATGTTACTGTAGAGTCCATTTTAGGGTCCATTTTACAGCAGATTTTACAGTCCCATGTTACTGTAGAATGCCCATGTTACTGTAGGGTCCATTTTACAGCAGAATGCCCATGTTACTGTAGGGTCCATTTTACAGCAGAATGCCCATGTTACTGTAGGGTCCATTTTACAGCAGAATGCCCATGTTACTGTAGGGTCCATTTTACAGCAGAATGCCCATGTTACTGTAGGGTCCATTTTACAGCAGAATGCCCATGTTACTGTAGAGTCCATTTTACAGCAGAATGCCCATGTTACTGTAGAGTCCATTTTACAGCAGAATGCCCATGTTACTGTAGGGTCCATTTTACAGAATGCCCATGTTACTGTAGTCCATTTTACAGCAGAATGCCCATGTTACTGTAGGGTCCATTTTACAGCAGAATGCCCATGTTACTGTAGGGTCCATTTTACAGCAGAATGCCCATGTTACTGTAGGGTCCATTTTACAGCAGAATGCCCATGTTACTGTAGAGTCCATTTTACAGCAGAATGCCCATCCATTTTACAGCAGAATGCCCATGTTACTGTAGGTCCATTTTACAGCAGAATGCCCATGTTACTGTAGAGTCCATTTTACCCATGTTAGAATGTCCATTTTACAGCAGAATGCCCATGTTACTGTAGGGTCCATTTTACAGCAGAATGCCCATGTTACTGTAGGTCCATTTTACAGCAGAATGCCCATGTTACTGTAGGGTCCATTTTACAGCAGAATGCCCATGTTACAGCAGAATGCCCATGTTACTGTAGAGTCCATTTTACAGCAGAATGCCCATGTTACTGTAGGGTCCATTTTACAGCAGAATGCCCATGTTACTGTAGAGTCCATTTTACAGCAGAATGCCCATGTTACTGTAGGGTCCATTTTACAGCAGAATGCCCATGTTACTGTAGGGTCCATTTTACAGCAGAATGCCCATTTTACAGCAGAATGCCCATCCATTTTACAGCAGAATGCCCATGTTACTGTAGGGTCCATTTTACAGCAGAATGCCCATGTTACTGTAGGGTCCATTTTACAGCAGAATGCCCATGTTACTGTAGAGTCCATTTTACAGCAGAATGCCCATGTTTACAGTAGAATGCCCATGTTACTGTAGGGTCCATTTTACAGCAGAATGCCCATGTTACTGTAGGGTCCATTTTACAGCAGAATGCCCATGTTACTGTAGGGTCCATTTTACAGCAGAATGCCCATGTTACTGTAGAGTCCATTTTACAGCAGAATGTCCATTTTACAGCAGAATGCCCATGTTACTGTAGGGTCCATTTTACAGCAGAATGCCCATGTTACTGTAGAGTCCATTTTACAGCAGAATGCCCATGTTACTGTAGGGTCCATTTTCCATTTTACAGCAGAATGCCCATGTTACTGTAGGGTCCATTTTACAGCAGAATGCCCATGTTACTGTAGGGTCCATGTTACAGCAGAATGCCCATGTTACTGTAGAGTCCATTTTACAGCAGAATGCCCATGTTACTGTAGGGTCCATTTTACAGCAGAATGCCCATGTTACTGTAGGGTCCATGTTACAGCAGAATGCCAATGTTACTGTAGAGTCCATTTTACAGCAGAATGCCCATGTTACTGTAGGGTCCATTTTACAGCAGAATGTCCATTTTACAGCAGAATGCCCATGTTACTGTAGGGTCCATGTTACAGCAGAATGCCCATGTTACTGTAGGGTCCATTTTTTACAGCAGAATGCCCATGTTACTGTAGGGTCCATTTTACAGCAGAATGCCCATGTTCCATTTTACAGCAGAATGTAGGGTCCATTTTACAGCAGAATGCCCATGTTACTGTAGGGTCCATTTTACAGCAGAATGCCCATGTTACTGTACAGCAGAATGCCCATGTTACTGTAGAGTCCATTTTACAGCAGAATGCCCATGTTACTGTAGAGTCCATTTTACAGCAGAATGCCCATGTTACTGTAGGGTCCATTTTACAGCAGAATGCCATTTTACAGCAGAATGTTACTGTAGGGTCCATTTTACTGTAGAGTCCATTTTACAGCAGAATGCCCATGTTACTGTTAGGGCAGAATGTCCATTTTACAGCAGAATGCCCATGTTACTGTAGGGTCCATTTTACAGCAGAATGCCCATGTTACTGTAGGGTCCATGTTACAGCAGAATGCCCATGTTACTGTAGAGTCCATTTTACAGCAGAATGCCCATGTTACTGTAGGGTCCATTTTACAGCAGAATGTCCATTTTACAGCAGAATGCCCATGTTACTGTAGGGTCCATTTTACAGCAGAATGCCCATGTTACTGTAGGGTCCATTTTACAGCAGAATGCCCATGTTACTGTAGGTCCATTTTACAGCAGAATGCCCATGTTACTGTAGGGTCCATTTTACAGCAGAATGCCATTTTACAGCAGAATGCCCATGTTACTGTAGAGTCCATTTTACAGCAGAATGCCCATGTTACTGTAGGGTCCATTTTACAGCAGAATGCCCATGTTACTGTAGGGTCCATTTTACAGTGCCCATGTTACAGCAGAATGCCCATGTTACTGCAGAATGCCCATTTACAGCAGAATGCCCATGTTACTGTTACTGTAGGTCCATTTTACAGCAGAATGCCCATGTTACTGTAGGGTCATTTTACAGCAGAATGCCCATGTTACTGTAGAGTCCATTTTACAGCAGAATGTTACTGTAGGGTCCATTTTACAGCAGAATGCCCATGTTACTGTAGAGTCCATTTTACACCAGAATGCCCATGTTACTGTAGAGTCCATTTTACAGCAGAATGCCCATGTTACTGTAGGGTCCATTTTACAGCAGAATGCCCATGTTACTGTAGAGTCCATTTTACAGCAGAATGCCCATGTTACTGTAGAGTCCATTTTACAGCAGAATGTCCATTTTACAGTAGAATGCCCATGTTACTGTAGGGTCCATTTTACAGCAGAATGCCCATGTTACTGTAGGGTCCATTTTACAGCAGAATGCCCATGTTACTGTAGAGTCCATTTTACAGCAGAATGCCCATGTTACTGTAGGGTCCATTTTACAGCAGAATGTCCATTTTACAGCAGAATGCCCATGTTACTGTAGGGTCCATTTTACAGCAGAATGCCCATGTTACTGTAGAGTCCATTTTACACCAGAATGCCCATGTTACTGTAGAGTCCATTTTACAGCAGAATGCCCATGTTACTGTAGGGTCCATTTTACAGCAGAATGCCCATGTTACTGTAGAGTCCATTTTACAGCAGAATGCCCATGTTACTGTAGGGTCCATTTTACAGCAGAAGACATCTCTCTGTAACATAAATTATATGTGTAACGTAGTATAAACTCTCTCTCCCCTCCCCTCCATCTCTCTCCTTCTCTCTATTGCTATCTCTCTCCCCTCCATCTCTCTCCTTCTCTCTATTGCTATCTCTCTCCCCTTCCCTCCATCTCTCCTTCTCTCTATTGCTATCTCTCTCCCCCTCCATCTCTCTCCCATTCTCTCTATTGCTATCTCTCTCCCCCTCCATCTCTCTCTCTCTCTCCCCCTCCCCTCTCTCTCTCCCCTCCCCTCCATCTCTCTCTCTTCTCTCTCTCCCCCTCCATCTCTCTCTCTCTCCCCCTCCCCTCCATCTCTCTCTCCTCTCTCTCTCTCTCTCTCTCCCCCTCCATCTCTCTCTCTCTCCTCTCCTCTCCCTCTCTCCCCCTCCTCTCTCTCTCCCCCTCCCCTCCATCTCTCTCTCTTCTCTCTCTCTCCCCCTCCATCTCTCTCTCTCCCCCTCCCCTCCATCTCTCTCTCCTCTCTCTCTCTCTCTCTCTCCCCCTCCATCTCTCTCTCTCCTCTCTCTCTCTCCTCTCTCTCTCTCTCTCCCCCTCCATCTCTCTCTCCCCCTCCCCTCCATCTCTCTCTCCTCTCTCTCTCTCTCTCTCTCTCCCTCCCCTCCATCTCTCTCTCTCCCTCTCTCTCCCCCTCCTCCATCTCTCTCTCCCCCTCCCTCCATCTCTCTCTCCCTCTCTCTCCCCCTCCATCTCTCTCTCTCCCCCTCTCTCTCTCTCTCCCCTCCCCTCCATCTCTCTCTCTCTCTCTCCCCCTCCCTCCATCTCTCTCTCTCTCTCCCCCTCCCCTCCATCTCTCTCTCCCCCCTCCCCTCCATCTCTCTCTCCTCTCTCTCTCTTTCTGTGTTATTCAACTCTCCCCACACTGCTCTGCCAGCTCCAATTAACTGTAATTACCAGTACGTGTGTGTGTCATCAATGCATGCCTGTGTGTTAGCGTGTGTGTGTCATCAATGCATGCCTGTGTGTTAGCGTGTGTGTGTCATCAATGCATGCCTGTGCGTATGTTTGTGTGTGAGCGTGTGTGTGAGCGTGTGTGTGTCATCAATGCATGCCTATGTGTTAGCGTGTGTGTGTTGTGTGTTAGCGTGTGTGTGTTAGCGTGTGTGTGTTAGCGTGTGTGTGTCATCAATGCATGCCTGTGTGTTAGCGTGTGTGTGCCACTTCAGGTTTTCAGGTCCCTTTAGGGAACCAGTGCTCGTCACCAGCTGCTCTCAGTTCTGTTAGCGAGGTAAGCACCACGGCACACTACACATCACACAGTGTCTCTCTCTCTCACACACACACACACACACACACACACACACACACACACACACACACACACACACACATCCTGCAGAGAGGTGCAGAGTGTGTCAGACTGATAGTTGGTGCAAACTAATGATAATCAGTGTAGAGGAAAGGTGTGTTCACGTCAACATTAGACCTCTGAGTCCTCGCCACGCTGGGCGAGAGGGGGATTTAGCCGTGCTAACCTTCTAATGTAGCATCTAATGGGAGGAGAGCTGTGGGTGACTACCCCAACGTGTGTTCAGGAGCTCATTAGAATGTTCCCTTGCTGCAAGCAGAGGGATCATCTCTGTTCCTCTGGGAGAGGAGGGGAGAGAGAGAAGAGAATGAGAGAGGAGGAGGGAGGGAGAGAGAGAGAGAGGAGGGAGGATGGAGGGAGGGAGAGAGGAGGGAGGATGGAGGGAGGGAGAGAGAGAAGAGAATGAGAGAGGAGGAGGGAGGGAGAGAGAGAGAGAGGAGGGAGGATGGAGGGAGGGAGAGAGGAGGGAGGGCGGAGGGAGGGAGAGAGGAGGGAGGGCGGATGGAGAGAGAGAAGAGAATGAGAGAGGAGGAGGGAGGGAGAGAGAGAGAGAGGAGGGAGGATGGAGGGAGGGAGAGAGGAGGGAGTGAGGATGGAGGGAGAGAGGAGAATGAGAGAGGAGGAGGAGGGAGGGAGGTAGAGAGGAAGAGATGAGAAGGAGGGAGGAGAAGGAGTGATGACAGAAGGAGGGAGAGAGGAATGAGGGAGGGAAAGAGAGGGGAGTGAGGAGGGAGGGAGAGAGGAGGGAGGGCGGATGGAGGGAGAGAGGAGGGAGGGCGGATGGAGGGAGAGAGGAGGAGGGAGGGAGAGAGAGAGATAGGAGGGAGGAGGGAGGGAGGGAGAGAGGAGGGAGGGCGGATGGAGGGAGAGAGGAGAATGAGAGAGGAGGAGGAGGGAGGGAGGTAGAGAGGAAGAGATGAGAAGGAGGGAGGAGAAGGAGTGATGACAGAAGGAGGGAGAGAGGAATGAGGGAGGGAAAGAGAGGGGAGTGAGGAGGAGGGGGCGAGAGGAGGGAGGAATGAGGGAGAGAGGATGGAGGTAGGGAGTGAGGGGGATGAGTGAGGAGTGAGGGATGAGAGGAGGGAGGGAGGGAGGGAGGGAGGGATGAGAGGGATGAGAGGGGGAGAAGAAGGGGGATTAGAGAGAGAGGAGGGAGGATTGAGAGAGAGAGGAAGGAGGGAGGGATGAGAGGGAGGGAGGATGGAGTGAGAGGAAGGAGGGAGGGATGAGTGGGAGGGAGGGATGAGAGAGGAGGGAGGATTGAGTGAGAGGTAGGAGGGAGGGGTGAGGATGGAGTGAGAGGAAGGAGGGAGGGATGAGGGAGGAGAGAGAGGGAGGCATGAAAGGGAGAGTGGAGGGATAAATGGATGAGAGGGAGAGAGGAGGGGAGGAATGTATTTGTATTTATTAGGGATCCCCATTAGTTCCTGCCAAGGCAGCAGCTACTCTTCCTGGGGTTTATTATGGATCCCCATGAGTTCCTGCCAAGGCAGCAGCTACTCTTCCTGTGGTTTATTATGGATCCCCACTAGTTCCTGACAAGGCAGCAGCTACTCATCCTGGGGTTTATTATGGATCCCCATTAGTTCCTGCCAAGGCAGCAGCTACTCTTCCTGGGGTTTATTATGGATCCCCATTAGTTCCTGCCAAGGCAGCAGCTACTCTTCCTGGGGTTTATTATGGATCCCCATTAGTTCCTGCCAAGGCAGCAGCTACTCTTCCTGTGGTTTATTATGGATCCCCACTAGTTCCTGACAAGGCAGCAGCTACTCTTCCTGGGGTTTATTATGGATCCCCATTAGTTCCTGCCAAGGCAGCAGCTACTCTTCCTGGGGTTTATTATGGATCCCCATTAGTTCCTACCAAGGCAGCAGCTACTCTTCCTGGGGTTTATTATAGATCCCATTAGTTTCTACCATAGCAGCAGCTACTCTTCCTGGGGTTTATTATGGATCCCCATTAGTTCCTGCCAAGGCAGCAGCTACTCTTCCTGGGGTTTATTATGGATCCCCATTAGTTCCTGCCAAGGCAGCAGCTACTCTTCCTGGGGTTTATTATGGATCCGCATTAGTTTCTGCCAAGGCAGCAGCTACACTTCCTGGGGTTAAAAAACATTACAATACATTCATTACATATTTCACAACACACTAAGTGTGTTTCCTCAGGTCCCTACTCCACTACCACATATCTACAACACAAAATCCACGTGTACCTGTGTGTATAGTGGGTATGTTATTGTGTGTGTTTCTTCACACAACAGTCCCCGTTGTTCCATAAGGTGTATTTTTATCTGTTTTTTTATCTGATTCTACTGCTGCATCAGTTACCTGATGTGGAATAGAGTTCCATGTAGTCGTGGCCCTATGTAGTACTGTGGAATAGAGTTCCATGTAGTCATGGCTCTATGTAGGACTGTGGAATAGAGTTCCATGTAGTCATGGCTCTATGTAGTACTGTGGAATAGAGTTCCATGTAGTCATGGCTCTATGTAGTACTGTGGAATAGAGTTCCATGTAGTCATGGCTCTATGTAGTACTGTGGAATAGAGTTCCATGTAGTCATGGCTCTATGTAGTACTGTGGAATAGAGTTCCATGTAGTCATGGCTCTATGTAGTACTGTGGAATAGAGTTCCATGTAGTCGTGGCTCTATGTAGTTCTGTGGAATAGAGTTCCATGTAGTCATGGCTCTATATAGTACTGTGGAATAGAGTTCCATGTAGTCATGGCTCTATGTAGTACTGTGGAATAGAGTTCCATGTAGTCATGTCTCTATGTAGTACTGTGGAATAGAGTTCCATGTAGTCATGGCTCTATGTAGTACTGTGGAATAGAGTTCCATGTAGTCATGGCTCTATGTAGTACTGTGGAATAGAGTTCCATGTAGTCATGGCTCTATGTAGTACTGTGGAATAGAGTTCCATGTAGTCATGGCTCTATGTAGTACTGTGGAATAGAGTTCCATGTAGTCATGGCTCTATGTAGTACTGTGGAATAGAGTTCCATGTAGTCATGGCTCTATGTAGTTCTGTGGAATAGAGTTCCATGTAGTCATGGCTCTATGTAGTTCTGTGGAATAGAGTTCCATGTAGTCATGGCTCTATGTACTACTGTGGAATATAGTTCCATGTAGTCATGGCTCTATGTAGTACTGTGGAATAGAGTTCCATGTAGCCATGTCTCTATGTAGTACTGTGGAATAGAGTTCCATGTAGTCATGGCTCTATGTAGTACTGTGGAATAGAGTTCCATGTAGTCATGGCTCTATGTAGTACTGTAGAATAGAGTTCCATGTAGTCATGGCTCTATGTAGTACTGTGGAATAGAGTTCCATGTAGTCATGGTTCTATGTAGTACTGTGGAATAGAGTTCCATGTAGTCATGGCTCTATGTCGTACTGTGGAATAGAGTTCCATGTAGTCATGGATCTATGTAGTACTGTGGAATAGAGTTCCATGTAGTCATGGCTCTATGTAGTACTGTGGAATAGAGTTCCATGTAGTCATGGCTCTATGTGGTACTGTGGAATAGAGTTCCATGTAGTCATGGCTCTATGTAGTACTGTAGAATAGAGTTCCATGTAGTCGTGGCTCTATGTAGTACTGTGGAATAGAGTTCCATGTAGTCATGGCTCTACGTAGGACTGTGGAATAGAGTTCCATGTAGTCATGGCTCTATGTAGTACTGTGGAATAGAGTTCCATGTAGTCATGGCTCTATGTAGTACTGTGGAATAGAGTTCCATGTAGTCATGGCTCTATGTAGTACTGTGGAATATAGTTCCATGTAGTCATGGCTCTATGTAGTACTGTGGAATAGAGTTCCATGTAGTCATGGTTCTATGTAGTACTGTGGAATAGAGTTCCATGTAGGCATGGCTCTATGTAGTACTGTGGAATAGAGTTCCATGTAGTCATGGCTCTATGTAGTACTGTGGAATAGAGTTCCATGTAGTCATGGCTCTATGTAGTACTGTGGAATAGAGTTCCATGTAGTCATGTCTCTATGTAGTACTGTGGAATAGAGTTCCATGTAGTCATGGCTCTATGTAGTACTGTGGAATAGAGTTCCATGAAGTCATGGCTCTATGTAGTACTGTGGAATAGAGTTCCATGTAGTCATGTCTCTATGTAGTACTGTGGAATAGAGTTCCATGTAGGCATGGCTCTATGTAGTACTGTGGAATAGAGTTCCATGTAGTCATGGCTCTATGTAGTACTGTGGAATAGAGTTCCATGTAGTCATGGCTCTATGTAGGACTGTGGAATAGAGTTCCATGTAGTCATGGCTCTATGTAGTACTGTGGAATATAGTTCCATGTAGTCATGGCTCTATGTAGTACTGTGGAATAGAGTTCCATGTAGTCATGTCTCTATGTAGTACTGTAGAATAGAGTTCCATGTAGTCATGGCTCTATGTAGTACTGTGGAATAGAGTTCCATGTAGTCATGGTTCTATGTAGTACTGTGGAATAGAGTTCCATGTAGTCATGTCTCTATGTAGTACTGTGGAATAGAGTTCCATGTAGGCATGGCTCTATGTAGTACTGTGGAATAGAGTTCCATGTAGTCATGGCTCTATGTAGTACTGTGGAATAGAGTTCCATGTAGTCATGGCTCTATGTAGTACTGTGGAATAGAGTTCCATGTAGTCATGTCTCTATGTAGTACTGTGGAATAGAGTTCCATGTAGTCATGGCTCTATGTAGTACTGTGGAATAGAGTTCCATGTAGTCATGGCTCTATGTAGTACTGTGGAATAGAGTTCCATGTAGTCATGGTTATATGTAGTACTGTGGAATAGAGTTCCATGTAGTCATGTCTCTATGTAGTACTGTAGAATAGAGTTCCATGTAGTCATGGCTCTATGTAGTACTGTGGAATAGAGTTCCATGTAGTCATGGTTCTATGTAGTACTGTGGAATAGAGTTCCATGTAGGCATGGCTCTATGTAGTACTGTGGAATAGAGTTCCATGTAGGCATGGCTCTATGTAGTACTGTGGAATAGAGTTCCATGTAGTCATGGCTCTATGTAGTACTGTGGAATAGAGTTCCATGTAGTCATGGCTCTATATAGTACTGTGGAATAGAGTTCCATGTAGTCATGTCTCTATGTAGTACTGTGGAATAGAGTTCCATGTAGTCATGGCTCTGTAGTACTGTGGAATAGAGTTCCATGTAGTCATGGGTCTATGTAGTACTGTGGAATAGAGTTCCATGTAGTCATGTCTCTATGTAGTACTGTGGAATAGAGTTCCATGTAGTCATGGCTCTATGTAGTACTGTGGAATAGAGTTCCATGTAGTCATGGCTCTATGTAGTACTGTGGAATAGAGTTCCATGTAGTCATGGCTCTATGTAGTACTGTGGAATAGAGTTCCATGTAGTCGTGGCTCTATGTAGTACTGTGGAATAGAGTTCCATGTAGTCGTGGCTCTATGTAGTACTGTGGAATAGAGTTCCATGTAGTCATGGCTCTATGTAGTACTGTGGAATAGAGTTCCATGTAGTACTGTGGAATAGAGTTCCATGTAGTCATGGCTCTATGTAGTACTGTGGAATAGAGTTCCATGTAGTCGTGGCTCTATGTAGTAGAGTTCCATGTGGAATACTGTGGAGAGTTCCATGTAGTCGTGGCTCTATGTAGTACTGTGGAATAGAGTTCCATGTAGTCATGGCTCTATGTAGTACTGTGGAATAGAGTTCCATGTAGTACTGTGGAATAGAGTTCCATGTAGTCATGGCTCTATGTAGTACTGTGCACCTCCCATAGTCTATTCTGGACTGGACTTGAAGAGACCTCTGGTGGCATGTCTTGTGGGGTATGTATGGGTGTCTGAGCTGTGTGCTAGTAGTTTAAACAGACCTCTGGTGGCATGTCTTGTGGGGTATGTATGGGTGTCTGAGCTGTGTGATAGTAGTTTAAACAGACCTCTGGTGACATGTCTTGTGGGGTATGTATGGGTGTCTGAGCTGTGTGCTAGTAGTTTAAACAGACCTCTGGTGGCATGTCTTGTGGGGTATGGATGGGTGTCTGAGCTGTGTGCTAGTAGTTTAAACAGACCTCTGGTGGCATGTCTTGTGGGGTATGTATGGGTGTCTGAGCTGTGTGCTAGTAGTTTAAACAGTCCTCTGGTGGCATGTCTTGTGGGGTATGTATGGGTGTCTGAGCTGTGTGTCTGAGCACGAGTTTCAATACCAAAAGCTGCACTGAAGTCTAACAAAACAGCCCCCAATCTTTTTATTGTTGAAGTCTAACAAAACAGCCCCCACAATCAATATTTTTTTCTCAGCCAATCATCAGTCATCTGTGTAAGTGCTGTGCTTGTTGAATGTCCTTCCCTATAAGCATGTTGAAAGTCTGTTGTCAATTTGTTTACTTTAAAATAGCATTGTATCTGGTCAAACACAATTTTCCAGAAGTTTTGGTTGGTAGCAGGCTGATTGGTTGGCTTTTTGAGCCAGTAAAGGGGGCTTTACTATTCTTAGGTAGCAGAATGTCTTTAGCTTCCCTCCAGGCCTGAGGGTACACACTCTCTAGTAGGCTTAAATTGAAGATGTGGAAATATCGTCCACTCAGTAAGTTTCCATCCAAGTTGTCAGACCCCAGTGGCTTGTCATTGTTGATCGACAACAATCATTTCTTCACCTCTTCCACACTGACTTCACAGAATTAAAAAGTACAATTCTTGTCTTTCATAATTCAGTCAGATATACTTGGATGTGTAGTGTCAGCGTTTGGTGCTGGCATGTCATCCCTAAGATTGCTAATCTTGCCAATGAAAAAATCATTAGAGTAGGTTAAGGTTTTGTGATGAATGATCCATCTGATTCTATGAATAATGAAGCTGAGTTTGCCTTTTTTCCCCAAAATGTAATTTAAGGTGCTTCAAAGCGTTTAACTGTCATTCTTTGTCATTTATCTTTGTTTCATAGTGTAGTTTCTTCTTGTTTTCATTCTGTTTAGTCTCATGATTTGTCAACTTGCAGTTCGTTTGCCAATCGGTTGTGCAGCCAGACTTATTTGCCATCTCTTTGCCTCATCCCTCTCAACCAAACACTTTTTAAATTCCTCATCAGTTCACAAGGATAAATGTTTTTACAGTTATGTTCTTAATGGGTGTTTATTAGTAACTGGGGTAAGTAGTTTCATTAATGTGTCCAGGGCAGCGTCTGGTTCCTCCTCATTACACACCACAGACCAGCAGCGTCTGGTTGCTCCTCATTACACACCACAGACCAGCAGCGTCTGGTTGCTCCTCATTACTCACCACAGACCAGCAGCGTCTGGTTGCTCCTCATTACACACCACAGACCAGCAGTGTCTGGTTGCTCCTCATTACACACCACAGACCAGCAGCGTCTGGTTGCTCCTCATTACACACCACAGACCAGCAGCGTCTGGTTGCTCCTCATTACACACCACAGACCAGCAGCGTCTGGTTGCTCCTCATTACACACCACAGACCAGCAGCGTCTGGTTGCTCCTCATTACACACCACAGACCAGCAGCGTCTGGTTGCTCCTCATTACACACCATCAAATATTATTTACATCAACAACATATGAATCACTACAAAACGTATTTTTGGTTGACCAGTTTTGATAGCCTTTAGCCGCACCCTCATACTACTCCTTCTCTGTTCCGCGGGTGATGTGGAGGTAAACCCAGGCCCTGCATGTCCCCAGGTACCCTCATTTGTTGACTTCTGTGATCGAAAAAGCCTTGGTTTTATGCATGTCAACATCAGAAGCCTCCTCCCTAAGTTTGTTTTACTCACTGCTTTAGCACACTCTGCTAACCCTGATGTCCTTGCCGTGTCTGAATCCTGGCTCAGAAGGCCACCAAAAACCAGCAGCGTCAGAGATTTCCATACCCAACTATAACATCTTCCGTCAAGATAGAACTACCAAAGGGGGCGGAGTTGCAGTCTACTGCAGAGATAGCCTGCAAAGTAATGTCATACTTTCCAGGTCCATACCCAAACAGTTCGAACTACTAATTTTGAAAATTACCCTCTCCAGAAATAAGTCTCACTGTAGCCGCAAGATAGCCTGTGGAATAGAGTCCTGCTACCTACTAATTTTGAAAATACCCTCAGCTCCCAGCTGTGCCCTGGACACCATTTGTGAATTGATCGCCCCCATCTAGCTTCAGAGTTTGTTCTGTTAGGTGACCTAAACTGGGATATGCTTAACACCCGGCAGTCCTACAATCTAAGCTAGATGCCCTCAATCTCACTCAAATCATCAAGGAACCCACCAGGTACAACCCTAACTCTGTAAACAAGGGCACCCTCATAGACGTCATCCTGACCAACTGGCCCTCCAAATACACCTCCGCTGTCTTCAACCAGGATCTCAGCGATCACTGCCTCATTGCCTGTATCCGCCACGGAGCCGCAGTCAAACGACCACCCCTCATCACTGTCAAACGCTCCTAAAACACTTCTGTGAGCAGGCCTTTCTAATCGACCTGGCCCGGGTATCCTGGAAGGACATTGACCTCATCCCGTCAGTTGAGGATGCCTGGTCATTCTTTAAAAGTAACTTCCTCACCATTTTAGATAAGCATGCTCCGTTCAAAAATGCAGAACCAAGAACAGATACAGCCCTTGGTTCACTCCAGACCTGACTGCCCTCGACCAGCACAAAAACATCCTGTGGCGGACTGCAATAGCATCGAATAGCCCCCGTGATATGCAACTGTTCAGGAAGTCAGGAACCAATACACGCAGTCAGTCAGGAAAGCTAAGGCCAGCTTCTTCAGGCAGAAGTTTGCATCCTGTAGCTCCAACTCCAAAAAGTTCTGGGACACTGTGAAGTCCATGGAGAACAAGAGCCCCTCCTCCCAGCTGCCCACTGCACTGAGGCTAGGTAACACGGTCTCCACCGATAAATCCACGATTATCGAAAGCTTCAATAAGCACTTCTCAACGGCTGGCCATGCCTTCCACCTGGCTACTCCAACCTCGGCCAACAGCTCCGCCCCCCCCCAGCTCCTCGCCCAAGCCTCTCCAGGTTCTCCTTTACCCAAATCCAGATAGCAGATGTTCTGAAAGAGCTGCAAAACCTAGACCCGTACAAATCAGCTGGGCTTGACAATCTGGACCCTCTATTTCTGAAACTATCTGCCACCATTGTCGCAACCCCTATTACCAGCCTGTTCAACCTCTCTTTCATATCGTCTGAGATCCCCAAGGATTGGAAAGCTGCCGCAGTCATCCCCCTCTTCAAAGGCGGAGACACCCTGGACCCAAACTGCTATAGACCTATATCCATCCTGCCCTGCCTATCTAAGGTCTTCGAAAGCCAAGTCAACAAACAGGTCACTGACCATCTCGAATCCCACCGTACCTTCTCCGCTGTGCAATCTGGTTTCCGAGCCGGTCACGGGTGCACCTCAGCCACGCTCAAGGTACTAAACGATATCATAACCGCCATCGATAAAAGACAGTACTGTGCAGCCGTCTTCATCGACCTCGCCAAGGCTTTCGACTCTGTCAATCACCATATTCTTATCGGCAGACTCAATAGCCTCGGTTTCTCGGATGACTGCCTTGCCTGGTTCACCAATTACTTTGCAGACAGAGTTCAGTGTGTTAAATCGGAGGGCATGCTGTCCGGTCCTCTGGCAGTCTCTATGGCGGTGCCACAGGGTTCAATTCTCGGGCCGACTCTTTTCTCTGTATATATCAATGATGTTGCTCTTGCTGCGGGCGATTCCCTGATCCACCTCTACGCAGACGACACCATTCTATATACTTTCGGCCCGTCATTGGACACTGTGCTATCTAACCTCCAAACGAGCTTCAATGCCATACAGCACTCCTCCCGTGGCCTCCAACTGCTCTTAAACGCGAGTAAAACCAAATGCATGCTTTTCAACCGATCGCTGCCTGCACCCGCATGCCCGACTAGCATCACCACCCTGGATGGTTCCGACCTTGAATATGTGGACATCTATAAGTACCTAGGTGTCTGGCTAGACTGCAAACTCTCCTTCCAGACTCACATCAAACATCTCCAATCGAAAATCAAATCAAGAGTCGGCTTTCTATTCCGCAACAAAGCCTCCAGCTTCACTCACGCCGCCAAGCTTACCCTAGTAAAACTGACTATCCTACCGATCCTCGATTTCAACACCGATGTCATCTACAAAATGGCTTCAACACTCTACTCAGCAAACTGGATGCAGTCTATCATAGTGCCATCCGTTTTGTCACCAAAGCACCTTATACCACCCACCACTGCGACTTGTATGCTCTAGTCGGCTGGCCCTCGCTACATATTCGTTGCCAGACCCACTGGCTCCAGGTCATCTATAAGTCCATGCTAGGTAAAGCTCTGCCTTATCTCAGTTCACTGGTCACGATGGCAACACCCATCCGTAGCACACGCTCCAGCAGGTGTATCTCACTGATCATCCCTAAAGCCAACACCTCATTTGGCCGCCTTTCGTTCAGTACTCTGCTGCCTGTGACTGGAACAGAACTGCAAAATCGCTGAAGTTGGAGACTTTTATCTCCTCACCAACTTCAAACATCAGCTATCCGAGCAGCTAACCGATCGCTGCAGCTGTACATAGTCTATTGGTAAATAGCCCACCCATTTTCACCTACCTCATTCCCATACTGTTTTTATACTGTTTTTTTATTTATTTATTTACTTTTCTGCTCTTTTGCACACCAATATCTCTACCTGTACATGACCATCTGATCATTTATCACCCCAGTGTTTAATCTGCAAAATTGTATTATTTGCCTACCTCCTCATGCCTTTTGCACACATTGTATATAGACTGCCCATTTTTTTTTCTACTGTGTTATTGACTTGTTAATTGTTTACTCCATGTGTAACTCTGTGTTGTCTGTTCACACTGCTATGCTTTATCTTGGCCAGGTCGCAGTTGCAAATGAGAACTTGTTCTCAACTAGCCTACCTGGTTAAATAAAGGTGAAATAAAAAAAATAAAAAAAATAAAAAGTATTGTATGACCTCTTATACACTATATTAGGCCCAGCCTGACCTCTTATACACTATATTAGGCCCACACTATATTAGGCCCAGCCTGACCTCTTATACACTATATTAGGCCCAGCCTGACCTCTTATACACTATATTAGGCCCAGTCTGACCTCTTATACACTATATTAGGCCCAGCCTGACCTCTCATACACTATATTAGGCCCAGTCTGACCTCTTATACACTATATTAGGCCCAGCCTGACCTCTTATACACTATATTAGGCCCAGCCTGACCTCTTATACACTATATTAGGCCCAGCCTGACCTCTTATACACTATATTAGGCCCAGCCTGACCTCTTATACACTATATTAGGCCCAGCCTGACCTCTTATACACTATATTAGCCCAGCCTGGCCCAGCCTGACACCCAGCCTGACCTCTTATACACTTAGGCCCAGCCTGACCTCTTATACACTATATTAGGCCCAGCCTGACCTCTTATACACTATATTAGCCCAGCCTATATTAGGCCTCTTATACACTATATTAGGCCCAGCCTGACCTCTTATACACTATATTAGGCCCAGCCTGACCTCTTATACACTATATTAGGCCCAGCCTGACCTCTTATACACTATATTAGGCCCAGCCTGACCTCTTATACACTATATTAGGCCCAGCCTGACCTCTTATACACTATATTAGGCCCAGCCTGACCTCTTATACACTATATTAGGCCCAGCCTGACCTCTTATACACTATATTAGGCCCAGTCTGACCTCTTATACACTATATTAGGCCCAGCCTGACCTCTTATACACTATATTAGGCCCAGCCTGACCTCTTATACACTATATTAGGCCCAGCCTGACCTCTTATACACTATATTAGGCCCAGCCTGACCTCTTATATTATTAGGCCCAGCCTGACCTCTTATACACTATATTAGGCCCAGCCTGACCTCTTATACACTATATTAGGCCCAGCCTGACCTCTTATACACTATATTAGGCCCAGCCTGACCTCTTATACACTATATTAGGCCCAGCCTCTTATACACTATATTAGGCCTCTTATACACTATATTAGGCCCAGCCTGACCTCTTATACACTATATTAGGCCCAGCCTGACCTCTTATACACTATATTAGGCCCAGTCTGACCTCTTATACACTATATTAGGCCCAGCCTGACCTCTTATACACTATATTAGGCCCAGCCTGACCTCTTATACACTATATTAGGCCCAGCCTGACCTCTTATACACTATATTAGGCCCAGCCTGACCTCTTATACACTATATTAGGCCCAGCCTGACCTCTTATACACTATATTAGGCCCAGCCTGACCTCTTATACACTATATTAGGCCCAGCCTGACCTCTTATACACTATATTAGGCCCAGTCTGACCTCTATACACTATATTAGGCCCAGCCTGACCTCTTATACACTATATTAGGCCCAGCCTGACCTCTTATACACTATATTAGGCCCAGCCTGACCTCTTATACACTATATTAGGCCCAGCCTGACCTCTTATACACTATATTAGGCCCAGCCTGACCTCTTATACACTATATTAGGCCCAGCCTGACCTCTTATACACTATATTAGGCCCAGCCTGACCTCTTATACACTATATTAGGCCCAGCCTGACCTCTTATACACTATATTAGGCCCAGCCTGACCTCTTATACACTATATTAGGCCCAGCCTGACCTCTTATACACTATATTAGGCCCAGCCTGACCTCTTATACACTATATTAGGCCCAGCCTGACCTCTTATACACTATATTAGGCCCAGTCTGACCTCTTATATATTAGGCACTACCTATACACTTAGGCCCAGCCTGACCTCTTATACACTATATTAGGCCCAGCCTGACCTCATACACTATATTAGGCCCAGCCTGACCTCTTATACACTATAATAGACCCAGCCTGACCTCTTATACACTATATTTGGCCCAGCCTGACCTCTTATACACTATATTAGGCCCAGCCTGACCTCTTATACACTATATTAGGCCCAGCCTGACCTCTTATACACTATATTAGGCCCAGCCTGACCTCTTATACACTATATTAGGCCCAGCCTGACCTCTTATACACTATATTAGGCCCAGCCTGCCTGACCTCTTATACACTATATTACACTATATTAGGCCCAGCCTGACCTCTTATACACTATATTAGGCCCAGCCTGACCTCTTATACACTATATTAGGCCCAGCCTGACCTCTTATACACTATATTAGGCCCAGCCTGACCTCTTATACACTATATTAGGCCCAGCCTGACCTCTTATACACTATATTAGGCCCAGCCTGACCTCTTATACACTATATTAGGCCCAGCCTGACCTCTTATACACTATATTAGGCCCAGCCTGACCTCATACACTATATTAGAGCCTGACCTCTTATACACTATATTAGGCCCAGCCTGACCTCTTATACACTATATTAGGCCCAGCCTGACCTCTTATACACTATATTAGGCCCAGTCTGACCTCTTATACACTATATTAGGCCCAGCCTGACCTCTTATACACTATATTAGGCCCAGTCTGACCTCTCATACACTATATTAGGCCCAGCCTGACCTCTTATACACTATATTAGGCCCAGTCTGACCTCTTATACACTATATTAGGCCCAGCCTGACCTCTTATACACTATATTAGGCCCAGCCTGACCTCTTATACACTATATTAGGCCCAGCCTGACCTCTTATACACTATATTAGGCCCAGCCTGACCTCTTATACACTATATTAGGCCCAGCCTGACCTCTTATACACTATATTACCTCTTATACACTATATTAGCCCAGTCTGACCTCTTATACACTATATTAGGCCCAGCCTGACCTCTCATACACTATATTAGGCCCAGCCTGACCTCTTATACACTATATTAGGCCCAGCCTGACCTCTTATACACTATATTAGGCCCAGCCTGACCTCTTATACACTATATTAGGCCCAGCCTGACCTCTTATACACTATACACTATTAGCCCAGCCTGACCTCTTATACACTATATTAGGCCCAGCCTGACCTCTTATACACTATATTAGGCCCAGCCTGACCTCTTATACACTATATTAGGCCCAGCCTGACCTCTTATACACTATATTAGGCCCAGTCTGACCTCTTATACACTATATTAGGCCCAGCCTGACCTCTTATACACTATATTAGGCCCAGCCTGACCTCTTATACACTATATTAGGCCCAGCCTGACCTCTTATACACTATATTAGGCCCAGTCTGACCTCTTATACACTATATTAGGCCCAGCCTGACCTCTTATACACTATATTAGGCCCAGTCTGACCTCTTATACACTATATTAGGCCCAGCCTGACCTCTTATACACTATATTAGGCCCAGCCTGACCTCTTATACACTATATTAGGCCCAGCCTGACCTCTTATACACTATATTAGGCCCAGCCTGACCTCTTATACACTATATTAGGCCCACACTATATTAGGCCCAGCCTGACCTCTTATACACTATATTAGGCCCAGCCTGACCTCTTATACACTATATTAGGCCCAGCCTTACCTCTTATACACTATATTAGGCCCAGTCTGACCTCTTATACACTATATTAGGCCCAGCCTGACCTCTTATACACTATATTAGGCCCAGCCTGACCTCTTATACACTATATTAGGCCCAGTCTGACCTCTTATACACTATATTAGGCCCAGCCTGACCTCTTATACACTATATTAGGCCCACACTATATTAGGCCCAGCCTGACCTCTTATACACTATATTAGGCCCAGCCTGACCTCTTATACACTATATTAGGCCCAGCCTGACCTCTTATACACTATATTAGGCCCAGCCTGACCTCTTATACACTATATTAGGCCCAGCCTGACCTCTTATACACTATATTAGGCCCAGCCTGACCTCTTATACACTATATTAGGCCCAGCCTGACCTCTTATACACTATATTAGGCCCAGCCTGACCTCTTATACACTATATTAGGCCCAGTCTGACCTCTTATACACTATATTACCCACTATATTAGGCCCAGCCTGACCTCTTATACACTATATTAGGCCCAGCCTGACCTCTTATACACTATATTAGGCCCAGCCTGACCTCTTATACACTATATTAGGCCCAGCCTGACCTCTTATACACTATATTAGGCCCAGCCTGACCTCTTATACACTATATTAGGCCCAGTCTGACCTCTTATACACTATATTAGGCCCAGCCTGACCTCTTATACACTATATTAGGCCCAGCCTGACCTCTTATACACTATATTAGCCCAGCCTGACCTCTTATACACTACACTATATTAGGCCCAGCCTGACCTCTTATACACTATATTAGGCCCAGCCTGACCTCTTATACACTATATTAGGCCCAGCCTGACCTCTTATACACTATATTAGGCCCAGCCTGACCTCTTATACACTATATTAGGCCCAGCCTGACCTCTTATACACTATATTAGACCCAGCCTGACCTCTTATACACTATATTAGGCCCAGTCTGACCTCTTATACACTATATTTGGCCCAGCCTGACCTCTTATACACTATATTAGGCCCAGCCTGACCTCTTATACACTATATTAGGCCCAGCCTGACCTCTTATACACTATATTAGGCCCAGCCTGACCTCTTATACACTATATTAGGCCCAGCCTGACCTCTTATACACTATATTAGGCCCAGCCTGACCCAGCTTATACACTATATTAGGCCCAGCCTGACCTCTTATACACTATATTAGGCCCAGCCTGACCTCTTATACACTATATTAGGCCCAGCCTGACCTCTTATACACTATATTAGACCCAGCCTGACCTCTTATACACTATATTAGGCCCAGTCTGACCTCTTATACACTATATTAGGCCCAGCCTGACCTCTTATACACTATATTAGGCCCAGTCTGACCTCTTATACACTATATTAGGCCCAGCCTGACCTCTTATACACTATATTAGGCCCAGTCTGACCTCTTATACACTATATTAGGCCCAGCCTGACCTCTTATACACTATATTAGGCCCACACTATATACACTATATTAGCCCAGCCTGACCTCTTATACACTATATTAGGCCCACACTATATTATATTAGGCCCAGCCTGACCTCTTATACACTATATTAGGCCCAGCCTGACCTCTTATACACTATATTAGGCCCAGCCTGACCTCTTATACACTATATTAGGCCCAGCCTGACCTCTTATACACTATATTAGGCCCAGCCTGACCTCTTATACACTATATTAGGCCCAGCCTGACCTCTTATACACTATATTAGGCCCAGCCTGACCTCTTATACACTATATTAGGCCCAGCCTGACCTCTTATACACTATATTAGGCCCAGTCTGACCTCTTATACACTATATTAGGCCCAGCCTGACCTCTTATACACTATATTAGGCCCAGTCTGACCTCTTATACACTATATTAGGCCCAGCCTGACCTCTTATACACTATATTAGGCCCAGCCTGACCTCTTATACACTATATTAGGCCCAGTCTGACCTCTTATACACTATATTAGGCCCAGCCTGACCTCTTATACACTATATTAGGCCCAGCCTGACCTCTTATACACTATATTAGGCCCAGCCTGACCTCTTATACACTATATTAGGCCCAGCCTGACCTCTTATACACTATATTAGCCCAGCCACCTCTTATACACTATATTAGGCCCAGCCTGACCTCTTATACACTATATTAGGCCCAGCCTGACCTCTTATACACTATATTAGGCCCAGCCTGACCTCTTATACACTATATTAGGCCCAGTCTGACCTCTTATACACTATATTAGGCCCAGCCTGACCTCTTATACACTATATTAGGCCCAGCCTGACCTCTTATACACTATATTAGGCCCAGCCTGACCTCTTATACACTATATTAGGCCCAGCCTGACCTCTTATACACTATATTAGACCCAGCCTGACCTCTTATACACTATATTAGGCCCAGCCTGACCTCTTATACACTATATTAGGCCCAGCCTGACCTCTTATACACTATATTAGGCCCAGCCTGACCTCTTATACACTATATTAGGCCCAGTCTGACCTCTTATACACTATATTAGGCCCAGCCTTACCTCTTATACACTATATTAGGCCCAGTCTGACCTCTTATACACTATATTAGGCCCAGCCTGACCTCTTATACACTATATTAGGCCCAGTCTGACCTCTTATACACTATATTAGCCTGACCTCTTATACACTATATTAGGCCCAGTCTGACCTCTTATACACTATATTAGGCCCAGCCTGACCTCTTATACACTATATTAGGCCCAGTCTGACCTCTTATACACTATATTAGGCCCAGCCTGACCTCTTATACACTATATTAGGCCCAGCCTGACCTCTTATACACTATATTAGGCCCAGCCTGACCTCTTATACACTATATTAGGCCCAGTCTGACCTCTTATACACTATATTAGGCCCAGCCTGACCTCTTATACACTATATTAGGCCCATACACTATATTAGGCCCAGCCTGACCTCTTATACACTATATTAGGCCCAGCCTGACCTCTTATACACTATATTAGGCCCAGCCTGACCTCTTATATATATTAGGCCCAGCCTGACCTCTTATACACTATATTAGGCCCAGCCTGACCTCTTATACACTATATTAGGCCCAGCCTGACCTCTTATACACTATATTAGGCCCAGTCTGACCTCTTATACACTATATTAGGCCCAGCCTGACCTCTTATACACTATATTAGGCCCAGCCTGACCTCTTATACACTATATTAGGCCCAGCCTGACCTCTTATACACTATATTAGGCCCAGCCTGACCTCTTATACACTATATTAGGCCCACACTATATTAGGCCCAGCCTGACCTCTTATACACTATATTAGGCCCAGCCTGACCTCTTATACACTATATTAGGCCCAGCCTGACCTCTTATACACTATATTAGGCCCAGCCTGACCTCTTATACACTATATTAGCCCAGCCTGACCTCTTATACACTATATTAGGCCCAGCCTGACCTCTTATACACTATATTAGGCCCAGCCTGACCTCTTATACACTATATTAGGCCCAGCCTGACCTCTTATACACTATATTAGGCCCAGCCTGACCTCTTATACACTATATTAGGCCCAGCCTGACCTCTTATACACTATATTAGGCCCAGCCTGACCTCTTATACACTATATTAGGCCCAGCCTGACCTCTTATACACTATATTAGGCCCAGCCTGACCTCTTATACACTATATTAGGCCCAGCCTGACCTCTTATACACTATATTAGGCCCAGCTGACCTCTTATACACTATATTAGGCCCAGCCTGACCTCTTATACACTATATTAGGCCCAGCCTGACCTCTTATACACTATATTAGGCCCAGCCTGACCTCTTATACACTATATTAGGCCCAGTCTGACCTCTTATACACTATATTAGGCCCAGCCTGACCTCTTATACACTATATTAGGCCCAGCCTGACCTCTTATACACTATATTAGGCCCAGCCTTACCTCTTATACACTATATTAGGCCCAGTCTGACCTCTTATACACTATATTAGCCCAGCCTGACCTCTTATACACTATATTAGGCCCAGCCTGACCTCTTATACACTATATTAGGCCCAGTCTGACCTCTTATACACTATATTAGGCCCAGCCTGACCTCTTATACACTATATTAGGCCCAGTCTGACCTCTTATACACTATATTAGGCCCAGCCTGACCTCTTATACACTATATTAGGCCCAGTCTGACCTCTTATACACTATATTAGGCCCAGCCTGACCTCTTATACACTATATTAGGCCCAGCCTGACCTCTTATACACTATATTAGGCCCAGTCTGACCTCTTATACACTATATTAGGCCCAGCCTGACCTCTTATACACTATATTAGGCCCAGCCTGACCTCTTATACACTATATTAGCCCAGCCTGACCTCTTATACACTATATTATTAGCCCAGCCTGACCTCTTATACACTATATTAGGCCCAGCCTGACCTCTTATACACTATATTAGGCCCAGCCTGACCTCTTATACACTATATTAGGCCCAGCCTGACCTCTTATACACTATATTAGGCCCAGCCTGACCTCTTATACACTATATTAGGCCCAGCCTGACCTCTTATACACTATATTAGGCCCAGCCTGACCTCTTATACACTATATTAGGCCCAGCCTGACCTCTTATACACTATATTAGGCCCAGCCTGACCTCTTATACACTATATTAGGCCCAGCCTGACCTCTTATACACTATATTAGGCCCACACTATATTAGGCCCAGCCTGACCTCTTATACACTATATTAGGCCCAGCCTGACCTCTTATACACTATATTAGGCCCAGCCTGACCTCTTATACACTATATTAGGCCCAGTCTGACCTCTTATACACTATATTAGGCCCAGCCTGACCTCTTATACACTATATTAGGCCCAGCCTGACCTCTTATACACTATATTAGGCCCAGTCTGACCTCTTATACACTATATTAGGCCCAGCCTGACCTCTTATACACTATATTAGCCCATACACTATATTAGGCTTATACACTATATTAGGCCCAGCCTGACCTCTTATACACTATATTAGGCCCAGCCTGACCTCTTATACACTATATTAGGCCCAGCCTGACCTCTTATACACTATATTAGGCCCAGCCTGACCTCTTATACACTATATTAGGCCCAGTCTGACCTCTTATACACTATATTAGGCCCAGCCTGACCTCTTATACACTATATTAGGCCCAGCCTGACCTCTTATACACTATATTAGGCCCAGCCTGACCTCTTATACACTATATTAGGCCCAGCCTGACCTCTTATACACTATATTAGGGCCCAGCCTGACCTCTTATACATATTAGGCCCAGCCTGACCTCTTATACACTATATTAGGCCCAGCCTGACCTCTTATACACTATATTAGGCCCAGCCTGACCTCTTATACACTATATTAGGCCCAGCCTGACCTCTTATACACTATATTAGGCCCAGCCTGACCTCTTATACACTATATTAGGCCCAGCCTGACCTCTTATACACTATATTAGGCCCAGCCTGACCTCTTATACACTATATTAGGCCCAGCCTGACCTCTTATACACTATATTAGACCCAGCCTGACCTCTTATACACTATATTAGGCCCAGTCTGACCTCTTATACACTATATTAGGCCCAGCCTGACCTCTCATACACTATATTAGGCCCAGTCTGACCTCTCATACACTATATTAGGCCCAGCCTGACCTCTTATACACTATATTAGGCCCAGCCTGACCTCTTATACACTATATTAGGCCCAGCCTGACCTCTTATACACTATATTAGGCCCACACTATATTAGGCCCAGCCTGACCTCTTATACACTATATTAGGCCCAGCCACTATACACTATATTAGGCCCAGCCTGACCTCTTATACACTATATTAGGCCCAGCCTGACCTCTTATACACTATATTAGGCCCAGCCTGACCTCTTATACACTATATTAGGCCCAGTCTGACCTCTCATACACTATATTAGGCCCAGCCTGGCCTCTCATACACTATATTAGGCCCAGCCTGACCTCTTATACACTATATTAGGCCCAGCCTGACCTCTTATACACTATATTAGGCCCAGTCTGACCTCTTATACACTATATTAGGCCCAGCCTGACCTCTTATACACTATATTAGACCCAGCCTGACCTCTTATACACTATATTAGGCCCAGCCTGACCTCTTATACACTATATTAGGCCCAGCCTGACCTCTTATACACTATATTAGGCCCAGCCTGACCTCTTATACACTATATTAGGCCCAGCCTGACCTCTTATACACTATATTAGGCCCAGCCTGACCTCTTATACACTATATTAGGCCCAGCCTGACCTCTTATACACTATATTAGGCCCAGCCTGACCTCTTATACACTATATTAGGCCCAGTCTGACCTCTTATACACTATATTAGGCCCACACTATATTAGGCCCAGCCTGACCTCTTATACACTATATTAGGCCCAGCCTGACCTCTTATACACTATATTAGGCCCAGCCTTACCTCTTATACACTATATTAGGCCCAGTCTGACCTCTTATACACTATATTTGGCCCAGCCTGACCTCTTATACACTATATTAGGCCCAGCCTGACCTCGTATACACTATATTAGGCCCAGCCTTACCTCTTATACACTATATTAGGCCCAGCCTGGCCTCTTATACACTATATTAGGCCCAGCCTGACCTCTTATACACTATATTAGGCCCAGCCTGACCTCTTATACACTATATTAGGCCCAGCCTGACCTCTTATACACTATATTAGGCCCAGCCTGACCTCTTATACACTATATTAGGCCCAGCCTGACCTCTTATACACTATATTAGGCCCAGTCTGACCTCTTATACACTATATTAGGCCCAGCCTGACCTCTTATACACTATATTAGGCCCAGCCTGACCTCTTATACACTATATTAGGCCCAGCCTGACCTCTTATACACTATATTAGGCCCAGCCTGACCTCTTATACACTATATTAGGCCCAGCCTGACCTCTTATACACTATATTAGGCCCAGCCTGACCTCTTATACACTATATTAGACCCAGCCTTACCTCTTATACACTATATTAGGCCCAGTCTGACCTCTTATACACTATATTAGGCCCAGCCTGACCTCTCATACACTATATTAGGCCCAGTCTGACCTCTCATACACTATATTAGGCCCAGCCTGACCTCTTATACACTATATTAGGCCCAGTCTGACCTCTTATACACTATATTAGGCCCAGCCTGACCTCTTATACACTATATTAGGCCCACACTATATTAGGCCCAGCCTGACCTCTTATACACTATATTAGGCCCACACTATATTAGCCCAGCCTGACCTCTTATACACTATATTAGGCCCAGCCTGACCTCTTATACACTATATTAGGCCCAGCCTGACCTCTTATACACTATATTAGGCCCAGTCTGACCTCTTATACACTATATTAGGCCCAGCCTGACCTCTTATACACTATATTAGGCCCACACTATATTAGGCCCAGCCTGACCTCTTATACACTATATTAGGCCCAGCCTGACCTCTTATACACTATATTAGGCCCAGCCTGACCTCTTATACACTATATTAGGCCCAGCCTGACCTCTTATACACTATATTAGGCCCAGCCTGACCTCTTATACACTATATTAGGCCCAGCCTGACCTCTTATACACTATATTAGGCCCAGCCTGACCTCTTATACACTATATTAGGCCCAGCCTGACCTCTTATACACTATATTAGGCCCAGCCTGACCTCTTATACACTATATTAGGCCCAGCCTGACCTCTTATACACTATATTAGACCCAGCCTGACCTCTTATACACTATATTAGGCCCAGTCTGACCTCTTATACACTATATTAGGCCCAGCCTGACCTCTCATACACTATATTAGGCCCAGTCTGACCTCTCATACACTATATTAGGCCCAGCCTGACCTCTTATACACTATATTAGGCCCAGTCTGACCTCTTATACACTATATTAGGCCCAGCCTGACCTCTTATACACTATATTAGGCCCACACTATATTAGGCCCAGCCTGACCTCTTATACACTATATTAGGCCCACACTATATTAGGCCCAGCCTGACCTCTTATACACTATATTAGGCCCAGCCTGACCTCTTATACACTATATTAGGCCCAGCCTGACCTCTTATACACTATATTAGGCCCAGTCTGACCTCTCATACACTATATTAGGCCCAGCCTGGCCTCTCATACACTATATTAGGCCCAGCCTGACCTCTTATACACTATATTAGGCCCAGCCTGACCTCTTATACACTATATTAGGCCCAGTCTGACCTCTTATACACTATATTAGGCCCAGCCTGACCTCTTATACACTATATTAGACCCAGCCTGACCTCTTATACACTATATTAGGCCCAGCCTGACCTCTTATACACTATATTAGGCCCAGCCTGACCTCTTATACACTATATTAGGCCCAGCCTGACCTCTTATACACTATATTAGGCCCAGCCTGACCTCTTATACACTATATTAGGCCCAGCCTGACCTCTTATACACTATATTAGGCCCAGTCTGACCTCTTATACACTATATTAGGCCCAGCCTGACCTCTTATACACTATATTAGGCCCAGCCTGACCTCTTATACACTATATTAGGCCCAGCCTGACCTCTTATACACTATATTAGGCCCAGCCTGACCTCTTATACACTATATTAGGCCCAGCCTGACCTCTTATACACTATATTAGAC
Organism: Oncorhynchus nerka; assembly: GCF_034236695.1. Classification (NCBI taxonomy): domain Eukaryota; kingdom Metazoa; phylum Chordata; class Actinopteri; order Salmoniformes; family Salmonidae; genus Oncorhynchus; species Oncorhynchus nerka. The sequence goes on from NC_088403.1 coordinate 69,780,259, forward strand.
CCAGCCTTACCTCTTATACACTATATTAGGCCCAGTCTGACCTCTTATACACTATATTAGGCCCAGCCTGACCTCTTATACACTATATTAGGCCCAGTCTGACCTCTCATACACTATATTAGGCCCAGCCTGACCTCTTATACACTATATTAGGCCCAGTCTGACCTCTTATACACTATATTAGGCCCAGCCTGACCTCTTATACACTATATTAGGCCCACACTATATTAGGCCCAGCCTGACCTCTTATACACTATATTAGGCCCAGCCTGACCTCTTATACACTATATTAGGCCCAGCCTGACCTCTTATACACTATATTAGGCCCAGTCTGACCTCTCATACACTATATTAGGCCCAGCCTGGCCTCTCATACACTATATTAGGCCCAGCCTGACCTCTTATACACTATATTAGGCCCAGCCTGACCTCTTATACACTATATTAGGCCCAGTCTGACCTCTTATACACTATATTAGGCCCAGCCTGACCTCTTATACACTATATTAGACCCAGCCTGACCTCTTATACACTATATTAGGCCGAGCCTGACCTCTTATACACTATATTAGGCCCAGCCTGACCTCTTATACACTATATTAGGCCCAGCCTGACCTCTTATACACTATATTAGGCCCAGTCTGACCTCTTATACACTATATTAGGCCCAGCCTGACCTCTTATACACTATATTAGCCCAGTCTGACCTCTTATACACTATATTAGGCCCAGCCTGACCTCTTATACACTATATTAGGCCCAGTCTGACCTCTTATACACTATATTAGGCCCAGCCTGACCTCTTATACACTATATTAGGCCCAGTCTGACCTCTTATACACTATATTAGGCCCAGCCTGACCTCTTATACACTATATTAGGCCCAGCCTGACCTCTTATACACTATATTAGGCCCACACCTCTTATATTATTAGGCCCAGCCTGACCTCTTATACACTATATTAGGCCCAGCCTGACCTCTTATACACTATATTAGGCCCAGCCTTACCTCTTATACACTATATTAGGCCCAGCCTGACCTCTCATACACTATATTAGGCCTAGTCTGACCTCTCATACACTATATTAGGCCCAGCCTGACCTCTTATACACTATATTAGGCCCAGCCTGACCTCTTATACACTATATTAGGCCCATACACTATATTAGGCCCAGCCTGACCTCTTATACACTATATTAGGCCCAGCCTGACTCTTATACACTATATTAGGCCCAGCCTGACCTCTTATACACTATATTAGGCCCAGCCTGACCTCTTATACACTATATTAGGCCCAGCTGACCTCTTATACACTATATTAGGCCCAGCCTGACCTCTCATACACTATATTAGGCCCAGCCTGACCTCTTATACACTATATTAGGCCCAGCCTGACCTCTTATACACTATATTAGGCCCAGTCTGACCTCTTATACACTATATTAGGCCCAGCCTGACCTCTTATACACTATATTAGGCCCAGCCTGACCTCTTATACACTATATTAGGCCCAGCCTGACCTCTTATACACTATATTAGGCCCAGCCTGACCTCTTATACACTATATTAGGCCCAGCCTGACCTCTTATACACTATATTAGGCCCAGTCTGACCTCTTATACACTATATTAGGCCCAGCCTTACCTCTTATACACTATATTAGGCCCAGTCTGACCTCTTATACACTATATTAGGCCCAGCCTGACCTCTTATACACTATATTAGGCCCAGTCTGACCTCTTATACACTATATTAGGCCCAGCCTTACCTCTTATACACTATATTAGGCCCAGTCTGACCTCTTATACACTATATACACTAGGCCCAGCCTGACCTCTTATACACTATATTAGGCCCAGCCTGACCTCTTATACACTATATTAGGCCCACACTATATTAGGCCCAGCCTGACCTCTTATACACTATATTAGGCCCAGCCTGACCTCTTATACACTATATTAGGCCCAGCCTTACCTCTTATACACTATATTAGGCCCAGTCTGACCTCTTATACACTATATTAGGCCCAGCCTGACCTCTTATACACTATATTAGGCCCAGCTGACCTCTTATACACTATATTAGGCCCAGCCTGACCTCTTATACACTATATTAGGCCCAGTCTGACCTCTTATACACTATATATTAGGCCCAGCCTGACCTCTTATACACTATATTAGGCCCAGCCTGACCTCTTATACACTATATTTGGCCCAGCCTGACCTCTTATACACTATATTAGGCCCAGCCTGACCTCGTATACACTATATTAGGCCCAGCCTTACCTCTTATACACTATATTAGGCCCAGCCTGGCCTCTTATACACTATATTAGGCCCAGCCTGACCTCTTATACACTATATTAGGCCCAGCCTGACCTCTTATACACTATATTAGGCCCAGCCTGACCTCTTATACACTATATTAGGCCCAGCCTGACCTCTTATACACTATATTAGGCCCAGCCTGACCTCTTATACACTATATTAGGCCCAGCCTGACCTCTTATACACATATTAGCCCAGCCTGACCTCTTATACACTATATTAGGCCCAGCCTGACCTCTTATACACTATATTAGGCCCAGTCTGACCTCTTATACACTATATTAGCCCAGCCTGACCTCTTATACACTATATTAGGCCCAGTCTGACCTCTTATACACTATATTAGGCCCAGCCTGACCTCTTATACACTATATTAGGCCCAGCCTGACCTCTTATACACTATATTAGGCCCAGCCTGACCTCTTATACACTATATTAGGCCCAGTCTGACCTCTTATACACTATATTAGGCCCAGCCTTACCTCTTATACACTATATTAGGCCCAGTCTGACCTCTTATACACTATATTAGGCCCAGCCTGACCTCTTATACACTATATTAGGCCCAGTCTGACCTCTTATACACTATATTAGGCCCAGCCTGACCTCTTATACACTATATTAGGCCCAGCCTGACCTCTTATACACTATATTAGGCCCAGCCTGACCTCTTATACACTATATTAGGCCCAGTCTGACCTCTTATACACTATATTAGGCCCAGCCTGACCTCTTATACACTATATTAGGCCCAGCCTGACCTCTTATACACTATATTAGGCCCACACTATATTAGGCCCAGCCTGACCTCTTATACACTATATTAGGCCCAGCCTGACCTCTTATACACTATATTAGGCCCAGCCTTACCTCTTATACACTATATTAGGCCCAGTCTGACCTCTTATACACTATATTAGGCCCAGCCTGACCTCTCATACACTATATTAGGCCTAGTCTGACCTCTCATACACTATATTAGGCCCAGCCTGACCTCTTATACACTATATTAGGCCCAGTCTGACCTCTTATACACTATATTAGGCCCACACTATATTAGGCCCAGCCTGACCTCTTATACACTATATTAGGCCCAGCCTGACCTCTTATACACTATATTAGGCCCAGCCTGACCTCTTATACACTATATTAGGCCCAGCCTGACCTCTTATACACTATATTAGGCCCAGTCTGACCTCTTATACACTATATTAGGCCCAGCCTGACCTCTCATACACTATATTAGGCCCAGCCTGACCTCTTATACACTATATTAGGCCCAGCCTGACCTCTTATACACTATATTAGGCCCAGTCTGACCTCTTATACACTATATTAGGCCCAGCCTGACCTCTTATACACTATATTAGACCCAGCCTGACCTCTTATACACTATATTAGGCCCAGCCTGACCTCTTATACACTATATTAGGCCCAGCCTGACCTCTTATACACTATATTAGGCCCAGCCTGACCTCTTATACACTATATTAGGCCCAGGCCCACCTGACCTATATTAGGCCCAGCCTGACTTATACACTATATTAGCCCAGCCTGACCTCTTATACACTATATTAGGCCCAGTCTGACCTCTTATACACTATATTAGGCCCAGCCTGACCTCTTATACACTATATTAGGCCCAGCCTGACCTCTTATACACTATATTAGGCCCAGCCTGACCTCTTATACACTATATTAGGCCCAGCCTGACCTCTTATACACCCAGCCTATACACTATATTAGGCCCAGCCTGACCTCTTATACACTATATTAGGCCCAGCCTGACCTCTTATACACTATATTAGGCCCAGCCTGACCTCTTATACACTATATTAGGCCCAGCACTGAGCCTGACTCTATACACTATATTAGGCCCAGCCTGACCTCTTATACACTATATTAGGCCCAGCCTGACCTCTTATACACTATATTAGGCCCAGTCTGACCTCTTATACACTATATTAGGCCCAGCCTGACCTCTCATACACTATATTAGGCCCAGTCTGACCTCTCATACACTATATTAGGCCCAGCCTGAACTCTTATACACTATATTAGGCCCAGTCTGACCTCTTATACACTATATTAGGCCCAGCCTGACCTCTTATACACTATATTAGGCCCAGCCTGACCTCTTATACACTATATTAGGCCCAGCCTGACCTCTTATACACTATATTAGGCCCAGCCTGACCTCTATACACTATATTAGGCCCAGTCTGACCTCTTATACACTATATTAGGCCCAGCCTGACCTCTCATACACTATATTAGGCCCAGCCTGACCTCTTATACACTATATTAGGCCCAGCCTGACCTCTTATACACTATATTAGGCCCAGTCTGACCTCTTATACACTATATTAGGCCCAGCCTGACCTCTTATACACTATATTAGACCCAGCCTGACCTCTTATACACTATATTAGGCCCAGCCTGACCTCTTATACACTATATTAGGCCCAGCCTGACCAGCATACACTATATTAGGCCCAGCCTGACCTCTTATACACTATATTAGGCCCAGTCTGACCTCTTATACACTATATTAGGCCCAGCCTTACCTCTTATACACTATATTAGGCCCAGCCTGACCTCTTATACACTATATTAGGCCCAGTCTGACCTCTTATACACTATATTAGGCCCACACTATATTAGGCCCAGCCTGACCTCTTATATTAGGCCCAGCTGACCTCTTATACACTTAGGCCCAGCCTGACCTCTTATACACTATATTAGGCCCAGCCTTACCTCTTATACACTATATTAGGCCCAGCCTGACCTCTTATACACTATATTAGGCCCAGCCTGACCTCTTATACACTATATTAGGCCCAGCCTGACCTCTTATACACTATATTAGGCCCAGTCTGACCTCTTATACACTATATTAGGCCCAGCCTGACCTCTTATACACTATATTAGGCCCAGCCTGACCTCTTATACACTATATTAGGCCCAGTCTGGCCTCTTATACACTATATTAGGCCCAGCCTGACCTCTTATACACTATATTAGGCCCAGCCTGACCTCTTATACACTATATTAGGCCCAGCCTGACCTCTTATACACTATATTAGGCCCAGCCTGACCTCTTATACACTATATTAGGCCCAGCCTGACCTCTTATACACTATATTAGGCCCAGCCTGACCTCTTATACACTATATTAGGCCCAGCCTGACCTCTTATACACTATATTAGGCCCAGCCTGACCTCTTATACACTATATTAGGCCCAGTCTGACCTCTCATACACTATATTAGGCCCAGCCTGACCTCTTATACACTATATTAGGCCCAGCCTGACCTCTTATACACTATATTAGGCCCAGCCTGACCTCTTATACACTATATTAGGCCCACACTATATTAGGCCCAGCCTGACCTCTTATACACTATATTAGGCCCACACTATATTAGGCCCAGCCTGACCTCTTATACACTATATTAGGCCCAGCCTGACCTCTTATACACTATATTAGGCCCAGCCTGACCTCTTATACACTATATTAGGCCCAGTCTGACCTCTCATACACTATATTATACACTATATTAGGCCCAGCCTGGCCTCTTATACACTATATTAGGCCCAGCCTGACCTCTTATACACTATATTAGGCCCAGCCTGACCTCTTATACACTATATTAGACCCAGCCTTACCTCTTATACACTATATTAGGCCCAGTCTGACCTCTTATACACTATATTAGGCCCAGCCTGACCTCTTATACACTATATTAGGCCCAGTCTGACCTCTTATACACTATATTAGGCCCAGCCTGACCTCTTATACACTATATTAGGCCCAGCCTGACCTCTTATACACTATATTAGGCCCAGTCTGACCTCTCATACACTATATTAGGCCCAGCCTGGCCTCTCATACACTATATTAGGCCCAGCCTGGCCTCTCATACACTATATTAGGCCCAGCCTGACCTCTTATACACTATATTAGGCCCAGTCTGACCTCTTATACACTATATTAGGCCCACACTATATTAGGCCCAGCCTGACCTCTTATACACTATATTAGGCCCAGCCTGACCTCTTATACACTATATTAGGCCCAGCCTTACCTCTTATACACTATATTAGGCCCAGTCTGACCTCTTATACACTATATTAGGCCCAGTCTGACCTCTTATACACTATATTAGGCCCAGCCTGACCTCTCATACACTATATTAGGCCCAGTCTGACCTCTTATACACTATATTAGGCCCAGCCTGACCTCTTATACACTATATTAGACCCAGCCTGACCTCTTATACACTATATTAGGCCGAGCCTGACCTCTTATACACTATATTAGGCCCAGCCTGACCTCTTATACACTATATTAGGCCCAGCCTGACCTCTTATACACTATATTAGGCCCAGTCTGACCTCTTATACACTATATTAGGCCCAGCCTTACCTCTTATACACTATATTAGGCCCAGTCTGACCTCTTATACACTATATTAGGCCCAGCCTGACCTCTTATACACTATATTAGGCCCAGTCTGACCTCTTATACACTATATTAGGCCCAGCCTGACCTCTTATACACTATATTAGGCCCAGTCTGACCTCTTATACACTATATTAGGCCCAGCCTTACCTCTTATACACTATATTAGGCCCAGTCTGACCTCTTATACATTATATTAGGCCCAGCCTGACCTCTTATACACTATATTAGGCCCAGCCTGACCTCTTATACACTATATTAGGCCCAGCCTTACCTCTTATACACTATATTAGGCCCAGTCTGACCTCTTATACACTATATTAGGCCCAGCCTGACCTCTTATATTAGGCCCACTATATTAGGCCCAGCCTGACCTCTTATACACTATATTAGGCCCAGCCTGACCTCTTATACACTATATTAGGCCCAGCCTTACCTCTTATACACTATATTAGGCCCAGCCTGACCTCTTATACACTATATTAGGCCCAGCCTGACCTCTTATACACTATATTAGGCCCAGTCTGACCTCTTATACACTATATTAGGCCCAGCCTGACCTCTTATACACTATATTAGGCCCAGTCTGACCTCTTATACACTATATTAGGCCCAGCCTGACCTCTTATACACTATATTAGGCCCAGTCTGACCTCTTATACACTATATTAGGCCCACACTATATTAGGCCCAGCCTGACCTCTTATACACTATATTAGGCCCAGCCTGACCTCTTATACACTATATTAGGCCCAGCCTGACCTCTTATACACTATATTAGGCCCAGCCTGACCTCTTATACACTATATTAGGCCCAGCCTGACCTCTTATACACTATATTAGGCCCAGCCTGACCTCGTATACACTATATTAGGCCCAGCCTTACCTCTTATACACTATATTAGGCCCAGCCTGGCCTCTTATACACTATATTAGGCCCAGCCTGACCTCTTATACACTATATTAGGCCCAGCCTGACCTCTTATACACTATATTAGGCCCAGCCTGACCTTATACACTCTTATACACTATATTAGGCCCAGCCTGACCTCTTATACACTATATTAGGCCCAGCCTGACCTCTTATACACTATATTAGGCGCAGCCTGACCTCTTATACACTATATTAGGCCCAGTCTGACCTCTTATACACTATATTATGCCCAGCCTTACCTCTTATACACTATATTAGGCCCAGTCTGACCTCTTATACACTATATTAGGCCCAGCCTGACCTCTTATACACTATATTAGGCCCAGTCTGACCTCTTATACACTATATTACCCACACTATATTAGGCCCAGCCTGACCTCTTATACACTATATTAGGCCCAGCCTGACCTCTTATACACTATATTAGGCCCAGCCTGACCTCTTATACACTATATTAGGCCCAGCCTGACCTCTTATACACTATATTAGGCCCAGCCTGACCTCTTATACACTATATTAGGCCCAGCCTGACCTCTTATACACTATATTAGGCCCAGTCTGACCTCTTATACACTATATTAGGCCCAGCCTTACCTCTTATACACTATATTAGGCCCAGTCTGACCTCTTATACACTATATTAGGCCCAGCCTGACCTCTTATACACTATATTAGGCCCAGTCTGACCTCTTATACACTATATTAGGCCCAGCCTGACCTCTTATACACTATATTAGGCCCAGCCTGACCTCTTATACACTATATTAGGCCCAGTCTGGCCTCTTATACACTATATTAGGCCCAGCCTGACCTCTTATACACTATATTAGGACCAGCCTGACCTCTTATACACTATATTAGGCCCAGCCTGACCTCTTATACACTATATTAGGCCCAGCCTGACCTCTTATACACTATATTAGGCCCAGCCTGACCTCTTATACACTATATTAGGCCCAGCCTGACCTCTTATACACTATATTAGACCCAGCCTTACCTCTTATACACTATATTAGGCCCAGTCTGACCTCTTATACACTATATTAGGCCCAGCCTGACCTCTCATACACTATATTAGGCCCAGTCTGACCTCTCTATATTAGGCCCAGCCTGACCTCTTATACACTATATTAGGCCCAGTCTGACCTCTTATACACTATATTAGGCCCAGCCTGACCTCTTATACACTATATTAGGCCCACACTATATTAGGCCCAGCCTGACCTCTTATACACTATATTAGGCCCAGCCTGACCTCTTATACACTATATTTAGGCCCAGCCTGACCTCTTATACACTATATTAGGCCCAGTCTGACCTCTTATACACTATATTAGGCCCAGCCTGACCTCTTATACACTATATTAGGCCCAGCCTGACCTCTTATACACTATATTAGGCCCAGCCTGACCTCTTATACACTATATTAGGCCCAGTCTGACCTCTTATACACTATATTAGGCCCAGCCTGACCTCTTATACACTATATTAGACCCAGCCTGACCTCTTATACACTATATTAGGCCGAGCCTGACCTCTTATACACTATATTAGGCCCAGCCTGACCTCTTATACACTATATTAGGCCCAGCCTGACCTCTTATACACTATATTAGGCCCAGTCTGACCTCTTATACACTATATTAGGCCCAGCCTTACCTCTTATACACTATATTAGGCCCAGTCTGACCTCTTATACACTATATTAGGCCCAGCCTGACCTCTTATACACTATATTAGGCCCAGCCTGACCTCTTATACACTATATTAGGCCCACACTATATTAGGCCCAGCCTGACCTCTTATACACTATATTAGGCCCAGCCTGACCTCTTATACACTATATTAGGCCCAGCCTGACCATACACTATATTAGACCCAGCCTGACCTCTTATACACTATATTAGGCCCAGCCCCTCTTATACACTATATTAGCCCAGCCTGACCTCTTATACACTATATTAGGCCCAGCCTGACCTCTTATACACTATATTAGGCCCAGCCTGACCTCTTATACACTATATTAGACCCAGCCTTACCTCTTATACACTATATTAGGCCCAGTCTGACCTCTTATACACTATATTAGGCCCAGCCTGACCTCTCATACACTATATTAGGCCCAGTCTGACCTCTCATACACTATATTAGGCCCAGCCTGACCTCTTATACACTATATTAGGCCCAGTCTGACCTCTTATACACTATATTAGGCCCAGCCTGACCTCTTATACACTATATTAGGCCCACACTATATTAGGCCCAGCCTGACCTCTTATACACTATATTAGGCCCACACTATATTAGGCCCAGCCTGACCTCTTATACACTATATTAGGCCCAGCCTGACCTCTTATACACTATATTAGGCCCAGCCTGACCTCTTATACACTATATTAGGCCCAGTCTGACCTCTCATACACTATATTAGGCCCAGCCTGGCCTCTCATACACTATATTAGGCCCAGCCTGACCTCTTATACACTATATTAGGCCCAGCCTGACCTCTTATACACTATATTAGGCCCAGTCTGACCTCTTATACACTATATTAGGCCCAGCCTGACCTCTTATACACTATATTAGACCCAGCCTGACCTCTTATACACTATATTAGGCCGAGCCTGACCTCTTATACACTATATTAGGCCCAGCCTGACCTCTTATACACTATATTAGGCCCAGCCTGACCTCTTATACACTATATTAGGCCCAGTCTGACCTCTTATACACTATATTATGCCCAGCCTTACCTCTTATACACTATATTAGGCCCAGCCTGACCTCTTATACACTATATTAGGCCCAGTCTGACCTCTTATACACTATATTAGGCCCACACTATATTAGGCCCAGCCTGACCTCTTATACACTATATTAGGCCCAGCCTGACCTCTTATACACTATATTAGGCCCAGCCTTACCTCTTATACACTATATTAGGCCCAGTCTGACCTCTTATACACTATATTAGGCCCAGCCTGACCTCTTATACACTATATTAGGCCCAGCCTGACCTCTTATACACTATATTAGGCCCAGTCTGACCTCTTATACACTATATTAGGCCCAGCCTGACCTCTTATACACTATATTAGGCCCAGTCTGACCTCTTATACACTATATTAGGCCCAGCCTGACCTCTTATACACTATATTAGGCCCAGCCTGACCTCTTATACACTATATTAGGCCCAGCCTGACCTCTATACACTATATTAGGCCCAGCCTGACCTCTTATACACTATATTAGGCCCAGTCTGACCTCTTATACACTATATTAGGCCCAGCCTGACCTCTTATACACTATATTAGGCCAGCCTGACCTCTTATACACTATATTAGGCCCAGCCTGACCTCTTATACACTATATTAGGCCCAGCCTGACCTCTTATACACTATATTAGGCCCAGCCTGACCTCTTATACACTATATTAGGCCCAGCCTGACCTCTTATATACACTATATTAGACCCAGCCTTACCTCTTATACACTATATTAGGCCCAGTCTGACCTCTTATACACTATATTAGGCCCAGCCTGACCTCTCATACACTATATTAGGCCCAGTCTGACCTCTCATACACTATATTAGGCCCAGCCTGACCTCTTATACACTATATTAGGCCCAGTCTGACCTCTTATACACTATATTAGGCCCAGCCTGACCTCTTATACACTATATTAGGCCCACACTATATTAGGCCCAGCCTGACCTCTTATACACTATATTAGGCCCACACTATATTAGGCCCAGCCTGACCTCTTATACACTATATTAGGCCCAGCCTGACCTCTTATACACTATATTAGGCCCAGTCTGACCTCTTATACACTATATTAGGCCCAGCCTGACCTCTTATACACTATATTAGGCCCAGCCTGACCTCTTATACACTATATTAGGCCCAGCCCAGCCTGACCTCTTATACACTATATTAGGCCCAGTCTGACCTCTCATACACTATATTAGGCCCAGCCTGGCCCAGTCTGACCTCTTATACACTATATTAGGCCCAGCCTGACCTCTTATACACTATATTAGGCCCAGCCTGACCTCTTATACACTATATTAGGCCCACACCTATATTACCCAGCCTGACCTCTTATACACTATATTAGGCCCAGCCTGACCTCTTATACACTATATTAGGCCCAGCCTGACCTCTTATACACTATATTAGACCCAGCCTGACCTCTTATACACTATATTAGGCCCAGCCTGACCTCTTATACACTATATTAGGCCCAGCCTGACCTCTTATACACTATATTAGGCCCAGCCTGACCTCTTATACACTATATTAGGCCCAGCCTGACCTCTTATACACTATATTAGACCCAGCCTTACCTCTTATACACTATATTAGGCCCAGTCTGACCTCTTATACACTATATTAGGCCCAGCCTGACCTCTCATACACTATATTAGGCCCAGTCTGACCTCTCATACACTATATTAGGCCCAGCCTGACCTCTTATACACTATATTAGGCCCAGTCTGACCTCTTATATACACTATATTAGGCCCAGCCTGACCTCTTATACACTATATTAGGCCCACACTATATTAGGCCCAGCCTGACCTCTTATACACTATATTAGGCCCACACTATATTAGGCCCAGCCTGACCTCTTATACACTATATTAGGCCCAGCCTGACCTCTTATACACTATATTAGGCCCAGCCTGACCTCTTATACACTATATTAGGCCCAGTCTGACCTCTCATACACTATATTAGGCCCAGCCTGGCCTCTCATACACTATATTAGGCCCAGCCTGACCTCTTATACACTATATTAGGCCTGACATACACTATATTAGGCCCAGTCTGACCTCTTATACACTATATTAGGCCCAGCCTGACCTCTTATACACTATATTAGACCCAGCCTGACCTCTTATACACTATATTAGGCCGAGCCTGACCTCTTATACACTATATTAGGCCCAGCCTGACCTCTTATACACTATATTAGGCCCAGCCTGACCTCTTATACACTATATTAGGCCCAGTCTGACCTCTTATACACTATATTATGCCCAGCCTTACCTCTTATACACTATATTAGGCCCAGTCTGACCTCTTATACACTATATTAGGCCCAGCCTGACCTCTTATACACTATATTAGGCCCAGCCTGACCTCTTATACACTATATTAGGCCCAGCCTGACCTCTTATACACTATATTAGGCCCAGTCTGACCTCTTATACACTATATTAGGCCCAGCCTTACCTCTTATACACTATATTAGGCCCAGTCTGACCTCTTATACACTATATTAGGCCCAGCCTGACCTCTTATACACTATATTAGGCCCAGCCTGACCTCTTATACACTATATTAGGCCCAGCCTGACCTCTTATACACTATATTAGGCCCAGCCTGACCTCTTATACTTATACCCAGTCTGGCCTCTTATACACTATATTAGGCCCAGCCTGACCTCTTATACACTATATTAGGACCAGCCTGACCTCTTATACACTATATTAGGCCCAGCCTGACCTCTTATACACTATATTAGGCCCAGCCTGACCTCTTATACACTATATTAGGCCCAGCCTGACCTCTTATACACTATATTAGGCCCAGCCTGACCTCTTATACACTATATTAGACCCAGCCTTACCTCTTATACACTATATTAGGCCCAGTCTGACCTCTTATACACTATATTAGGCCCAGCCTGACCTCTCATACACTATATTAGGCCCAGTCTGACCTCTCATACACTATATTAGGCCCAGCCTGACCTCTTATACACTATATTAGGCCCAGTCTGACCTCTTATACACTATATTAGGCCCAGCCTGACCTCTTATACACTATATTAGGCCCACACTATATTAGGCCCAGCCTGACCTCTTATACACTATATTAGGCCCACACTATATTAGGCCCAGCCTGACCTCTTATACACTATATTAGGCCCAGCCTGACCTCTTATACACTATATTAGGCCCAGCCTGACCTCTTATACACTATATTAGGCCCAGTCTGACCTCTCATACACTATATTATTAGGCCCAGCCTGACCTCTCATACACTATATTAGGCCCAGCCTGACCTCTTATACACTATATTAGGCCCAGCCTGACCTCTTATACACTATATTAGGCCCAGTCTGACCTCTTATACACTATATTAGGCCCAGCCTGACCTCTTATACACTATATTAGACCCAGCCTGACCTCTTATACACTATATTAGGCCCAGCCTGACCTCTTATACACTATATTAGGCCCAGCCTGACCTCTTATACACTATATTAGGCCCAGCCTGACCTCTTATACACTATATTAGGCCCAGTCTGACCTCTCATACACTATATTAGGCCCAGCCTGACCTCTTATACACTATATTAGGCCCAGTCTGACCTCTTATACACTATATTAGGCCCAGCCTGACCTCTTATACACTATATTAGGCCCACACTATATTAGGCCCAGCCTGACCTCTTATACACTATATTAGGCCCAGCCTGACCTCTTATACACTATATTAGGCCCAGCCTGACCTCTTATACACTATATTAGACCCAGCCTGACCTCTTATACACTATATTAGGCCCAGCCTGACCTCTTATACACTATATTAGGCCCAGCCTGACCTCTTATACACTATATTAGGCCCAGCCTGACCTCTTATACACTATATTAGGCCCAGTCTGACCTCTTATACACTATATTAGGCCCAGCCTTACCTCTTATACACTATATTAGGCCCAGTCTGACCTCTTATACACTATATTAGGCCCAGCCTGACCTCTTATACACTATATTAGGCCCAGCCTGACCTCTTATACACTATATTAGGCCCAGTCTGACCTCTTATACACTATATTAGGCCCACACTATATTAGGCCCAGCCTGACCTCTTATACACTATATTAGGCCCAGCCTGACCTCTTATACACTATATTAGGCCCAGCCTGACCTCTTATACACTATATTAGGCCCAGTCTGACCTCTTATACACTATATTAGGCCCAGCCTGACCTCTTATACACTATATTAGGCCCAGCCTGACCTCTTATACACTATATTAGGCCCAGCCTGACCTCTTATACACTATATTAGGCCCAGTCTGACCTCTTATACACTATATTAGGCCCAGCCTTACCTCTTATACACTATATTAGGCCCAGTCTGACCTCTTATACACTATATTAGGCCCAGCCTGACCTCTTATACACTATATTAGGCCCAGTCTGACCTCTTATACACTATATTAGGCCCACACTATATTAGGCCCAGCCTGACCTCTTATACACTATATTAGGCCCAGCCTGACCTCTTATACACTATATTAGGCCCAGCCTGACCTCTTATATACTATATTAGGCCCAGTCTGACCTCTTATACACTATATTAGGCCCAGCCTGACCTCTTATACACTATATTAGGCCCAGTCTGACCTCTTATACACTATATTAGGCCCAGCCTGACCTCTTATACACTATATTAGGCCCAGTCTGACCTCTTATACACTATATTAGGCCCAGCCTGACCTCTTATACACTATATTAGGCCCAGCCTGACCTCTTATACACTATATTAGGCCCAGTCTGGCCTCTTATACACTATATTAGGCCCAGCCTGACCTCTTATACACTATATTAGACCCAGCCTGACCTCTTATACACTATATTAGGCCGAGCCTGACCTCTTATACACTATATTAGGCCCAGCCTGACCTCTTATACACTATATTAGGCCCAGCCTGACCTCTTATACACTATATTAGGCCCAGTCTGACCTCTCATACACTATATTAGGCCCAGCCTTACCTCTTATACACTATATTAGGCCCAGTCTGACCTCTTATACACTATATTAGGCCCAGCCTGACCTCTTATACACTATATTAGGCCCACACTATATTAGGCCCAGCCTGACCTCTTATACACTATATTAGGCCCAGCCTGACCTCTTATACACTATATTAGGCCCAGCCTGACCTCTTATACACTATATTAGGCCCAGTCTGACCTCTCATACACTATATTAGGCCCAGCCTGGCCTCTCATACACTATATTAGGCCCAGCCTGACCTCTTATACACTATATTAGGCCCAGCCTGACCTCTTATACACTATATTAGGCCCAGTCTGACCTCTTATACACTATATTAGGCCCAGCCTGACCTCTTATACACTATATTAGACCCAGCCTGACCTCTTATACACTATATTAGGCCCAGCCTGACCTCTTATACACTATATTAGGCCCAGCCTGACCTCTTATACACTATATTAGGCCCAGCCTGACCTCTTATACACTATATTAGGCCCAGTCTGACCTCTTATACACTATATTAGGCCCAGCCTTACCTCTTATACACTATATTAGGCCCAGTCTGACCTCTTATACACTATATTAGGCCCAGCCTGACCTCTTATACACTATATTAGGCCCAGCCTGACCTCTTATACACTATATTAGGCCCAGCCTTACCTCTTATACACTATATTAGCCCAGTCTGACCTCTTATACACTATATTAGGCCCAGCCTGACCTCTTATACACTATATTAGGCCCAGCCTGACCTCTTATACACTATATTAGGCCCAGCCTGACCTCTTATACACTATATTAGGCCCAGTCTGACCTCTTATACACTATATTAGGCCCAGCCTTACCTCTTATACACTATATTAGGCCCAGTCTGACCTCTTATACACTATATTAGGCCCAGCCTGACCTCTTATACACTATATTAGGCCCAGTCTGACCTCTTATACACTATATTAGGCCCACACTATATTAGGCCCAGCCTGACCTCTTATACACTATATTAGGCCCAGCCTGACCTCTTATACACTATATTAGGCCCAGCCTTACCTCTTATACACTATATTAGGCCCAGTCTGACCTCTTATACACTATATTAGGCCCAGCCTGACCTCTTATACACTATATTAGGCCCAGCCTGACCTCTTATACACTATATTAGGCCCAGTCTGACCTCTTATACACTATATTAGGCCCAGCCTTACCTCTTATACACTATATTAGGCCCAGTCTGACCTCTTATACACTATATTAGGCCCAGCCTGACCTCTTATACACTATATTAGGCCCAGTCTGACCTCTTATACACTATATTAGGCCCAGCCTGACCTCTTATACACTATATTAGGCCCAGCCTGACCTCTTATACACTATATTAGGCCCAGTCTGGCCTCTTATACACTATATTAGGCCCAGCCTGACCTCTTATACACTATATTAGGACCAGCCTGACCTCTTATACACTATATTAGGCCCAGCCTGACCTCTTATACACTATATTAGGCCCAGCCTGACCTCTTATACACTATATTAGGCCCAGCCTGATCTCTTATACACTATATTAGGCCCAGCCTGACCTCTTATACACTATATTAGGCCCAGTCTGACCTCTCATACACTATATTAGGCCCAGCCTGACCTCTTATACACTATATTAGGCCCAGCCTGACCTCTTATACACTATATTAGGCCCAGTCTGACCTCTTATACACTATATTAGGCCCAGCCTGACCTCTTATACACTATATTAGGCCCAGCCTGACCTCTTATACACTATATTAGGCCCAGCCTGACCTCTTATACACTATATTAGGCCCAGCCTGACCTCTTATACACTATATTAGGCCCAGCCTTTTGGTTTTCCTAGATATGGATACTACATCCGATGGATCTGGATACAGCTTGAAAACCAATTTCTGCAGCATTAGTAAAGATGTGATCAATACATGTTGATGATTTCCTTCCTGTTCTGTTTCTAACTACCCTGGTGGGTTGACTGATAACCTGAACCAGGTTGCAGGCACTGGTTACAGTTTGAAGCTTTGTCTTGAGTGGGAAGCTTGATTAAAGCCAGTCAATATTGAAAATCACCCAGAAAATATACCTCTGTTGATATCACATAGATTATCAAGCGTTTCACACGTTATCCAGATACTGACTGTTAACACTCGGTGGTCTATAGCAGCTTCCCACCAGAATGGGCTTTAGGGGAGGCAGATGAACCTGTAGCCATATTACTTCAACAGTATTTAACATTATCCAGATACTGACTGTTAACACTTGGTGGTCTATAGCAGCTTCCCACCAGAATGGGCTTTAGGTGAGGCAGATGAACCTGTAGCCATATGACTTCAACAGTATTTAACATTACCCAGATACTGACTGTCTATAGCAGCTTCCCACCAGAATGGGCTTTAGGGGAGGCAGGTGAACCTGTAGCCATATTACTTCAACAGTATTTAACATTATCCAGATACTGACTGTTAACACTTGGTGGTCTATAGCAGCTTCCCACCAGAATGGGCTTTAGGTGAGGCAGATGAACCTGTAGCCATATTACTACAACAGTATTTAACATTACCCAGATACTGACTGGTCTATAGCAGCTTCCCACCAGAATGGGCTTTAGGTGAGGCAGATGAACCTGTAGCCATATTACTTCAACAGTATTTAACATTATCCAGATACTGACTGTTAACACTTGGTGGTCTATAGCAGCTTCCCTCCAGAATGGGCTTTAGGTGAGACAGATGAACCTGTAGCCATATTACTACAACAGTATTTAACATTATCCAGATCCTGACTGGTCTATAGCAGCTTCCCACCAGAATGGGCTTTAGGTGAGGCAGATGAACCTGTAGCCATATTACTACAACAGTATTTAACATTATCCAGATACTGACTGTCTACAGCAGCTTCCCACCAGAATGGGCTTTAGGTGAGGCAGATGAACCTGTAGCCATATTACTACAACAGTATTTAACATTACCCAGATACTGACTGGTCTATAGCAGCTTCCCACCAGAATGGGCTTTAGGTGAGGCAGATGAACCTGTAGCCATATTACTTCAACAGTATTTAACATGAGATCCTCCCTAATCTTTACAGGAATGTGGTTCTGAATATAAACAGCAGCACCTCCACCTTTGGCATTCCTGTCTTTTCTGTACATGTTATAACTGTTAGGTTCTAATTTTCAGTAAGTAAATAACTCACGGACACTAGAGAGACCAAGTCAAATTATTCCCAGAGGGTCGATACAGCTGTACCTCAGACACAGCTTCCCCCGAGGTGGTATTCATACCCCACTTTGGGTGGAGTCTCCTCCTTATCGCTAAGCATGGCATAATTATTGTTTAGCAGGGAACTAAGTGATATGAGCCTTCAACAGTTTCTCCCCTTATCAGTACTGTCACATGCAATCGTGTTCCCTGCTACAGCCCCTCCCAAGCCTCATGTCTCTTACCAGTCTCTATTCCCACTGGTCCGTATTCTAACAGTCCAGTCTCTATTCCCACTGGTCCGTATTCTAACAGTCCAGTCTCTATTCCCACTGGTCAGTATTCTAACAGTCCAGTCTCTATTCCCACTGGTCAGTATTCTATCAGTCCAGTCTCTATTCCCACTGGTCAGTATTCTAACAGTCCAGTCTCTATTCCCACTGGTCAGTATTCTAACAGTCCAGTCCAGTCTCTATTCCCACTGGTCAGTATTCTAACAGTCCAGTCTCTATTCCCACTGGTCAGTATTCTAACAGTCCAGTCTCTATTCCCACTGGTCAGTATTCTATTAGTCCAGTCTCTATTCCCACTGGTCAGTATTCTAACAGTCCAGTCTCTATTCCCACTGGTCAGTATTCTATCAGTCCAGTCTCTATTCCCACTGGTCAGTATTCTAACAGTCCAGTCTCTATTCCCACTGGTCAGTATTCTATCAGTCCAGTCTCTATTCCCACTGGTCAGTATTCTAACAGTCCAGTCTCTATTCCCACTGGTCAGTATTCTAACAGTCCAGTCTCTATTCCCACTGGTCAGTATTCTAACAGTCCAGTCTCTATTCCCACTGGTCAGTATTCTTAACAGTCCAGTCCAGTCTCTATTCCCACTGGTCAGTATTCTAACAGTCCAGTCTCTATTCCCACTGGTCAGTATTCTAACAGTTCAGTCTCTATTCCCACTGGTCAGTATTCTAACAGTCCAGTCTCTATTCCCACTGGTCAGTATTCTAACAGTCCAGTCTCTATTCCCACTGGTCAGTATTCTAACAGTCCAGTCTCTATTCCCACTGGTCAGTATTCTAACAGTCCAGTCTCTATTCCCACTGGTCAGTATTCTAACAGTCCAGTCCAGTCTCTATTCCCACTGGTCAGTATTCTAACAGTCCAGTCCAGTCTCTATTCCCACTGGTCAGTATTCTAACAGTCCAGTCCAGTCTCTATTCCCACTGGTCAGTATTCTAACAGTCCAGTCCAGTCTCTATTCCCACTGGTCAGTATTCTAACAGTATTCTAACAGTCCAGTCTCTATTCCCACTGGTCAGTATTCTAACAGTCCAGTCTCTATTCCCACTGGTCAGTATTCTATCAGTCCAGTCTCTATTCCCACTGGTCCGTATTCTAACAGTCCAGTCTCTATTCCCACTGGTCAGTATTCTATCAGTCCAGTCTCTATTCCCACTGGTCCGTATTCTAACAGTCCAGTCTCTATTCCCACTGGTCAGTATTCTTAACAGTCCAGTCCAGTCTCTATTCCCACTGGTCAGTATTCTAACAGTCCAGTCTCTATTCCCACTGGTCAGTATTCTAACAGTTCAGTCTCTATTCCCACTGGTCAGTATTCTAACAGTCCAGTCTCTATTCCCACTGGTCCGTATTCTAACAGTCCAGTCTCTATTCCCACTGGTCCGTATTCTAACAGTCCAGTCTCTATTCCCACTGGTCAGTATTCTTAACAGTCCAGTCCAGTCTCTATTCCCACTGGTCAGTATTCTAACAGTCCAGTCTCTATTCCCACTGGTCAGTATTCTAACAGTCCAGTCTCTATTCCCACTGGTCCGTATTCTAACAGTCCAGTCTCTATTCCCACTGGTCAGTATTCTATCAGTCCAGTCTCTATTCCCACTGGTCCGTATTCTAACAGTCCAGTCTCTATTCCCACTGGTCAGTATTCTTAACAGTGTGTTTCCTTCTCTCCTCAGAGTCCTCCCTCGGTGCCCAGTGGAGAAGCTTTTAGATGGTTCTTCTAGATGTCAGACCACAACCTCACTCCAAATGTGACCACAACCTCACTCCAAATGTGACCACAACCTCACTCCAAATGTGACCACAACCTCACTCAAATGTGACCACAACCTCACTCCAATGTGACCACAACCTCACTCCAATGTGACCACAACTTAATCTCAACATGACCACATTGGCACTTCTTCCCCTCCTCACTCAGACAGACAGAGCTCTTATACCTCCAAAACCATACCCAACTTGGAGACTTTACAGTCAGTGATCCAACCACGGTTGAATAGTGTGGTCTAACCACGGTCTAACCACGGTTGAATAGTGTGATCTAACCACGGTTGAATAGTGTGATCTAACCACGGTTGAATAGTGTGGTCTAACCACGGTTGAATAGTGTGGTCTAACCACGGTTGAATAGTGTGATCTAACCACGGTCTAACCACGGTTGAATAGTGTGGTCTAACCACGGTCTAACCACGGTTGAATAGTGTGATCTAACCACGGTTGAATAGTGTGATCTAACCACGGTCTAACCACGGTTGAATAGTGTGGTCTAACCACGGTTGAATAGTGTACCGTGTGGTCTAACCACGGTTGAATAGTGTGATCTAACCACGGTTGAATAGTGTGGTCTAACCACGGTTGAATAGTGTGATCTAACCACGGTCTAACCACGGTTGAATAGTGTGATCTAACCACGGTCTAACCACGGTTGAATAGTGTGGTCTAACCACGGTTGAATAGTGTGATCTAACCACGGTTGAATAGTGTGGTCTAACCACGGTTGAATAGTGTGATCTAACCACGGTCTAACCACGGTTGAATAGTGTGGTCTAACCACGGTTGAATAGTGTGGTCTAACCACGGTTGAATAGTGTGATCTAACCACGGTTGAATAGTGTGATCTAACCACGGTCTAACCACGGTTGAATAGTGTGGTCTAACCACGGTTGAATAGTGTGGTCTAACCACGGTCTAACCACGGTTGAATAGTGTGATCTAACCACGGTCTAACCACGGTTGAATAGTGTGGTCTAACCACGGTTGAATAGTGTGATCTAACCACGGTTGAATAGTGTGGTCTAACCACGGTTGAATAGTGTGATCTAACCACGGTCTAACCACGGTTGAATAGTGTGGTCTAACCACGGTTGAATAGTGTGGTCTAACCACGGTTGAATAGTGTGATCTAACCACGGTTGAATAGTGTGATCTAACCACGGTCTAACCACGGTTGAATAGTGTGGTCTAACCACGGTTGAATAGTGTGGTCTAACCACGGTTGAATAGTGTGGTCTAACCACGGTCTAACCACGGTTGAATAGTGTGATCTAACCACGGTCTAACCACGGTTGAATAGTGTGGTCTAACCACGGTTGAATAGTGTGATCTAACCACGGTTGAATAGTGTGATCTAACCACGGTTGAATAGTGTGATCTAACCACGGTTGAATAGTGTGGTCTAACCACGGTCTAACCACGGTTGAATAGTGTGGTCTAACCACGGTTGAATAGTGTGATCTAACCACGGTTGAATAGTGTGGTCTAACCACGGTTGAATAGTGTGATCTAACCATGATCTAACCACGGTTGAATAGTGTGGTCTAACCACGGTCTAACCACGGTTGAATAGTGTGATCTAACCACGGTCTAACCACGGTTGAATAGTGTGGTCTAACCACGGTTGAATAGTGCGGTCTAACCACGGTTGAATAGTGTGATCTAACCACGGTTGAATAGTGTGGTCTAACCACGGTTGAATAGTGTGATCTAACCACGGTCTAACCACGGTTGAATAGTGTGGTCTAACCACGGTTGAATAGTGTGGTCTAACCACGGTTGAATAGTGTGGTCTAACCACGGTCTAACCACGGTTGAATAGTGTGATCTAACCACGGTCTAACCACGGTTGAATAGTGTGATCTAACCACGGTTGAATAGTGTGATCTAACCACGGTTGAATAGTGTGATCTAACCACGGTTGAATAGTGTGGTCTAACCACGGTTGAATAGTGTGATCTAACCACGGTCTAACCACGGTTGAATAGTGTGGTCTAACCACGGTTGAATAGTGTGATCTAACCACGGTTGAATAGTGTGGTCTAACCACGGTTGAATAGTGTGATCTAACCAACCACGGTTGAATAGTGTGATCTAACCACGGTTGAATAGTGTGGTCTAACCACGGTTGAATAGTGTGGTCTAACCACGGTTGAATAGTGTGGTCTAACCACGGTTGAACCACGGTTGAATAGTGTGATCTAACCACGGTTGAATAGTGTGGTCTAACCACGGTTGAATAGTGTGATCTAACCACGGTTGAATAGGTTGAATAGTGTGGTCTAACCACGGTTGAATAGTGTGATCTAACCACGGTTGAATAGTGTGGTCTAACCACGGTCTAACCACGGTTGAATAGTGTGGTCTAACCACGGTTGAACTAACCACGGTTGAATAGTGTGATCTAACCACGGTTGAATAGTGTGGTCTAACCACGGTCTAACCACGGTTGAATAGTGTGATCTAACCACGGTCTAACCACGGTTGAATAGTGTGGTCTAACCACGGTTGAATAGTGTGGTCTAACCACGGTTGAATAGTGTGGTCTAACCACGAATAGTGGTCTAACCACGGTTGAATAGTGTGATCTAACCACGGTCTAACCACGGTTGAATAGTGTGGTCTAACCACGGTTGAATAGTGTGATCTAACCACGGTTGAATAGTGTGGTCTAACCACGGTCTAACCACGGTTGAATAGTGTGATCTAACCACGGTTGAATAGTGTGATCTAACCACGGTTGAATAGTGTGGTCTAACCACGGTCTAACCACGTTGAATAGTGTGATCTAACCACGGTTGAATAGTGTGATCTAACCACGGTTGAATAGTCTAACCACGGTTGAATAGTGTGATCTAACCACCACGGTTGAATAGTGTGGTCTAACCACGGTTGAATAGTGTGGTCTAACCACGGTTGAATAGTGTGATCTAACCACGGAATAGTGTGATCTAACCACGGTTGAATAGTGTGGTCTAACCACGGTTGGTTGAATAGTGTGGTCTAACCACGGTTGAATAGTGTGATCTAACCACGGTTGAATAGTGTGGTCTAACCACGGTTGAATAGTGTGATCTAACCACGGTCTAACCACGGTTGAATAGTGTGATCTAACCACGGTTGAATAGTGTGATCTAACCACGGTTGAATAGTGTGGTCTAACCACGGTTGAATAGTGTGGTCTAACCACGGTTGAATAGTGTGATCTAACCACGGTTGAATAGTGTGATCTAACCACGGTTGAATAGTGTGATCTAACCACGGTCTAACCACGGTTGAATAGTGTGGTCTAACCACGGTTGAATAGTGTGGTCTAACCACGGTTGAATAGTGTGGTCTAACCACGGTCTAACCACGGTTGAATAGTGTGATCTAACCACGGTTGAATAGTGTGGTCTAACCACGGTTGAATAGTGTGATCTAACCACGGTTGAATAGTGTGATCTAACCACGGTTGAATAGTGTGATCTAACCACGGTTGAATAGTGTGGTCTAACCACGGTCTAACCACGGTTGAATAGTGTGGTCTAACCACGGTTGAATAGTGTGATCTAACCACGGTTGAATAGTGTGGTCTAACCACGGTTGAATAGTGTGATCTAACCATGATCTAACCACGGTTGAATAGTGTGGTCTAACCTAACCACGGTTGAATAGTGTGATCTAACCAACGGTTGAATAGTGTGGTCTAACCACGGTTGAATAGTGCGGTCTAACCACGGTTGAATAGTGTGATCTAACCACGGTTGAATAGTGTGGTCTAACCACGGTTGAATAGTGTGATCTAACCACGGTCTAACCACGGTTGAATAGTGTGGTCTAACCACGGTTGAATAGTGTGGTCTAACCACGGTTGAATAGTGTGGTCTAACCACGGTCTAACCACGGTTGAATAGTGTGATCTAACCACGGTCTAACCACGGTTGAATAGTGTGATCTAACCACGGTTGAATAGTGTGATCTAACCACGGTTGAATAGTGTGGTCTAACCACGGTTGAATAGTGTGATCTAACCACGGTCTAACCACGGTTGAATAGTGTGGTCTAACCACGGTCTAACCACGGTTGAATAGTGTGATCTAACCACGGTTGAATAGTGTGGTCTAACCACGGTTGAATAGTGTGATCTAACCACGGTCTAACCACGGTTGAATAGTGTGGTCTAACCACGGTTGAATAGTGTGGTCTAACCACGGTTGAATAGTGTGGTCTAACCACGATTGAATAGTGTGGTCTAACCACGGTTGAATAGTGTGATCTAACCACGGTTGACTAGTGCGGTCTAACCACGGTTGAATAGTGTGATCTAACCACGGTTGAATAGTGTGGTCTAACCACGGTCTAACCACGGTTGAATAGTGTGATCTAACCACGGTTGAATAGTGTGGTCTAACCACGGTCTAACCACGGTTGAATAGTGTGGTCTAACCACGGTCTAACCACGGTTGAATAGTGTGATCTAACCACGGTTGAATAGTGTGATCTAACCACGGTCTAACCACGGTTGAATAGTGTGGTCTAACCACGGTCTAACCACGGTTGAATAGTGTGGTCTAACCACGGTTGAATAGTGTGGTCTAACCACGGTTGAATAGTGTGATCTAACCACGGTTGAATAGTGTGGTCTAACCACGGTTGAATAGTGTGATCTAACCACGGTCTAACCACGGTTGAATAGTGTGGTCTAACCACGGTTGAATAGTGTGATCTAACCACGGTTGAATAGTGTGGTCTAACCACGGTCTAACCACGGTTGAATAGTGTGATCTAACCACGGTTGAATAGTGTGATCTAACCACGGTTGAATAGTGTGATCTAACCACGGTCTAACCACGGTTGAATAGTGTGGTCTAACCACGGTTGAATAGTGTGATCTAACCACGGTTGAATAGTGTGGTCTAACCACTGTTGAATAGTGTGATCTAACCACGGTTGAATAGTGTGATCTAACCACGGTCTAACCACGGTTGAATAGTGTGGTCTAACCACGGTCTAACCACGGTTGAATAGTGTGGTCTAACCACGGTTGAATAGTGTGGTCTAACCACGGTTGAATAGTGTGATCTAACCACGGTTGAATAGTGTGGTCTAACCACGGTTGAATAGTGTGATCTAACCACGGTCTAACCACGGTTGAATAGTGTGGTCTAACCACGGTTGAATAGTGTGATCTAACCACGGTTGAATAGTGTGGTCTAACCACGGTCTAACCACGGTTGAATAGTGTGATCTAACCACGGTTGAATAGTGTGATCTAACCACGGTTGAATAGTGTGATCTAACCACGGTCTAACCACGGTTGAATAGTGTGGTCTAACCACGGTTGAATAGTGTGATCTAACCACGGTTGAATAGTGTGGTCTAACCACTGTTGAATAGTGTGATCTAACCACGGTTGAATAGTGTGATCTAACCACGGTCTAACCACGGTTGAATAGTGTGGTCTAACCACGGTCTAACCACGGTTGAATAGTGTGGTCTAACCACGGTTGAATAGTGTGGTCTAACCACGGTTGAATAGTGTGATCTAACCACGGTCTAACCACGGTTGAATAGTGTGGTCTAACCACGGTTGAATAGTGTGATCTAACCACGGTTGAATAGTGTGGTCTAACCACGGTTGAATAGTGTGATCTAACCACGGTCTAACCACGGTTGAATAGTGTGGTCTAACCACGGTTGAATAGTGTGATCTAACCACGGTTGAATAGTGTGGTCTAACCACGGTCTAACCACGGTTGAATAGTGTGATCTAACCACGGTCTAACCACGGTTGAATAGTGTGATCTAACCACTGTTGAATAGTGTGATCTAACCACGGTTGAATATTGTGGTCTAACCACGGTCTAACCACGGTTGAATAGTGTGGTCTAACCACGGTTGAATAGTGTGGTCTAACCACGGTTGAATAGTACGGTTGAATAGTGTGGTCTAACCACGGTTGAATAGTGTGGTCTAACCACGGTCTAACCACGGTTGAATAGTGTGATCTAACCACGGTCTAACCACGGTTGAATAGTGTGGTCTAACCACGGTCTAACCACGGTTGAATAGTGTGGTCTAACCACGGTTGAATAGTGTGGTCTAACCACGGTCTAACCACGGTTGAATAGTGTGGTCTAACCACGGTCTAACCACGGTTGAATAGTGTGGTCTAACCACGGTCTCAACAACTCCACTGATCATGATCCTTTCTTACTACTACTATACTAGTGGACTACACTACTACTATACTAGTATACTACAGTGGACTACACTACTACTATACTACTATACTACAGTGGACTACACTACTAGTATACTACAGTGGACTACACTACTACTATACTACTATACTACAGTGGACTACACTACTACTATACTACTATACTACAGTGGACTACACTACTAGTATACTACAGTGGACTACACTACTACTATACTACTATACTACAGTGGACTACAATACTACTACTATACTACAGTGGACTACACTACTAGTATACAAGTGGACTACACTACTACTACTATACTACAGTGGACTACACTACTACTACTATACTACAGTGGACTACAATACTACTACTATACTACAGTGGACTACACTACTACTACTATACTACAGTGGACTACACTACTACTATACTACAGTGGACTACACTACTACTATACTAGTGGACTACACTACTACTATACTACAGTGGACTACACTACTAGTATACTAGTGGACTACACTACTACTACTATACTACAGTGGACTACACTACTAGTATACTACAGTGGACTACACTACTACTACTATACTACAGTGGACTACACTACTACTACTATACTACAGTGGACTACACTACTACTACTATACTACAGCGGACTACACTACTACTATACTACAGTGGACTACACTACTACTACTATACTACAGTGGACTACACTACTACTACTATACTACAGTGGACTACACTACTACTACTATACTACAGTGGACTACACTACTACTACTATACTACAGTGGACTACACTACTACTATACTACAGTGGACTACACTACTACTATACTACAGTGGACTACACTACTACTATACTACAGTGGACTACACTACTACTACTATACTACAGTGGACTACACTACTACTACTATACTACAGTGGACTACACTACTACTATACTACAGTGGACTACACTACTACTACTACTACTACTATACTACAGTGGACTACACTACTACTATACTACAGTGGACTACACTACTACTACTATACTACAGTGGACTACACTACTACTATACTACAGTGGACTACACTACTACTATACTACAGTCGACTACACTACTACTACTATACTACAGTGGACTACACTACTACTATACTACAGTGGACTACACTACTACTATACTACAGTGGACTAC
Source organism: Oncorhynchus nerka (assembly GCF_034236695.1). Taxonomy (NCBI): domain Eukaryota; kingdom Metazoa; phylum Chordata; class Actinopteri; order Salmoniformes; family Salmonidae; genus Oncorhynchus; species Oncorhynchus nerka. Next base: position 69,808,466 of record NC_088403.1, read on the forward strand.
ACTACTACTACTATACTACAGTGGACTACACTACTACTATACTACAGTGGACTACACTACTACTACTATACTACAGTGGACTACACTACTACTATACTACAGTGGACTACACTACTACTACTATACTACAGTGGACTACACTACTACTATACTACAGTGGACTACACTACTACTACTATACTACAGTGGACTACACTACTACTACCATACTACAGTGGACTACACTACTACTACTATACTACAGTGGACTACACTACTACTACCATACTACAGTGGACTACACTACTACTATACTACAGTGGACTACACTACTACTACTATACTACAGTGGACTACACTACTACTATACTACAGTGGACTACACTACTACTATACTACAGTGGACTACACTACTACTATACTACAGTGGACTACACTACTACTACTATACTACAGTGGACTACACTACTACTATACTACAGTGGACTACACTACTACTATACTACAGTGGACTGCACTACTACTACTATACTACAGTGGACTACACTACTACTATACTACAGTGGACTACACTACTACTACTATACTACAGTGGAGTACACTACTACTACTATACTACAGTGGACTACACTACTACTACTATACTACAGTGGACTACACTACTACTATACTAGTGGACTACACTACTACTACTATACTACAGTGGACTACACTACTACTATACTAGTGGACCACACTACTACTACTATACTACAGTGGACTACACTACTACTACTATACTACAGTGGACTACACTACTACTATATTACAGTGGACTACACTACTACTATACTACAGTGGACTACACTACTACTACTATACTACAGTGGACTACACTACTACTACCATACTACAGTGGACTACACTACTACTACTATACTACAGTGGACTACACTACTACTACCATACTACAGTGGACTACACTACTACTATACTACAGTGGACTACACTACTACTACTATACTACAGTGGACTACACTACTACTATACTACAGTGGACTACACTACTACTATACTACAGTGGACTACACTACTACTATACTACAGTGGACTACACTACTACTACTATACTACAGTGGACTACACTACTACTATACTACAGTGGACTACACTACTACTATACTACAGTGGACTGCACTACTACTACTATACTACAGTGGACTACACTACTACTATACTACAGTGGACTACACTACTACTACTATACTACAGTGGAGTACACTACTACTACTATACTACAGTGGACTACACTACTACTACTATACTACAGTGGACTACACTACTACTATACTAGTGGACTACACTACTACTACTATACTACAGTGGACTACACTACTACTATACTAGTGGACCACACTACTACTACTATACTACAGTGGACTACACTACTACTACTATACTACAGTGGACTACACTACTACTATATTACAGTGGACTACACTACTACTATACTACAGTGGACTACACTACTACTACTATACTACAGTGGACTACACTACTACTATACTAGTGGACTACACTACTACTATACTACAGTGGACTACACTACTACTATACTACAGTGGACTACACTACTACTATACTACAGTGGACTACACTACTACTACTACTACTATACTACACTTGACTACACTACTACTACTATACTACAGTGGACTACACTACTACTATACTACAGTGGACTACACTACTACTATACTACAGTGGACTACACTACTACTACTATACTACAGTGGACTACACTACTACTATACTACAGTGGACTACACTACTACTATACTACAGTGGACTACACTACTACTACTATACTACAGTGGACTACACTACTACTATACTAGTGGACTACACTACTACTATACTACAGTGGACTACACTACTACTATACTACAGTGGACTACACTACTACTATACTACAGTGGACTACACTACTACTACTATACTACATTTGACTACACTACTACTACTACTATTACTACTACCAGGACTTCTCCCTATGTGAAACTATGGATCTTTATTGCCTCACCTCTCTCTCCACTCCAGACCGTTCTGGACAATACCAGGGCGAACCAGGTACAAAACCAGGACGAACCAGGTCCTAAACCAGGACAATACCAGGGTGAACCAGGTCCAAAACCAGGACAAACCGTTGGACCATCATTTAACTCAACCATGGATGATATTTTCATGGATTATAACAAGGGTTCTTTTGGAACTCTGAAGACAATCATTGTTAGACCACAACTAACTGACTGGCAAAGCAACAGAACTTTAGAACTCAAGAAGGTTCCGCTCATTTCCTCATGTTCCAAGAGGAGTACAACTACAGAGCTGTCTAGAATCATCACATAATATTCCAGAACTATTTTGTTTGAATTTTTATCCCAATGGTTGAACTCAACTATCACTATAGCTTTGACCAATTCCCAGAAGATTTTAAGACCCTGGTTAATGAAGAATTAGACACAGCCCCCAGTCTGCAATAAATCAATCCATTATTCAGAGTACTCTGAAGTTTAAAAAAAAATGCAAACACAGTCATTTTATAACTCCCACCTACACACACACAGTTTATCACTTTTCTACCAGCCTGGCAGTTTCTAGCTGTTCCTCTCCTCCCTAGATTAGAGGGGCCTTGCAAGGGCCCTCTTTCCTGTTGTCAGTTTTCAGAGTTATAACAAGTTGACAGTTCAGTTGGCCTTGAATGTCTCAACTCTACCCAGCTCATATTGCAAAATAGTAACACAATGGCCTAGTCACAAACATTATGGAATTATAACTCTAACATTTCATACAATTACATGATTTCAGGGTGGAATCCTTTAGTCATTACTTTAAACATATCAATTCCTTTATCACTATATTGTGCACTACTTTTGAATTTTGCATATAGTGCATTATATAGTCTATTACTTTGAAAGTAGTACATTATATAGAGAATAATAGGGTGCCATTTTGGGACCCTTTTCATTGAATAAACTCCTCCTCTCTAAACTGTCTGGGACCCTTTTCATTGAATAAGCTCCTCCTCTCTAAACTGTCTGGGACCCTTTTCATTGAATAAGCTCCTCCTCTCTAAACTGTCTGGGACCCTTTTCCTTGAATAAGCTCCTCCTCTCTAAACTGTCTGGGACCCTTTTCCTTGAATAAGCTCCTCCTCTCTAAACTGTCTGGGACCCTTTTCCTTGAATAAGCTCCTCCTCTCTAAACTGTCTGGGACCCTTTTCATTGAATAAGCTCCTCCTCTCTAAACTGTCTGGGACCCTTTTCATTGAATAAGCTCCTCCTCTCTAAACTGTCTGGGACCCTTTTCGTTGAATAAGCTCCTCCTCTCTAAACTGTCTGGGACCCTTTTCCTTGAATAAGCTCCTCCTCTCTAAACTCTCTGTCGCATGGATAATAACGTGTTTTGGTTTTTGATAGGTCCCAAAGCGTTTGTATATTAACGTTGTGATTCCTCCATGTGTCGAGTAATAAAACAGTTTGAAATAATCTATGTGTGTGTGTGTGTGTGTGTGTTTTTTTGGTGTGTGTGTGTTTTTTTTTGGTGTGTGTGTGTGTACACATGTGTTTGTGAATATGTATAGAAGTACTGTTATAATACAAAATGGGCCTGGATAGGTATTTTACATATCAGTTAACCACATCATATGTTCCAGAAGTCTGTCAGGCGATGACGTGTCACACCTGCTCGTTCCCTCCGGACGCTGGACCTCGCTGGTCTTCTAACCACCGGTCCTGGCAACCATCGCTAACCACACCTGCTCCCCATCGTTAAGCACACCTGCTCCCCATCGCTAACCACACCTGCTCCCCATCGTTAAGCACACCTACTCCCCATCGTTAAGCACACCTGCTCCCCATCATTACACACACCGTCGGGTTCCTAGGGAAACAGCACCGTCGGGTTCATAGGGAAACAGCACCGTCGGGTTCATTGGGAAACTGCACCGTCGGGTTCATAGGGAAACAGCACCGTCGGGTTCATAGGGAAACAGCACCGTCGGGTTCATTGGGAAACTGCACCGTCGGGTTCATAGGGAAACAGCGCCGTCGGGTTCATAGGGAAACAGCACCGTCGGGTTCATTGGGAAACTGCACCGTCGGGTTCATAGGGAAACAGCACCGTCGGGTTCATTGGGAAACTGCACCGTCGGGTTCATAGGGAAACAGCACCGTCGGGTTCATAGGGAAACAGCACCGTCGGGTTCATAGGGAAACAGCACCGTCGGGTTCATAGGAAACAGCACCGTTCATTGGGAAACTGCACCGTCGGGTTCATTGGGAAACAGCACCGTCGGGTTCATAGGCACCGTCGGGTTCAACAGCACCGTCGGGTTCATTGGGAAACTGCACCGTCGGGTTCATAGGGAAACAGCACCGGCCGGGTTCATAGGGAAACAGCACCGCCGGGTTCATTGGGAAACTGCACCGTCGGGTTCATAGGGAAACAGCACCGTCGGGTTCATAGGGAAACAGCACCGTCGGGTTCATAGGGAAACAGCACCGTCGGGTTCATTGGGAAACTGCACCGCCGGGTTCATAGGGAAACAGCACCGTCGGGTTCATAGGGAAACAGCACCGTCGGGTTCATAGGGAAACAGCACCGTCGGGTTCATAGGGAAACAGCACCGTCGGGTTCATAGGAAACAGCACCGTCGGGTTCATTGGGAAACTGCACCGTTGGGTTCATAGGGAAACAGCACCGTCGGGTTCATAGGGAAACAGCACCGTCGGGTTCATTGGGAAACTGCACCGTCGGGTTCATAGGAAACAGCACCGTCGGTTCATTGGGAAACTGCACCGTCCGGGTTCATAGGGAAACAGCACCGTCGGGTTCATAGGGAAACAGCACCGTCGGGTTCATTGGGAAACTGCACCGTCGGGTTCATAGGGAAACAGCACCGTCGGCTTCATTGGGAAACTGCACCGTCGGGTTCATAGGGAAACAGCACCGTCGGGTTCATAGGGAAACAGCACCGCCGGGTTCATAGGGAAACAGCACCGTCGGGTTCATTGGGAAACTGCACCGTCGGGTTCATAGGGAAACAGCACCGCCGGGTTCATAGGGAGACAGCACCGTCGGGTTCATAGGGAAACAGCACCGTCGGGTTCATAGGGAAACAGCACCGTCGGGTTCATTGGGAAACAGCACCGTCGGGTTCATAGGGAAACAGCACCGCGGGTTCATAGGGAAACAGCACCGTCGGGTTCATAGGGAAACAGCACCGTCGGGTTCATTGGGAAACAGCACCGTCGGGATCATAGGGAAACAGCACCGTCGGGTTCATAGGGAAACAGCACCGTCGGGTTCATAGGGAAACAGCACCGTCGGGTTCATTGGGAAACAGCACCGTCGGGTTCATAGGGAAACAGCACCGTCGGGTTCATAGGGAAACAGCACTGTCGGGTTCATAGGGAAACAGCACCGTCGGGTTCATAGGGAAACAGCACCGTCGGGTTCATAGGGAAACAGCACCGTCGGGTTCATTGGGAAACAGCATCGTCGGGTTCATAGGGAAACAGCACCGTCGGGTTCATTGGGAAACTGCACCGTCGGGTTCATAGGGAAACAGCACCGTCGGGTTCATAGGGAAACTGCACCGTCGGGTTCATAGGGAAACAGCACCGTCGGGTTCATTGGGAAACAGCACCGTCGGGTTCATAGGGAAACAGCACCGTCGGGTTCATTGGGAAACAGCACCGTCGGGTTCATAGGGAAACAGCACCGTCGGGTTCATAGGGAAACAGCACCGTCGGGTTCATAGGGAAACAGCACCGTCCGGGTTCATAGGGAAACAGCACCGTCGGGTTCATTGGGAAACAGCACCGTCCGGGTCGTGCTGCTGTCACGCTGTTACCACTGTCAGGTCCTGACCCGTCTTCATCCACGCCTGAGATCAGGAGTCTTTTCTGCCTTTTTAAAGTTCGGGCCTGTTCATTGGGGAAAAGGAAACATCATTCATTATTTATACTGATCTAGTGCAACATTTGTCTTTATCCAAGGACTCTATAAATGGACATTTTACCCAGTTGGGGTTTATAACCTTCTGAGCCAGACATGGACAAACCTATGTGGGCTACAACGTTGTGTAAGCGCAGCCATAGGGAACAAGAAACCCAATTCTGATCATTGTTTCACTAAATTGGTCTTTTGACCAATCAGATCAGCTCTTTTCGCCAATAAATTGGGCAAAAGATCAACATTGGGCTGCCTGCGTAAACGCAGCTCAACGGACCCTTTACCATTTTTAATGGGCTGCAGTTGACGTAAAGTAACCTTTTTCCGCTTATATAAATCATTATTAATTTCATTTGAAAGACCATTCAGAATAAATGTAAGATTAGGTCAATTTTGAATTTTTCTGGTCAGTCTGTAACAAACTGAGTTAGCCAGCTCAATAACTAAACATGGTATTTATTTTCAGTTTTTAATTTCAGTTAGTTATTAGAAACGTTTATAGTTGAACATTTTGTTTTCAGGTTTTTTTACGAAACTATAACAAGCATTTATAAAAATTAAACATTCCACGAAAAAAATGTGATCCCTTAAAAATATATTCCCAACACAATAATGTCCCGAACGATTCATCAGTTTAAAACAGCAGCCGTCATCAGTCCTGTCAAATTGTCTTTACCTCCGTACAAACATGGCAGGAAACCAACATCCGACGAAATACAGCGATTAACTGACTACTAAGAAGTTTACACTCAAACAACTAAATAAACTCAGCGGTTCAAACACGACTCTCCTATACTACTAAACTTGTTCAACATCCATTTGTTACCGTTAGCTCCCATGCAAAACCAGCTGAGGTTAGCGCAACAGGGCTTTGGGTTGAGCGTGGCTGGCTAGTTAGTTATCTAGATACATAACATGGGGTGGTGATAAATGAGGTACATAGTGTATAGTTAACTATACGAGTCTGCAGCCAGGCAGCAGTGGAACATACTGTATCGACCCTAATCCAACACGGATTAGTTAGCGAACACGGAACAAACATTACATGAAAGTAGGTTCCACTTACCGTCGAGTCACTCTGTAGATGTCCAGCACCCGTAGTCTTGCATGGACATGATGTAGATACAATCCCACAGTTTATACTGTGCAATCTATGGTTTAACGCCGCACTAGACAGGCTTTCAGGCAAACACAAAAAAAAGTTTCCCAGTTCAACTCAGCATATTCGCAGAGGAATTTCACAAGCATTATAGGATACGTTTTCTCAGTTAAAACCCACACAAACATGTTGACCAGTTTATTTTAGCTTCCCCACATTTCATTAGTTGCCGTCTTTCAACAGTTCATTAAAACAGTATTCAGGTTCGTTCGTTCTGGGTCCCTCACTATTCTCATACATGACCCAGTAGTCCCAGAGACAATCCCTGACCATATTCACAGCAGATAGCCCATTTGGTACCATATGTTGTAGCCCAGTTGGTATGCCCGATTCAAGTTTGACATTTAAATGTCAAGTAACTATATAGTCCACTACCTTACCAGGGCCCTATTCCCTATATATAGTCCACTACCTTACCAGGGCCCTATTCCCTATATATAGTCCACTACCTTACCAGGGCCCTATATAGTCCACTACCTTACCAGGGCCCTATTCCCTATATATAGTCCACTACCTTACCAGGGCCCTATTCCCTATATATAGTCCACTACCTTACCAGGGCCCTATATAGTCCACTACCTTATCAGGGCCCTATATAGTCCACTACCTTACCAGGGCCCTATATAGTGCACTACCTTACCAGGGCCCTATTCCCTATATATTGTCCACTACCTTATCAGGGCCCTATATAGTCCACTACCTTATCAGGGCCCTATATAGTCCACTACCTTACCAGGGCCCTATTCCCTATATATAGTCCACTACCTTATCAGGGCCCTATATAGTCCACTACCTTACCAGGGCCCTATTCCCTATATATAGTCCACTACCTTACCAGGGCCCTATTCCCTATATAGTCCACTACCTTACCAGGGCCCTATATAGTACACTACCTTACCAGGGCCCTATTCCCTATATATAGTCCACTACCTTACCAGGGCCCTATTCCCTATATATAGTGCACTACCTTACCAGGGCCCTATTCCCTATATATAGTCCACTACCTTACCAGGGCCCTATATAGTCCACTACCTTACCAGGGCCCTATTCCCTATATATAGTCCACTACCTTACCAGGGCCCTATTCCCTATATATAGTCCACTACCTTACCAGGGCCCTATTCCCTATATATAGTCCACTACCTTACCAGGGCCCTATATAGTCCACTACCTTACCAGGGCCCTATTCCCTATATATAGTCCACTACCTTACCAGGGCCCTATTCCCTATATATAGTCCACTACCTTACCAGGGCCCTATTCCCTATAGTCCACTACCTTACCAGGGCCCTATTCCCCTTACCAGGGCCTATTCCTATATAGTCCACTACCTTACCAGGGCCCTATTCCCTATATATAGTCCACTACCTTACCAGGGCCCTATTCCCTATATATAGTCCACTACCTTACCAGGGCCCTATTCCCTATATAGTCCACTACCTTACCAGGGCCCTATTCCCCTATATAGTCCACTACCTTACCAGGGCCCTATTCCCTATATATAGTCCACTACATTACCAGGGCCCTATTCCCTATATATAGTCCACAACCTTACCAGGGCCCAAATTCCCTGTATATAGTCTACTACCTTACCAGGGCCCTAATCTCTATATATAGTCCACTACCTTACCAGGGCCCTATTCCCTATAGTCCACTACCTTACCAGGGCCCTATTCCCTATATATAGTCCACTACCTTACCAGGGCCCTATTCCCTATATATAGTCCACTACCTTACCAGGGCCCTATTCCCTATATATAGTCCACTACCTTACCAGGGCCCTATATAGTCCACTACCTTACCAGGGCCCTATTCCCTATATATAGTCCACTACCTTACCAGGGCCCTATATATAGTCCTACCTACTATATATAGTCCACTACCTTACCAGGGCCCTATTCCCTATATATAGTCCACTACCTTACCAGGGCCCTATTCCCTATATATAGTCCACTACCTTACCAGGGCCCTATTCCACTACCTAGGGCCCTATATAGTCCACTACCTTACCAGGGCCCTATTCCCTATATATAGTCCACTACCTTACCAGGGCCCTATTCCCTATATATAGTCCACTACCTTACCAGGGCCCTATTCCCTATATAGTCCACTACCTTACCAGGGCCCTATATAGTCCACCAGGGCCCTACCACTACCTACCAGGGCCCTATTCCCTATATATAGTCCACTACCTTACCAGGGCCCTATTCCCTATATATAGTCCACTACCTTACCAGGGCCCTATTCCCTATATATAGTGCACTACCTTACCAGGGCCCTATTCCCTATATATAGTGCACTACCTTACCAGGGCCCTATTCCCTATATATAGTCCACTACCTTACCAGGGCCCTATATAGTCCACTACCTTACCAGGGCCCTATTCCCTATATATAGTCCACTACCTTACCAGGGCCCTATTCCCTATATATAGTCCACTACCTTACCAGGGCCCTATTCCCTATATATAGTCCACTACCTTACCAGGGCCCTATTCTACCTTACCAGGGCCCTATATAGTCCACTACCTTACCAGGGCCCTATTCCCTATATATAGTCACTACCTTACCAGGGCCCTATTCCCTATATATAGTCCACTACCTTACCAGGGCCCTATTCCTATATATAGTCCACTACCTTACCAGGGCCCTATATAGTCCACTACCTTACCAGGGCCCTATTCCCTAGTCCACTACCTTACCAGGGCCCTATTCCCTATATATAGTCCACTACCTTACCAGGGCCCTATTCCCTATAGTCCACTACCTTACCAGGGCCCTATTCCCTATATATAGTCCACTACCTTACCAGGGCCCTATTCCCTATATATAGTCCACTACCTTACCAGGGCCCTATTCCCATATATAGTCCACTACCTTACCAGGGCCCTATTCCCTATATATAGTCCACTACCTTACCAGGGCCCTATTCCCTATATAGTCCACTACCTTACCAGGGCCCTATTCCCTATATATAGTCCACTACCTTACCAGGGCCCTATTCCCACTATATATAGTCCACTACCTTACCAGGGCCCTATATATAGTCCACTACCTTACCAGGGCCCTATTCCCTATATATAGTCCACTACCTTACCAGGGCCCTATTCCCTATATATAGTCCACTACCTTACCAGGGCCCTATTCCCTATATATAGTCCACTACCTTACCAGGGCCCTATTCCCCTATATATAGTCCACTACCTTACCAGGGCCCTATTCCCTATATATAGTCCACTACCTTACCAGGGCCCTATTCCCTATATATAGTCCACTACCTTACCAGGGCCCTATTCCCTATATATAGTCCACTACCTTACCAGGGCCCTATTCCCTATATATAGTCCACTACCTTACCAGGGCCCTATTCCCTATATATAGTCCACTACCTTACCAGGGCCCTATTCCCTATATATAGTCCACTACCTTACCAGGGCCCTATTCCCTATATATAGTCCACTACCTTACCAGGGCCCTATTCCCTATATATAGTCCACTACCTTACCAGGGCCCTATTCCCTATATATAGTCCACTACCTTACCAGGGCCCTATTCCCTATATATAGTCCACTACCTTACCAGGGCCAGGGCCCTATTCCTATATATAGTCCACTACCTTACCAGGGCCCTATTCCCTATATATAGTCCACTACACTTACCAGGGCCCTATTCCCTATATATAGTCCACTACCTTACCAGGGCCCTATTCCACTATATATAGTCCACTACCTTACCAGGGCCCTATTCCCTATATATAGTCCACTACCTTACCAGGGCCCTATTCCCTATATATAGTCCACTACCTTACCAGGGCCCTATTCCCCCTATATATAGTCCACTACCTTACCAGGGCCCTATTCCCTATATATAGTCCACTACCTTACCAGGGCCCTATTCCCTATATATAGTCCACTACCTTACCAGGGCCCTATTCCCTATATAGTCCACTACCTTACCAGGGCCCTATTCCCTATATATAGTCCACTACCTTACCAGGGCCCTATTCCCTATATATAGTCCACTACCTTACCAGGGCCCTATTCCCTATATATAGTCCACTACCTTACCAGGGCCCTATTCCCTATATATAGTCCACTACCTTACCAGGGCCCTATTCCCTATATATAGTCAGCTACCTTACCAGGGCCCTATTCCCTATATATAGTCCACTACCTTACCAGGGCCCTATTCCCTATATATAGTGCACTACCTTACCAGGGCCCTATTCCCTATATATAGTCCACTACCTTACCAGGGCCCTATTCCCTATATATAGTCCACTACCTTACCAGGGCCCTATTCCCTATATATAGTCCACTACCTTACCAGGGCCCTATTCCCTATATATAGTCCACTACCTTACCAGGGCCCTATTCCCTATATATAGTCCACTACCTTACCAGGGCCCTATTCCCTATATAGTCACTACCTTACCAGGGCCCTATTCCCTATATATAGTCCACTACCTTACCAGGGCCCTATTCCTATATATAGTCCACTACCTTACCAGGGCCCTATTCCCTATATATAGTCCACTACCTTACCAGGGCCCTATTCCCTATATATAGTCCACTACCTTACCAGGGCCCTATATAGTCCACTACCTTACCAGGGCCCTATTCCCTATATATAGTCCACTACCTTACCAGGGCCCTATTCCCTATATATAGTACTATTACCAGTATTCCACTACCTTACCAGGGCCCTATTCCCTATATGTAGTCCACTACCTTACCAGGGCCCTATATAGTCCACTACCTTACCAGGGCCCTATTCCCTATATATAGTGCACTACCTTACCAGGGCCCTATTCCCTATATATAGTCCACTACCTTACCAGGGCCCTATTCCCTATATATAGTCCACTACCTTACCAGGGCCCTATTCCCTATATATAGTCCACTACCTTACCAGGGCCCTATTCCTATATATAGTCCACTACCTACCAGGGCCCTATTCCCTATATATAGTCCACTACCTTACCAGGGCCCTATTCCCTATATATAGTCCACTACCTTACCAGGGCCCTATTCCCTATATATAGTCCACTACCTTACCAGGGCCCTATTCCCTATATATAGTCCACTACCTTACCAGGGCCCTATTCCCTATATATAGTCCACTACCTTACCAGGGCCCTATTCCCTATAGTCCACTACCTTACCATTGGCCCTATTCCCTATATATAGTCCACTACCTTACCAGGGCCCTATTCCCTATATATAGTCCACTACCTTACCAGGGCCCTTCCCTATATAGTCCACTACCTTACCAGGGCCCTATACCTTATCCAGTCCACTACCTTACCAGGGCCCTATTCCCTATATATAGTCCACTACCTTACCAGGGCCCTATTCCCTATATATAGTCCACTACATTACCAGGGCCCTATTCCCTATATATAGTCCACTACCTTACCAGGGCCCTAATCTATATATAGTCCACTACCTTACCAGGGCCCTATTCCCTATATATAGTGCACTACCTTACCAGGGCCCTATTCCCTATATATAGTCCACTACCTTACCAGGGCCCTATTCCCTATATATAGTCCACTACCTTACCAGGGCCCTATTCCCTATATATAGTCCACTACCTTACCAGGGCCCTATTCCCTATATATAGTCCACTACCTTACCAGGGCCCTATTCCCTATATATAGTCCACTACCTTACCAGGGCCTATTCCCTATATTCCCTATATATAGTCCACTACCTTACCAGGGCCCTATATAGTCCACTACCTTACCAGGGCCCTATTCCTATATATAGTCCACTACCTTACCAGGGCCCTATTCCCTATATATACTACCTTACCAGGGCCCTCCACTACCTTACCAGGGCCCTATTCCCTATATATAGTCCACTACCTTACCAGGGCCCTATTCCCTATATATAGTCTTACTACCTTACCAGGGCCCTATTCCAGGGCCCTATATAGTCCACTACCTTACCAGGGCCCTATTCCCTATAGTCCACTACCTTACCAGGGCCCTATTCCCTATAGTCCACTACCTTACCAGGGCCCTATTCCCTATATATAGTCCACTACCTTACCAGGGCCCTATTCCCTACCTATATATAGTCCACTACCTTACCAGGGCCCTATTCCCTATATATAGTCCACTACCTTACCAGGGCCCTATTCTATATATAGTCCACTACCTTACCAGGGCCCTATTCCCTATATATAGTCCACTACCTTACCAGGGCCCTATTCCCTATATATAGTCCACTACCTTACCAGGGCCCTATTCCCTATATATAGTCCACTACCTTACCAGGGCCCTATTCCCTATATATAGTCCACTACCTTACCAGGGCCCTATTCCCTATATAGTCCACTACCTTACCAGGGCCCTATTCCCTATATATAGTCCACTACCTTACCAGGGCCCTATATAGTCCACTACCTTACCTTACCAGGGCCCTATTCCCTATATATAGTCCACTACCTTACCAGGGCCCTATTCCCTATATATAGTCCACTACCTTACCAGGGCCCTATTCCCTATATACTACCTTACCAGTCCATATACCACTACCTACCAGGGCCCTATTCCCTATATATAGTCCACTACCTTACCAGGGCCCTATTCCCTATATATAGTCCACTACCTTATCAGGGCCCTATATAGTCCTACTAGGGCCTTACCAGGGCCCTATTCCCTATATATAGTCCACTACCTTACCAGGGCCCTATTCCCCTATATATAGTCCACTACCTTACCAGGGCCCTATTCCTATATATAGTCCACTACCTTACCAGGGCCCTATATAGTCCACTACCTTACCAGGGCCCTATTCCCTATATATAGTCCACTACCTTACCAGGGCCCTATTCCCTATATATAGTCCACTACCTTACCAGGGCCCTATTCCCTATATATCCCACTACCTTACCAGGGCCCTATTCCCTATATATAGTCCACTACCTTACCAGGGCCCTATTCCTACCTTATATATAGTCCACTACCTTACCAGGGCCCTATTCCCTATATATAGTCCACTACCTTACCAGGGCCCTATTCCCTATATATAGTCCACTACCTTACCAGGGCCCTATTCCCTATATATAGTCCACTACCTTACCAGGGCCCTATTCCCTATATATAGTCCACTACCTTACCAGGGCCCTATTCCCTATATATAGTCCACTACCTTACCAGGGCCCTATTCCCTATATATAGTCCACTACCTTACCAGGGCCCTATTCCCTATAGTCCACTACCTTACCAGGGCCCTATTCCCTATATATAGTCCACTCTCAGGGCCTATTCTTACCAGGGCCCTATTCCCTATATATAGTCCACTACCTTACCAGGGCCCTATTCCCTATATATAGTCCACTACCTTACCAGGGCCCTATTCCACTACCTTATATTCCCTATATATAGTCCACTACCTTACCAGGGCCCCCTATATATAGTCCCTTATATATAGTCCACTACCTTACCAGGGCCCTATTCCCTATATATAGTCCACTACCTTACCAGGGCCCTATTCCCTATATATAGTCCACTACCTTACCAGGGCCCTATTCCCTATATATAGTCCACTACCTTACCAGGGCCCTATTCCCTATATAGTCCACTACCTTACCAGGGCCCTATTCCCTACTACCTATAGGGCCCATTCCCTATATATAGTCCACTACCTTACCAGGGCCCTATTCCCTATATATAGTCCACTACCTTACCAGGGCCCTATTCCCTATAGTCCACTACCTTACCAGGGCCCTATTCCCTATATATAGTCCACTACCTTACCAGGGCTCCTATTCCTATATAGTCCACTACCTTACCAGGGCCCTATTCCCTATATATAGTCCACTACCTTACCAGGGCCCTATTCCTATATATAGTCCACTACCTTACCAGGGCCCTATTCCCTATATATAGTCCACTACCTTACCAGGGCCCTATTCCCTATATATAGTCACTACCTTACCAGGGCCCTATTCCCTATATATAGTCCACTACCTTACCAGGGCCCTATTCCTTACCATATATAGTCCACTACCTTACCAGGGCCCTATTCCCTATATATAGTCCACTACCTTACCAGGGCCCTATTCCCTATATATAGTCCACTACCTTACCAGGGCCCTATTCCCTATATATAGTCCACTACCTTACCAGGGCCCTATTCCCTATATATAGTCCACTACCTTACCAGGGCCCTATTCCCTATATATAGTCCACTACCTTACCAGGGCCCTATTCCCTATATATAGTCCACTACCTTACCAGGGCCCTATTCCCTATAGTCCACTACCTTACCAGGGCCCTATTCCTTACCATCCCCTATATAGTCCACTACCTTACCAGGGCCCTATTCCCTATATATAGTCCACTACCTTACCAGGGCCCTATTCCCTATATATAGTCCACTACCTTACCAGGGCCCTATTCCCTATATATAGTCCACTACCTTACCAGGGCCCTATATAGTCCACTACCTTACCAGGGCCCTATTCCCTATATATAGTCCACTACCTTACACTACCTTAGGGCCCTATTCCCTATATATAGTCCACTACCTTACCAGGGCCCTATTCCCTATATATAGTCCACTACCTTACCAGGGCCCTATATAGTCCACTACCTTACCAGGGCCCTATTCCCTATATATAGTCCACTACCTTACCAGGGCCCTATTCCCTATATATAGTCCACTACCTTACCAGGGCCCTATTCCCTATATATAGTCCACTACCTTACCAGGGCCCTATTCCCTATATATAGTCAGCTACCTTACCAGGGCCCTATTCCCTATATATAGTGCACTACCTTACCAGGGCCCTATTCCCTATATATAGTCCACTACCTTACCAGGGCCCTATTCCCTATATATAGTCCACTACCTTACCAGGGCCCTATTCCCTATATATAGTCCACTACCTTACCAGGGCCCTATTCCCTATATATAGTCCACTACCTTACCAGGGCCCTATTCCCTATATATAGTCCACTACCTTACCAGGGCCCTATTCCCTATATATAGTCCACTACCTTACCAGGGCCCTATTCCCTATATATAGTCCACTACCTTAGGGCCCTATTCCCTATATATAGTCCACTACCTTACCAGGGCCCACTATTCCCTATATATAGTCCACTACCTTACCAGGGCCCTATTCCCTATATAGTCCACTACCTTACCAGGGCCCTATTCCCTATATATAGTCCACTACCTTACCAGGGCCCTATTCCCTATATATAGTCCACTACCTTACCAGGGCCCTATTCCCTATATATAGTCCACTACCTTACCAGGGCCCTATTCCCTATATATAGTCCACTACCTTACCAGGGCCCTATATATAGTCCACTACCTTACCAGGGCCTATTCCTATATATAGTCCACTACCTTACCAGGGCCCTATTCCCTATATATAGTCCACTACCTTACCAGGGCCCTATTCCCTATATATAGTCCACTACCTTACCAGGGCCCTATATAGTCCACTACCTTACCAGGGCCCTATTCCCTATATATAGTCCACTACCTTACCAGGGCCCTATTCCCTATATATAGTCCACTACCTTACCAGGGCCCTATTCCCTATATATAGTCCACTACCTTACCAGGGCCTATTCCCTATATATAGTCCACTACCTTACCAGGGCCCTATTCCTACCTTACCAGGGCCCTATATAGTTCACTACCTTACCAGGGCCCTATATAGTTCACTACCTTACCAGGGCCCTATATAGTCCACTACCTTACCAGGGCCCTATTCCCTATATATAGTCCACTACCTTACCAGGGCCCTATATAGTCCACTACCTTACCAGGGCCCTATTCCCTATATATAGTCCACTACCTTACCAGGGCCCTATATAGTCCACTACCTTACCAGGGCCCTATTCCCTATTCCACTACCTTACCAGGGCCCTATTCCCTATATAGTCCACTACCTTACCAGGGCCCTATTATAGTCCACTACCTTACCAGGGCCCTATATAGTCCACTACCTTACCAGGGCCCTATTCCCTATATATAGTCCACTACCTTACCAGGGCCCTATTCCCTATATATAGTCCACTACCTTACCAGGGCCCTATTCCCTATATATAGTCCACTACCTTACCAGGGCCCTATTCCCTATATATAGTCCACTACCTTACCAGGGCCCTATTCCCTATATAGTCCACTACCTTACCAGGGCCCTATTCCCTATATATAGTCCACTACCTTACCAGGGCCCTATTCCCTATATATAGTCCACTACCTTACCAGGGCCCTATTCCACTACCTATATATAGTCCACTACCTTACCAGGGCCCTATTCCCTATATAGTCCACTACCTTACCAGGGCCCTATTAGTCCTACCTTATAGGGCCCTATATAGTCCACTACCTTACCAGGGCCCTATTCCCTATATATAGTCCACTACCTTACCAGGGCCCTTCCCTATATATAGTCCACTACCTTACCAGGGCCCTATTCCCTATATATAGTCCACTACCTTACCAGGGCCCTATTCCCTATATATAGTCCACTACCTTACCAGGGCCCTATTCCCTATATATAGTCCACTACCTTACCAGGGCCCTATTCCCTATATATAGTCCACTACCTTACCAGGGCCCTATTCCCTATAGTCCACTACCTTACCAGGGCCCTATTCCCTATATATAGTCCACTACCTTACCAGGGCCCTATTCCCCCTATATAGTCCACTACCTTACCAGGGCCCTATTCCCTATATATAGTCCACTACCTTACCAGGGCCCTATTCCCTATATATAGTCCACTACCTTACCAGGGCCCTATTCCCTATATATAGTCCACTACCTTACCAGGGCCCTATTCCCTATATATAGTCCACTACCTTACCAGGGCCCTATTCCCTATATATAGTCCACTACCTTACCAGGGCCCCCTATATATAGTCCACTACCTTACCAGGGCCCTACCTTACCAGGGCCCTATTCCCTATATATAGTCCACTACCTTACCAGGGCCCTATAGTCCACTACCTTACCAGGGCCCCACTATTCCCTATATATAGTCCACTACCTTACCAGGGCCCTATTCCCTATATATAGTCCACTACCTTACCAGGGCCCTATTCCCTATATATAGTCCACTACCTTACCAGGGCCCTATATAGTCCACTACCTTACCAGGGCCCTATTCCCTATATATAGTCCACTACCTTACCAGGGCCCTATATAGTCCACTACCTTACCAGGGCCCTATATAGTCCACTACCTTACCAGGGCCCTATTCCCTATATATAGTCCACTACCTTACCAGGGCCCTATTCCCACTACCTTACCAGGGCCCTATTCCCTATATATAGTCCACTACCTTACCAGGCCCTATTCCCTATATATAGTCCACTACCTTACCAGGGCCCTATATAGTCCACTACCTTACCAGGGCCCTATATAGTCCACTACCTTACCAGGGCCCTATTCCCTATATATAGTCCACTACCTTACCAGGGCCCTATATAGTCCACTACCTTACCAGGGCCCTATTCCCTATATATAGTCCACTACCTTACCAGGGCCCTATTCCCTATATATAGTCCACTACCTTACCAGGGCCCTATTCCCCCTATATATAGTCCACTACCTTACCAGGGCCCTATTCCCTATATATAGTCCACTACCTTACCAGGGCCCTATTCCCTATATATAGTCCACTACCTTACCAGGGCCCTATTCCCTATATATAGTCCACTACCTTACCAGGGCCCTATTCCCTATATATAGTCCACTACCTTACCAGGGCCCTATTCCCTATATATAGTCCACTACCTTACCAGGGCCCTATTCCCTATATATAGTCCACTACCTTACCAGGGCCCTATTCCACTACCTATATATAGTCCACTACCTTACCAGGGCCCTATTCCCTATATAGTCCACTACCTTACCAGGGCCCTATTCCCTATATATAGTCCACTACCTTACCAGGGCCCTATTCCCTATATAGTCCACTACCTTACCAGGGCCCTATTCCCTATAGTCCACTACCTTACCAGGGCCCTATTCCCTATATATAGTCCACTACCTTACCAGGGCCCTATTCCCCACTATATATAGTCCACTACCTTACCAGGGCCCTATTCCCTATAGTCCACTACCTTACCAGGGCCCTATATAGTCCACTACCTTACCAGGGCCCTATAGTATAGTCCACTACCTTACCAGGGCCCTATTCCTACCTATATATAGTCCACTACCTTACCAGGGCCCTATTCCCTATATATAGTCCACTACCTTACCAGGGCCCTATTCCCTATATAGTCCACTACCTTACCAGGGCCCTATTCCCTATATATAGTCCACTACCTTACCAGGGCCCTATTCCCTATATATAGTCCACTAGGGCCCTATATATAGTCCTACCTACCAGGGCCCTATTCCCTATATATAGTCCACTACCTTACCAGGGCCCTATTCCCTATATATAGTCCACTACCTTACCAGGGCCCTATTCCCTATATAGTCCACTACCTTACCAGGGCCCTATTCCCTATATATAGTGCACTACCTTACCAGGGCCCTATTCCCTATATATAGTCCACTACCTTACCAGGGCCCTATGTAGTCCACCACCTTTCCAGGGCCCTATATAGTCCACTACCTTACCAGGGCCCTATTCCCTATATATAGTCCACTACCTTACCAGGGCCCTATTCCCTATATATAGTCCACTACCTTACCAGGGCCCTATTCCACTACCTTACCAGGGCCCTATTCCCTATATAGTCCACTACCTTACCAGGGCCCTATTCCCTATATATAGTCCACTACCTTACCAGGGCCCTATATATAGTCCACTACCTTACCAGGGCCCTATATAGTCCACTAGGGCCCTATTCCCTATATATAGTCCACTACCTTACCAGGGCCCTATTCCCTATATATAGTCCACTACCTTACCAGGGCCCTATTCCCTATATATAGTCCACTACCTTACCAGGGCCCTATTCCCTATATATAGTCCACTACCTTACCAGGGCCCTATTCCCTATATATAGTCCTACCTTACCAGGGCCCTATATATAGTCCACTACCTTACCAGGGCCCTATTCCCTATATTCCACTATATATATAGTCCACTACCTTACCAGGGCCCTATTCCCTATATATAGTCCACTACCTTACCAGGGCCCTATTCCCTATATATAGTCCACTACCTTACCAGGGCCCTATATAGTCCACTACCTTACCAGGGCCCTATTCCCTATATATAGTCCACTACCTTACCAGGGCCCTATATAGTCCACTACCTTACCAGGGCCCTATATAGTCCACTACCTTACCAGGGCCCTATATAGTCCACTACCTTACCAGGGCCCTATTCCCTATATATAGTCCACTACCTATAGTCCACAGGGCCCTATTCCCTATATATAGTCCACTACCTTACCAGGGCCCTATTCCCTATATAGTGCACTACCTTACCAGGGCCCTATTCCATACCTTACCAGGGCCCTATTCCCTATATAGTCCACTACCTTACCAGGGCCCTATTCCCTATATATAGTCCACTACCTTATTCCAGGGGCCCTATTCCCTATATATAGTCCACTACCTTACCAGGGCCCTATTCCCTATATATAGTCCACTACCTTACCAGGGCCCTATTCCCTATATATAGTCCACTACCTTACCAGGGCCCTATTCCCTATATATAGTCCACTACCTTACCAGGGCCCTATTCCCTATATATAGTCCACTACCTTACCAGGGCCCCCTATATATAGTCCACTACCTTACCAGGGCCCTATATATAGTCCACTACCTTACCAGGGCCCTATTCCCTATATATAGTCCACTACCTTACCAGGGCCCTATTCCCTATATATAGTCCACTACCTTACCAGGGCCCTATTCCCTATATATAGTCCACTACCTTACCAGGGCCCTATTCCCTATATATAGTCCACTACCTTACCAGGGCCCTATATAGTCCACTACCTATAGTCCACTACCTTACCAGGGCCCTATTCCCTATATATAGTCCACTACCTTACCAGGGCCCTATTCCCTATATATAGTCCACTACCTTACCAGGGCCCCCTATATATAGTCCACTACCTTACCATATATATAGTCCACTACCTTACCAGGGCCCTATTCCCTATATATAGTCCACTACCTTACCAGGGCCCTATTCCCTATATATAGTCCACTACCTTACCAGGGCCCTATTCCCTATATAGTCCACTACCTTACCAGGGCCCTATTCCTATATAGTCCACTACCTTACCAGGGCCCTATTCCCTATATATAGTCCACTACCTTACCAGGGCCCTATTCCCTATATATAGTCCACTACCTTACCAGGGCCCTTCCCTATATAGTCCACTACCTTACCAGGGCCCTATTCCACTACCTATATAGTCCACTACCTTACCAGGGCCCTATTCCCTATATACTACCTTACCAGTCCACTACCTTACCAGGGCCCTATTCCTATATATAGTCCACTACCTTACCAGGGCCCTATTCCCTATATAGTCCACTACCTTACCAGGGCCCTATTCCCTATATATAGTCCACTACCTTACCAGGGCCCTATATAGTCCACTACCTTACCAGGGCCCTATTCCCTATATATAGTCCACTACCTTACCAGGGCCCTATTCCACTATATATAGGCCACTACCTTACCAGGGCCCCCTATTCACTACCTTACCAGGGCCCTATATAGTCCACTACCTTACCAGGGCCCTATTCCCTATATATAGTCCACTACCTTACCAGGGCCCTATTCCCCCTATATATAGTCCACTACCTTACCAGGGCCCTATTCCCTATATATAGTCCACTACCTTACCAGGGCCCTATTCCCTATATATAGTCCACTACCTTACCAGGGCCCCCTATATTCCTATAGTCCACTACCTTACCAGGGCCCTATTCCCTATATATAGTCCACTACCTTACCAGGGCCCTATTCCCTATATAGTCCACTACCTTACCAGGGCCCTATTCCCTATATATAGTCCACTACCTTACCAGGGCCCTATTCCCTATATATAGTCCACTACCTTACCAGGGCCCTATATAGTCCACTACCTTACCAGGGCCCTATTCCCTATATATAGTCCACTACCTTACCAGGGCCCTATTCCCTATATATAGTCCACTACCTTACCAGGGCCCTATTCCCTATATATAGTCCACTACCTTACCAGGGCCCTATTCCCTATATATAGTCCACTACCTTACCAGGGCCCTATTCCCTTACCATATATAGTCCACTACCTTAGTCCAGGGCCCTATTCCCTATATATAGTCCACTACCTTACCAGGGCCCTATTCCCTATATATAGTCCACTACCTTACCAGGGCCCTATTCCCTATATAGTCCACTACCTTACCAGGGCCCTATTCCCTATATATAGTCCACTACCTTACCAGGGCCCTATTCCCTATATATAGTCCACTACCTTACCAGGGCCCTATATAGTCCACTACCTTACCAGGGCCCTATATAGTCCACTACCTTACCAGGGCCCTATTCCCTATATATAGTCCACTACCTTACCAGGGCCCTATATAGTCCACTACCTTACCAGGGCCCTATTCCCTATATATAGTCCACTACCTTACCAGGGCCCTATATAGTCCACTACCTTACCAGGGCCCTATATAGTCCACTACCTTACCAGGGCCCTATTCCCTATATATAGTCCACTACCTTACCAGGGCCCTATTCCCTATATATAGTCCACTACCTTACCAGGGCCCTATTCCCTATATATAGTCCACTACCTTACCAGGGCCCTATATAGTCCACTACCTTACCAGGGCCCTATATAGTCCACTACCTTACCAGGGCCCTATATAGTCCACTACCTTACCAGGGCCCTATTCCCTATATATAGTCCACTACCTTACCAGGGCCCTATTCCCTATATATAGTCCACTACCTTACCAGGGCCCTATTCCCTATATATAGTCCACTACCTTACCAGGGCCCTATTCCCTATATATAGTCCACTACCTTACCAGGGCCCTATTCCCTATATATAGTCCACTACCTTACCAGGGCCCTATTCCCTATATATAGTTCACTACCTTACCAGGGCCCTATTCCCTATATATAGTCCACTACCTTACCAGGGCCCTATTCCCTATATATAGTCCACTACCTTACCAGGGCCCTATTCCCTTCCCTACCTTATATATAGTCCACTACCTTACCAGGGCCCTATTCCCTATATATAGTCCACTACCTTACCAGGGCCCTATTCCCCTATATATAGTCCACTACCTTACCAGGGCCCTATTCCCTATATATAGTCCACTACCTTACCAGGGACCCTATTCCCTATATATAGTCCACTACCTTACCAGGGCCCTATTCCCTATATATAGTCCACTACCTTACCAGGGCCCTATTCCCTATATATAGTCCACTACCTTACCAGGGCCCTATTCCCTATATATAGTCCACTACCTTACCAGGGCCCTATTCTATATATAGTCCACTACCTATTCCCTATATATAGTCCACTACCTTACCAGGGCCCTATATATAGTCCACTACCTTACCAGGGCCCTATTCCCTATATATAGTCCACTACCTTACCAGGGCCCTATTCCCTATATATAGTCCACTACCTTACCAGGGCCCCACTACCTTACCAGGCCATTCCTATATATAGTCCACTACCTTACCAGGGCCCTATTCCTATATATAGTCCACTACCTTACCAGGGCCCTATTCCCTATATATAGTCCACTACCTTACCAGGGCCCTATTCCCTATATATAGTCCACTACCTTACCAGGGCCCCCTATATATAGTCCACTACCTTACCAGGGCCCTATTCCCTATATATAGTCCACTACCTTACCAGGGCCCTATTCCCCTTATATATAGTCCACTACCTTACCAGGGCCCTATTAGTCCACTACCTTACCAGGGCCCCTATATAGTCCACTACCTTACCAGGGCCCTATTCCCTATATATAGTCCACTACCTTACCCACTACCTACCAGGGCCCTATTCCCTATATATAGTCCACTACCTTACCAGGGCCCTATTCCCCTATATATAGTCCACTACCTTACCAGGGCCCTATTCCCTATATATAGTCCACTACCTTACCAGGGCCCTATTCCCTATATATAGTCCACTACCTTACCAGGGCCCTATTCCCTATATATAGTCCACTACCTTACCAGGGCCCTATTCCCTATATATAGTCCACTACCTTACCAGGGCCCTATTCCCTATATATAGTCCACTACCTTACCAGGGCCCTATTCCCTATATATAGTCCACTACCTTACCAGGGCCCTATATAGTCCACTACCTTACCAGGGCCCTATTCCCTATATATAGTCCACTACCTTACCAGGGCCCTATTCCCTATATATAGTCCATTACCTTTCCAGGGCCCTAATCCCTATATATAGTCCATTACCTTTCCAGGGCCCTAATCCCTATATATAGTCCACTACCTTACCAGGGCCCTATATAGTCCACTACCTTACCAGGGCCCTATTCCTATAGTCCACTACCTTACCAGGGCCCTATTCCCTATATATAGTCCACTACCTTACCAGGGCCCTATTCCTATATAGTCCACTACCTATAGGCCCTCCACCACCTTACCAGGGCCCTATTCCCTAGTCCACTACCTTACCAGGGCCCTATATAGTCCACTACCTTACCAGGGCCCTATTCCCTATATATAGTCCACTACCTTACCAGGGCCCTATTCCCTATATATAGTCCACTACCTTACCAGGGCCCTATTCCCTATATATAGTCCACTACCTTACCAGGGCCCTATTCCCTATATATAGTCCACTACCTTACCAGGGCCTATTCCCTATATAGTCCACTACCTTACCAGGGCCTATATTCCTATATATAGTCCACTACCTTACCAGGGCCCTATTCCCTATATATAGTCCACTACCTTACCAGGGCCCTATTCCCTATATATAGTCCACTACCTTACCAGGGCCCTATATAGTCCACTACCTTACCAGGGCCCTATTCCCTATATATAGTCCACTACCTTACCAGGGCCCTATTCCCTATATATAGTCCACTACCTTACCAGGGCCCTATTCCCTATATATAGTCCACTACCTTACCAGGGCCCTATTCCCTATCAAAATGATCAAACGTAACAAAATAAAATAAATTTATCGTCAAATGTGATTTTATTTGTTTTTTTTTCCTGCAGAAAATTAGTTTCATTCGAGTCCATTTTGTAGAAGACAACAGGTTTCAAATCAAATAATGTTAAACAACCTCAGCATATTCAAATGGTGTGTGTGTGTGTGGGGCAGTTCAAGTGTGTGTGTGCGTGTGTGTGGCAGTTCAAGTGTGTGTGTGGCAGTTCAAGTGTGTGTGTGTGTGTGTGTGTGTGGCAGTTCAAGTGTGTGTGTGTGTGTGTGTGTGTGTGGCAGTTCAAGTGTGTGTGTGTGTGTGTCAGTTCAAGTGTGTGTGTGTGTGTGTGTGTGGCAGTTCAAGTGTGTGTGTGTGTGTGTGTGGCAGTTCAAGTGTGTGTGTGTGTGTGTGGCAGTTCAAGTGTGTGTGTGTGTGTGTGGCAGTTCAAGTGTGTGTGTGTGTGGGGCAGTTCAAGTGTGTGTGTGTGTGTGGGGCAGTTCATGTAATAGTGTGTGTGTCCAGGTGATCAGTCAGTGCTGTATACCGTGTTAGTGTACAGGCCCCTCCTGATCACGCCTGGTCGATACAGGCCCTTCCTGATCACGCCTGGTCGATACAGGCCCCTCCTGATCACGCCTGGTCGATACAGGCCCCTCCTGATCACGCCTGGTCGATACAGGCCCCTCCTGATCACGCCTGGTCGATACAGGCCCCTCCTGATCACGCCTGGTCGATACAGGCCCCTCCTGATCACGCCTGGTCGATACAGGCCCCTCCTGATCACGCCTGGTCGATACAGGCCCCTCCTGATCACGCCTGGCCGATACAGGCCCCTCTTGATCACGCCTGGCCGATTCAGGCCCCTCCTGATCATGCCTGGCCGATACAGGACTGGCCGATACAGATGACCCAGTGCTAGAAGGTAAGCGGGGGTTTTCTACCGATATAGAGCCAGCTATGGGTGATGATAAAGGACTGTTAGAATGGTGGACAATGGGTGATACTGCACTAGAGTTGTGATGTACAGGACTGGCAGAGTGACCTATAGGATCAGCAAAGTGACCTATAAGAACAGCAGAGTGACCTATACGAACAGCAGAGTGACCTACAGGACCAGCAGAGTGACCTATAGGACCAGCAGAGTAACCTATAGGAGATATAGGACTGTCAGAGTGACCGAGAGGAGATCTAGGACTAGCAGGGTGACTTACAGGAGATATAGGACTAGCAGGGTGACCTACAGGAGATATAGGACTAGCAGAGTGACTTACAGGAGATATAGGACTAGTAGGGTGACCTACAGGAGATATAGAACTAGCAGGGTGACCTATAGGAGATATAGGACTAGCAGGGTGACCTACAGGAGATATAGGACTAGCAGAGTGACTTACAGGAGATATAGGACTAGTAGGGTGACCTACAGGAGATATAGGACTAGCAGGGTGACCTATAGAAGATATAGGACTAGCAGGGTGACCTACAGGAGATATAGGACTAGCAGAGTGACTTACAGGAGATATAGGACTAGCAGGGTGACCTATAGGAGATATAGGACTAGTAGGGTGAACTACAGGAGATATAGGACTAGCAGAGTAACTTAGAGGAGATATAGGACTAGCAGAGTGACTTACAGGAGATATAGGACTAGCAGGGTGACCTACAGGAGATATAGGACTAGTAGGGTGACCTACAGGAGATATAGGACTAGCAGGGTGACCTACAGGAGATATAGGACTAGCAGGGTGACCTACAGGAGATATAGGACTAGCAGAGTGACTTACAGGAGATATAGGACTAGCAGGGTGACCTACAGGAGATATAGGACTAGCAGGGTAACCTACAGGAGATATAGGACTAGCAGGGTGACCTACAGGAGATATAGGACTAGCAGGTTGACCTACAGGAGATAAAGGACTAGCAGAGTGGTTGTCTGTGAATGATTCAGAACTCGGAGAGTGATTGGCTGAAGGTGAAACAGGGCTGTTGAAGTTAGTCTCTCCCTCAGAGGACCAGGGAGTCGGTGCGTTCTCCCTGGCGTTCTCTCTGGCGTTCTCCCTGGCCGGCCAGGCGTTCTCTCTGGCCGTCCAGGCGTTCTCCCTGGCATCCTCTCTGGCCGGCCAGGTGTTCTCCCTGGCGTTCTTCCTGGCATTCTCTCTGGCGTTCTCCCTGGCCGGCCAGGCGTTCTCCCTGGCGTTCTCTCTGGCGTTCTCCCTGGCGTTCTCTCTGTGGTCCGGTGTGGTTGAATTACGGCTGTGGTTAGGGTCTGGGTTCAGGTTCGGGAGTGTGATGTGTTCTAGGTCCTTTAGGATGGTCGCTAGGAGATGAGAGTCAGAGGTCGCGACCCCAGGGTCACAGGTAAGATTGACCTGGGGGAGAACATAACCGTCTGCGTCCTGGGGACGGTCGACCGCATTTGCATTAGTGTTTGTGTTCAGAACGCGGTCCTTGACGTTGACAGAAACGTCAACCACACAGTCGTCATCGAGCTCCGTTTTATGGTCGATTCCGTCATTGTGGTCAATGTCCGAGTTATGGTCCGAAACGCTCAGAGAACGGCCGAGAACATCGACCGCGAAATCACTGATATCAACCCCCACGTCCAGGTTGTGGCCGCCTAGTGGAAGACCAGGCAGTTTCAAAGAACGGTCAGAGAAATCCAGAGCGCGGTCGTCTACCAGACTGGTCGTTTGGACCGCGTGTTTGTTGTCACTGTCGCTGTCTATAGTGATGACCATGGGAGAGCGTTGGAGGGTGCGGTCGTGACGTTGTTTTCTCCGGTGTTTGCCGTCGCGTTTGTGGTTGTGTTTGGGTCGTAAGGGGCTAGCAGTGGTCACGGTCATGCCTTCATAGATGATTTCGACACTGGGGCTGCGGGACTGACGTCTCCTCTTCTTCACACTGGGGACGGACGGACACAGAGTCAGAGATAACCTACCTAGTGAGAACACACTACAGGAGACATTTGTTAGGAATACAAATCAACAGTGGCCAAGTACCAAATAACAAATAAAATAATAATAATAACAATAAACCTTTTGGACCGCCAAGCCAGTTCCATTTTACAATTAAATATCACATTTATTCATTGTTCCCCTCTAAATCAGGGACTGACCGCAATTAAATATCACATTTATTCATTGTTCCCCTCTAAATC
Source organism: Oncorhynchus nerka (assembly GCF_034236695.1). NCBI lineage: Eukaryota > Metazoa > Chordata > Actinopteri > Salmoniformes > Salmonidae > Oncorhynchus > Oncorhynchus nerka. The sequence continues at coordinate 69,836,870 of NC_088403.1, forward strand.
AGGGACTGATCGCAATTAAATATCAGGTAGAACAGAAAACCAGCAGGCTCTGGACCTCGTGGGGTCCACGAGGCACACTACCCATAGGGCTCTGGTCTAAAGTAGCACACTACCCATAGGGCTTTGGTCTAAAGTAGTACACTACCCATAGGGCTCTGGTCTAAAGTAGTACACTACCCACAGGGCTCTGGTCTAAAGTAGCAGACTACCCACAGGGCTCTGGTCTAAAGTAGCACACTACCCACAGGGCTCTGGTCTAAAGTAGTGCCCTAGGTAGTGCCTTCAGAAAGACATCTTGACTTTTTTTCACATTGTTAGTTTACAGCCTTATTCTAAAATGGATTAAAACCATTTTTCCCCTCAAAGCAAAAACAGGTTTTTCAAAATTGTTAATTTATAAAAAATAATATCTGAAATATCACATTTACATAAGTATTCAGACCCTTTACTCAGTACTTTGTTGAAGCACCTTTGGCAGCGATTACAGCCTCCAGTCTTCTTGGGTATGACGCTACCAGCTTGGCACATCTGTATTTGGGGAGTTTCTCCCATTCTTCTCTGCAGATCCTCTCAAGCTCTGTCAGGTTGGATGGGGAGCGTCGCTGCACAGCTATTTTCAGGTCTCTCCAGAGATGTTCGATCGGGTTCAAGTCCGGGCTCTGACTGGGCCACTCAAGGACATTCAGAGACTTGTCCCGAAGCCACTCCTGCGTTGTCTTGGCTGTGTGCTTAGGGTCGTTGTCCTGTTGGAAGGTGAACCTTCGCCCCAGTCTGAGGTCCTGAGCGCTCTGGAGCAGGTTTTCATAAAGGATCTCTCTGTACTTTGTTCTGTTCATCTTTCCCTCGATCCTGACTAGTCTCCCAGTCCCTGCCGCTGAAAAACTTCCCCACAGCATGACGCTGCCACCACCATGCTTCACCATAGGGATGGTGCCAGGTTTCCTCCAGACATGATGCTGCCACCACCATGCTTCACCGTAGGGATCGTGCCATGTTTCCTCCAGATGTGAAGCTTGGCATTCAAGCCAAAGAGTTCAATATTGGTTTCATCAGACCAGAGTCTTGCTTCTCATGGTCTGAGTCCTTCAGGTGACTTTTGGCAAACTCCAAGCGGGCTGTCATGTGCCTTTTACTGAATAGTGGCTTCCGTCTGGCCACTCTACCAGAAAGGTCTGATTGGTGGAGTGCTGCAGAGATGGGAGAACCTTCCAGAAGGACACCCATGTTCACAGAAACTCTGAAGCTCTGTCAGAGTAAGCATCAGGTTCTTGGTCACCTACCTGACCAAGGACCTTCTCCCCTGATTCCTCATTTTGGCCGGGCGGCCAGCTCTAGGAAGAGTCTTGGTGGTTCCAAATTTCTTCCATTTAAGAATGATGGAGGCCATTGTGTTCTTGGGGACCTTCAATGCTGCAGAAATGTTTTGGTACCCTTCCCCAGATCTGTGTCTCAACACAATCCTGTCTCTGAGCTCTACGGACAATTCCTTCAACCTCATGTCTTGGTTTTTGCTCTGACATGCACTGTCACCCGTGGGACCTTATATAGACAGGTGTGTGCAATCATGTCCAATCAATTGAATTTACCACAGGTGGACTCCAATCTGGTAGTAGAAAAATCTCAAGGATGATCAATGGAAACAAGATGCACCTGAGCTCAATTTAGAGTCTCATAGCAAAGGGTCTGAATACTTGCGGAAATAAGGTATTTTAATGTTGTATTTTAATGCTGTTTCCGCTTTGTGATGAGGTATTGTGATGTCATTATGGGGTATTGTGATGTCATTATGGGGTATTGTGATGTCATTATGGGGTATTTTCTGTAGATTGATGAGGATGTTTTATTTAATCCATTTTAGAATAAGGCTGTAACGTAACAAAATGTGGAAAAAGTCAAGGGGTCTGAATACTTTCTGAATATAAGGAATAAGGTAACATTTCTCCAGTATGTTATGGTATAGACTAGACCCTCTCCAAGACCCAGTCCTCCTCACCTCTCTTCCAGACTGCCTCTGCTCTTCCGGGGGCTAGCGGTGGCCTCTGTCCCGCCTCGCCCCCTCTCTCGCTCACCCCCTCGCCCCCTCTCTCGCTCACCCCCTCGCCCCCTCTCTCTCCGTGCAGAGCTGGATGGCTCCCAGGAAGGGTCTTCCAGACTGCCTCTGCTCTTCCGGGGGCTAGCGGTGGCCTCTGTCCCCCCTCGCCCCCTCTCTCGCTCACCCCCTCGCCCCCTCTCTCTCCGTGCAGAGCTGGATGGCTCCCAGGAAGGGTCTTCCAGACTGCCTCTGCTCTTCCGGGGGCTAGCGGTGGCCTCTGTCCCCCCTCGCCCCCTCTCTCGCTCCCCCCCTCGCCCCCTCTCTCTCCGTGCAGAGCCGGATGGCTCCCAGGAAGGGTCTTCCAGATGCCGTGTCTTATATTTCCTCTTCCCTCCCGGCTTGTCGGAGCGTGGGGAATGTCGGGAATGCTGTCTGTGTGCAGAGAGATGGGACAGGGAGCTGGAGGAAGAGAGGCTGTCAGAGGACCGGGAATGCCGGTGTTCCCCAGGAGATTCTGGTCCTCGCTGGCTACTCCGGGATAAGGACGGGGAATGGGATAGGACGCTGTTTTCCGGACTAAAGAATATTCCTGTGTTAGAATATTGGGACCTGGCTGGTTCATATGGAATCCTTTCTCTTTCTCTACCTCTGCTCCTCTCACTTCCTCCACTGGTCTCTCTCCTGTGCCCTCTGCTGTGTTGTCTATGGGAGCCTCTGTCGTGGGAGCCTCTGTCGTGGGAGCCTCTGTCGTGGGAGCCTCTGTCGTGGGAGCCTCTGTCGTGGGAGCCTCTGTCGTGGGAGCCTCTGTCGTGGGAGCCTCTGTCGTGGGAGCCTCTTCCTTTCTCCTGTCTCCTTTTCTCCCGCTCTCTCGCCCGTCTCTTCCGGCGCCGTTCCTGGCTGTCGTCGCTCCGTACAGACACGGGGCTCCGTGCTGACCAGCTCCGTTCAGAACTCCTGGACTGACCGGACCGCGACCAAACGCTCGCTGACCGATGTCTGCTTCTGGACCGCGATCCTGAACACGACCGCTCTCGGTGTCTGCCCTCCCTTCTCTCCCCTAGAGGGCAATAGAGGAGTCTCTCTTCTACCTGCTCTCTCTCTCTGTCTAGATGTCTTACTCCCAGTCCTCTTTCCCCCCCTCCTCCCTGTCTCTCCCCCCCTCCTCCCTGTCTCTCTGTGCTGGTGTTTTTAAACAGAGACATGGGGGGAACTGGAATGGAGAGGGGAGGGACAACGAGAGAGAGAGGGGTTAACGCCGTTTGGGGAACAGTCTCTTTCGTCTCCTGTTTCTCCCCCTCTTCGTCTGAGGGGTCAGAGGAGAGTTGGACCAGTTCAGGAGTTCTCTCAGCCATGGCTTTAACAAACCCTACTATCATACATTGTTCCCCCTCCTCTTCCTCTCCTCCCTCCTCAACCCTCTCTCCATTCCCTGCCGCTGTCATGTCCAGAGCAGGATTCTGATTAGCTCCCGCTGGACCAGAGTCCCTCCCCCCTGGGCTGATCGACAGCGGCATGGGGGATTGGGACGGCTCAGCTGTAGAGTAGGAGGGTCCTGGTGTTTCATCGTCCCAAGCGGATTGGCTCAGAGCGCTACTTCCTGCTACCGACACCGGCCGTCTCTCTCGTTCTCCCTCCGACCCTCCTTCCTCTTCCTAGATAGACAGACAAACATATTCCTGAGGGGAAATATCATCCTTCCTCTTCCTAGACAGACATATTCCTGAGGGAAATATCATCCTTCCTCTTCCTAGACAGACATATTCCTGAGGGGAAATATCATCCTTCCTCTTCCTAGACAGACATATTCCTGAGGGAAATATCATCCTTCCTCTTCCTAGACAGACATATTCCTGAGGGAAATATCATCCTTCCTCTTCCTAGACAGACATATTCCTGAGGGGAAATATCATCCTTCCTCTTCCTAGACAGACATATTCCTGAGGGGAAATATCATCCTTCCTCTTCCTAGACAAACATATTCCTGAGGGGAAATATCTTCCTAGATAGACATATTCCTGAGGGGAAATATCATCCTTCCTCTTCCTAGATAGACATATTCCTGAGGGGAAATATCATCCTTCCTCTTCCTAGATAGACATATTCCTGAGGGGAAATATCATCCTAGATAGACATATTCCTGAGGGGATATATCTTCCTAGACAGACATATTCCTGAGGGGAAATATCATCCTTCCTCTTCCTAGACAGACATATTCCTGAGGGGAAATACCATCCTTCCTCTTCCTAGATAGACATATTCCCGAGGGGAAATACCATCCTTCCTCTTCCTATACAGACATATTCCTGAGGGGAAATATCATCCTAGATAGACATATTCCTGAGGGGAAATATCATCCTAGACAGACATATTCCTGAGGGGAAATATCATCCTAGATAGACATATTCCTGAGGGGAAATATCATCCTTCCTCTTCCTAGATAGACATATTCCCGAGGGGAAATACCATCCTTCCTCTTCCTAGACAGACATATTCCTGAGGGGAAATATCATCCTTCCTCTTCCTATACAGACATATTCCTGAGGGGAAATATCATCCTAGATAGACATATTCCTGAGGGGAAATATCATCCTAGACAGACATATTCCTGAGGGGAAATATCATCCTAGATAGACATATTCCTGAGGGGAAATATCATCCTTCCTCTTCCTAGACAGACATATTCCCGAGGGGAAATACCATCCTTCCTCTTCCTAGACAGACATATTCCCGAGGGGAAATACCATCCTTCCTCTTCCTAGATAGACATATTCCCGAGGGGAAATACCATCCTTCCTCTTCCTAGACAGACATATTCCCGAGGGGAAATACCTACCTTTTCCTCCTCAAATCGAAAGGATACAGCGTATTGTCCACAGTACAGTGACATTACTTACTCACCAACTCTTCTCTCAAGGGGTGAAAACAACTATTTAAAAACAAGTAATAAAAAAAAAACCTCTTCATCCGAAATGGCGATGACAGAGTCGTCAGTGTCGCTAGATGATGATGTCATCCTGTCCTCGTAGGACGGCGCTGGAGGGTCGTAGATGGACAGCTGGTCGTACACTTCCATACTGAGAGGGGAACGTGCAAAACTGATCTGGGGGGGTGAGACACACAAAGGTTAGTGAGGGTGTGAGTGAGTGTGTGTGATTGGTTTAGGGAGAGAGTGTGTGTGTGTGTGTGTGTGTGTGTGTGTGTGTGTGTGCGCTCACAAGCTCGTGAAGGAAGTGATCAGTCCTCGCCAGCAGGAAGGGACGGAGTTCGTCCTGGATGGCCCCACCCCCTCCCTCCATGTCGTGACGTGCGATTCGCGAGGTGATGATGCGTTGGACGATGTTGACCAACGAGCCGTGGGCGCCGTACAGCACCGTCAGCTCCCGCTGTAACCAGGGGTCAAGGGTTAAAGGTCAAGGGTTAAAGGTCGAAGTTTCAATTAATCAAATATGCAGACTCAAAACATGTTTAGTTTGCTGAAAAATAAACGCATTTGACAGTGAGGACGTTTTTCTTTGCTGAGTTTATAAGTATTCATCTACTATATCCTACTATGGTACTATATCCTACTATGGTACTATATCCTACTATGGTACTATATCCTACTATGGTACTATATCCTGCTATGGTACTATATCCTGTTATGGTACTATATCCTACTATGGTACTATATCCTGCTATGGTACTATATCCTGTTATGGTACTATATCCTACTATGGTACTATATCCTGCTATGGTACTATATCCTGTTATGGTACTATATCCTACTATGGTACTATATCTTACTATAGTACTATATCCTACTATGGTACTATATCCTACTATGGTACTATATCCTGTTATGGTACTACATCCTGTTATGGTACTATATCCTACTATGGTACTATATCCTATTATGGTACTATATCCTGTTATGGTACTATATCTTACTATGGTACTATATCCTACTATGGTACTATATCCTGTTATGGTACTATATCCTACTATGGTACTATATCCTGTTATGGTACTATATCCTAATATGGTACTATATCCTAATATGGTACTATATCCTACTATGGTACTATATCCTATGGTACTATATCCTACTATGGTACTATATCCTGCTATGGTACTATATCCTACTATGGTACTATATCCTGCTATGGTACTATATCCTGTTAAGGTACTATATCCTGTTATGGTACTATATCCTACTATGGTACTATATCCTGTTATGGTACTATATCCTACTATGGTACTATATCCTTCTATGGTACTATATCCTGTTATGGTACTATATCCTACTATGGTACTATATCCTTTGGTACTATATCCTGCTATGGTACTATATCCTGCTATGGTACTATATCCTACTATGGTACTATATCCTGTTATGGTACTATATCCTACTATGGTACTATATCCTGTTATAGTACTATATCCTACTATGGTACTATATCCTGTTATGGTACTATATCCTGTTATGGTACTATATCCTACTATGGTACTATATCCTATGGTACTATATCCTACTATGGTACTATATCCTGTTATGGTACTATATCCTGTTATGGTACTATATTCTGTTATGGTACTATATCCTGTTATGGTACTATATCCTACTATGGTACTATATCCTGTTATGGTACTATATCCTGTTATGGTACTATATCCTACTATGGTACTATATCCTGTTATGGTACTATATCCTACTATGGTACTATATCCTGTTATGGTACTATATCCTGTTATGGTACTATATCCTACTATGGTACTATATCCTACTATGGTACTATATCCTGTTATGGTACTATATCCTGTTATGGTACTATATCCTGTTATGGTACTATATCCTGTTATGGTACTATATCCTGTTATGGTACTATATCCTGTTATGGTACTATATCCTGTTATGGTACTATATCCTGTTATGGTACTATATCCTACTATGGTACTATATCCTACTATGGTACTATATCCTGTTATGGTACTATATCCTGTTATGGTACTATATCCTACTATGGTACTATATCCTGTTATGGTACTATATCCTACTATGGTACTATATACTATGGTACTATATCCTACTATGGTACTATATCCTGTTATGGTACTATATCCTACTATGGTACTATATCCTACTATGGTACTATATCCTACTATGGTACTATATCCTACTATGGTACTATATCCTGTTATGGTACTATATCCTGTTATGGTACTATATCCTAATATGGTACTATATCCTACTATGGTACTATATCCTATGGTACTATATCCTACTATGGTACTATATCCGGCTATGGTACTATATCCTGCTATGATATCCTGCTATGGTACTATATCCTACTATGGTACTATATCCTACTATGGTACTATATCCTACTATGGTACTATATCCTGCTATGGTACTATATTCTGTTATGGTACTATATCCTGTTATGGTACTATATCCTACTATGGTACTATATCCTGTTATGGTACTATATCCTACTATGGTACTATATCCTGTTATGGTACTATATCCTGTTATGGTACTATATCCTACTATGGTACTATATCCTACTATGGTACTATATCCTGTTATGGTACTATATCCTGTTATGGTACTATATCCTGTTATGGTACTATATCCTGTTATGGTACTATATCCTACTATGGTACTATATCCTGTTATGGTACTATATCCTGTTATGGTACTATATCCTACTATGGTACTATATACTATGGTACTATATCCTACTATGGTACTATATCCTGTTATGGTACTATATCCTACTATGGTACTATATCCTACTATGGTACTATATCCTACTATGGTACTATATCCTAATATGGTACTATATCCTACTATGGTACTATATCCTATGGTACTATATCCTACTATGGTACTATATCCGGCTATGGTACTATATCCTGCTATGATATCCTGCTATGGTACTATATCCTACTATGGTACTATATCCTACTATGGTACTATATCCTACTATGGTACTATATCCTGCTATGTACTATATCCTGTTATGGCACTATATCCTGCTATGGTACTATATCCTGCTATGGTACTATATCCTACTATGGTACTATATCCTACTATGGTACTATATCCTGTTATGGTACTATATCCTGTTATGGTACTATATCCTACTATGGTACTATATCCTAATATGGTACTATATCCTACTATGGTACTATATCCTATGGTACTATATCCTACTATGGTACTATATCCGGCTATGGTACTATATCCTGCTATGATATCCTGCTATGGTACTATATCCTACTATGGTACTATATCCTACTATGGTACTATATCCTGCTATGGTACTATATCCTGCTATGGTACTATATCCTGTTATGGCACTATATCCTGCTATGGTACTATATCCTGCTATGGTACTATATCCTGCTATGGTACTATATCCTACTATGGTACTATATCCTACTATGGTACTATATCCTGTTATGGTACTATATCCTACTATGTTACTATATCCTGTTATGGTACTATATCCTGTTATGGTACTATATCCTACTATGGTACTATATCCTACTATGGTACTATATCCTACTATGGTACTATATCCTACTACGGTACAGAGTCAATGTGGAGGCTATATACAGGGTGTACCGGTACAGAGTCAATGTGGAGCCTATATACAGGGTGTTATGGTACAGAGTCAATGTGGAGGCTATATACAATTGCTCAACACCCTGTGTGGAGCGTCACAACACTGTTGTAATTGACATCACTATTATGGGCCTTTACACGCCTCCTCTACTAAAAAATATTAATGTTGATACTGTATTATAGGAATGAATAATAACATGATATAGTCTAGGACTACTGTTGATACTGTATTATAGGAATGAACAATAACATGATATAGTCTAGGACTCCATCTCCTATTCCATCTACATGGAGGGGGTTTCATCTCCCAGTCCATCTCCATGGAGGGGTTTCATCTCCCAGTCCATCTCTATGGAGGGGTTTCATCTCCCAGTCCATCTCCATGGAGGGGTTTCATCTCCCAGTCCATCTCTATGGAGGGGTTTCATCTCCCAGTCCATCTCTATGGAGGGGTTTCATCTCCCAGTCCATCTCCATGGAGGGGTTTCATCTCTCAGTCCATCTCTATGGAGGGGTTTCATCTCCCAGTCCATCTCTATGGAGGGGTTTCATCTCCCAGTCCATCTCTATGGAGGGGTTTCATCTCCCAGTCCATCTCTATGGAGGGGTTTCATCTCCCAGTCCATCTACATGGAGGGGTTTCATCTCCCAGTCCATCTACATGGAGGGGTTTCATCTCCCAGTCCATCTCTATGGAGGGGTTTCATCTCCCAGTCCATCTCTATGGAGGGGTTTCATCTCCCAGTCCATCTACATGGAGGGGTTTCATCTCCTAGTCCATCTACATGGAGGGGTTTCATCTCCCAGTCCATCTACATGGAGGGGTTTCATCTCCCAGTCCATCTCTATGGAGGGGTTTCATCTCATCTCTATGGAGGGGTTTCATCTCCCAGTCCATCTCTATGGAGGGGTTTCATCTCCCAGTCCATCTACATGGAGGGGTTTCATCTCCCAGTCCATCTACATGGAGGGGTTTCATCTCCCAGTCCATCTCTATGGAGGGGTTTCATCTCCCAGTCCATCTCTATGGAGGGGTTTCATCTCCCAGTCCATCTCTATGGAGGGGTTTCATCTCCCAGTCCATCTCCCAGTCCATCTACATGGAGGGGTTTCATCTCCTAGTCCATCTACATGGAGGGGTTTCATCTCCCAGTCCATCTACATGGAGGGGTTTCATCTCCCAGTCCATCTCTATGGAGGGGTTTCATCTCCCAGTCCATCTCTATGGAGGGGTTTCATCTCATCTCTATGGAGGGGTTTCATCTCCCAGTCCATCTCTATGGAGGGGTTTCATCTCCCAGTCCATCTCTATGGAGGGGTGTCATCTCCCAGTCCATCTCTATGGAGGGGTGTCATCTCCCAGTCCATCTCTATGGAGGGGTTTCATCTCCCAGTCCATCTCTATGGAGGGGTTTCCTCCTATCCATCTACATGGAGGGTTTCATCTCCCAGTCCATCTCTATGGAGGGGTGTCATCTCCCAGTCCATCTCTATGGTCTACATGGAGGGGTTTCATCTCCCAGGGAGGGGTCTCCCAGTCCATCTCTATGGAGGGGTTTCATCTCCCAGTCCATCTCTATGGAGGGGTTTCATCTCCCCATCTCCATCTCTAGTCCATCTACATGGAGGGGTTTCATCTCCCAGTCCATCTACATGGAGGGGTTTCATCTCCCAGTCCATCTCTATGGAGGGTTTCATCTCATCTCTATGGAGGGTTTCCTCCCATCCATCTCTATGGAGGGGTTCATCTCCCATCCATCTACATGGAGGGGTTTCATCTCCCAGTCCATCTACATGGAGGGGTTTCATCTCCCAGTCCATCTCTATGGAGGGGTTTCATCTCCCAGTCCATCTCTATGGAGGGGTTTCATCTCCCAGTCCATCTCTATGGAGGGGTTTCATCTCCCAGTCCATCTCCCAGTCCATCTACATGGAGGGGTTTCATCTCCTAGTCCATCTACATGGAGGGGTTTCATCTCCCAGTCCATCTACATGGAGGGGTTTCATCTCCCAGTCCATCTCTATGGAGGGGTTTCATCTCCCAGTCCATCTCTATGGAGGGGTTTCATCTCATCTCTATGGAGGGGTTTCATCTCCCAGTCCATCTCTATGGAGGGGTTTCATCTCCCAGTCCATCTCTATGGAGGGGTGTCATCTCCCAGTCCATCTCTATGGAGGGGTGTCATCTCCCAGTCCATCTCTATGGAGGGGTTTCATCTCCCAGTCCATCTCTATGGAGGGGTTTCATCTCCTAGTCCATCTACATGGAGGGGTTTCATCTCCCAGTCCATCTCTATGGAGGGGTGTCATCTCCCAGTCCATCTCTATGGTCTACATGGAGGGGTTTCATCTCCCAGTCCATCTCTATGGAGGGGTGTCATCTCCCAGTCCATCTCTATGGAGGGGTGTCATCTCCCAGTCCATCTCTATGGAGGGGTTTCATCGCCCAGTCCATCTACATGGAGGGGTTTCATCTCCCAGTCCATCTTCCAGTCCATCTCCCAGTCCATCTCCCAGTCCATCTCTATTGAGGGGTTTCATCTCTATGGAGGGGTTTCATCTCCCAGTCCATCTCTATGGAGGGGTTTCATCTCCCAGTCCATCTCTATGGAGGGGTTTCATCTCCCAGTCCATCTCCATGGAGGGGTGTCATCTCCCAGTCCATCTCTATGGAGGGGTTTCATCTCCCAGTCCATCTCTATGGAGGGGTGTCATCTCCCAGTCCATCTCTATGGAGGGGTTTCATCTCCCAGTCCATCTCCATGGAGGGGTGTCATCTCCCAGTCCATCTCTATGGAGGGGTTTCATCTCCCAGTCCATCTCTATGGTCTACATGGAGGGGTTTCATCTCTATGGAGGGGTGTCATCTCCCAGTCCATCTCTATGGAGGGGTTTCATCTCCCAGTCCATCTCTATGGAGGGGTTTCATCTCCCAGTCCATCTCTATGGAGGGGTTTCATCTCCCAGTCCATCTCTATGCAGGGGTTTCATCTCCCAGTCCATCTCTATGGAGGGGTTTCATCTCCTAGTCCATCTCTATGCAGGGGTTTCATCTCCCAGTCCATCTCTATGGAGGGGTGTCATCTCCCAGTCCATCTCCATGGAGGGGTGTCATCTCCTAGTCCATCTCTATGCAGGGGTTTCATCTCCCAGTCCATCTCTATGGAGGGGTTTCATCTCCTAGTCCATCTCTATGCAGGGGTTTCATCTCCCAGTCCATCTCTATGGAGGGGTTTCATCTCCCAGTCCATCTCTATGGAGGGGTTTCATCTCTCAGTCCATCTCTATGGAGGGGTTTCATCTCCCAGTCCATCTACATGGAGGGGTTTCATCTCCCAGTCCATCTCTATGGAGGGGTGTCATCTCCTAGTCCATCTCTATGGAGGGGTTTCATCTCCCAGTCCATCTCTATGGAGGGGTGTCATCTCCTAGTCCATCTCTATGGAGGGGTTTCATCTCCCAGTCCATCTCTATGGAGTGGTGTCATCTCCCAGTCCATCTCTATGGAGGGGTTTCATCTCTATGGAGTGGTGTCATCTCCCAATACATCTCTATGGAGTGGTGTCATCTCCCAGTCCATCTCTATGGAGGGGTGTCATCTCCCAGTCCATCTACATGGAGGGGTTTCATCTCCCAGTCCATCTACATGGAGGGGTTTCATCTCCCAGTCCATCTACATGGAGGGGTTTCATCTCCTAGTCCATCTACATGGAGGGGTTTCATCTCCCAGTCAATCTACATGGAGGGGTTTCATCTCCCAGTCCATCTCTATGGAGGGGTTTCATCTCCCAGTCCATCTCTATGGAGGGGTTTCATCTCATCTCTATGGAGGGGTTTCATCTCCCAGTCCATCTCTATGGAGGGGTTTCATCTCCCAGTCCATCTCTATGGAGGGGTGTCATCTCCCAGCCCATCTCTATGGAGGGGTTTCATCTCCCAGTCCATCTCTATGGAGGGGTTTCATCTCCTAGTCCATCTACATGGAGGGGTTTCATCTCCCAGTCCATCTCTATGGAGGGGTGTCATCTCCCAGTCCATCTCTATGGAGGGGTTTCATCTCCCAGTCCATCTCTATGGAGGGGTGTCATCTCCCAGTCCATCTCTATGGAGGGGTGTCATCTCCCAGTCCATCTCTATGGAGGGGTTTCATCGCCGAGTCCATCTACATGGAGGGGTTTCATCTCCCAGTCCATCTTCCAGTCCATCTCCCAGTCCATCTCTATTGAGGGGTTTCATCTCTATGGAGGGGTTTCATCTCCCAGTCCATCTCTATGGAGGGGTTTCATCTCCCAGTCCATCTCTATGGAGGGGTTTCATCTCTATGGAGGGGTTTCATCTCCCAGTCCATCTCCATGGAGGGGTGTCATCTCCCAGTCCATCTCTATGGAGGGGTTTCATCTCCCAGTCCATCTCTATGGAGGGGTGTCATCTCCCAGTCCATCTCTATGGAGGGGTTTCATCTCCCAGTCCATCTCCATGAAGGGGTGTCATCTCCCAGTCCATCTCTATGGAGGGGTTTCATCTCCCAGTCCATCTCTATGGTCTACATGGAGGGGTTTCATCTCTATGGAGGGGTGTCATCTCCCAGTCCATCTCTATGGAGGGGTTTCATCTCTATGGAGGGGTTTCATCTCCCAGTCCATCTCTATGGAGGGGTTTCATCTCCTAGTCCATCTCTATGCAGGGGTTTCATCTCACAGTCCATCTCTATGGAGGGGTTTCATCTCCCAGTCCATCTCCATGGAGGGGTGTCATATCCTAGTCCATCTCTATGCAGGGGTTTCATCTCCCAGTCCATCTCTATGGAGGGGTTTCATCTCCTAGTCCATCTCTATGCAGGGGTTTCATCTCCCAGTCCATCTCTATGGAGGGGTTTCATCTCCCAGTCCATCTACATGGAGGGGTTTCATCTCTATGGAGTGGTGTCATCTCCCAGTCCATCTCTATGGAGGGGTTTCATCTCCCAGTCCATCTCCATGGAGGGGTGTCATCTCCCAGTCCATCTCTATGGAGGGGTTTCATCTCCCAGTCCATCTCTATGGAGGGGTGTCATCTCCCAGTCCATCTCTATGGAGGGGTGTCATCTCCCAGTCCATCTCCATGGAGGGGTGTCATCTCCCAGTCCATCTCCATGGAGGGGTTTCATCTCCTAGTCCATCTCTATGCAGGGGTTTCATCTCCCAGTCCATCTCTATGGAGGGGTTTCATCTCCCAGTCCATCTCTATGGAGGGGTTTCATCTCCCAGTCCATCTCTATGGAGGGGTTTCATCTCTATGGAGGGGTTTCATCTCCCAGTCCATCTCTATGGAGGGGTTTCATCTCCCAGTCCATCTCTATGGTCTACATGGAGGGGTGTCATCTCCCAGTCCATCTACATGGAGGGGTGTCATCTCCCAGTCCATCTACATGGAGGGGTGTCATCTCCCAGTCCATCTACATGGAGGGGTGTCATCTCCCAGTCCATCTCCATGGAGGGGTTTCATCTCCTAGTCCATCTCCATGGAGGGGTGTCATCTCATCTCTATGCAGGGGTTTCATCTCCCAGTCCATCTCTATGGAGGGGTGTCATCTCCCAGTCCATCTCTATGGAGGGGTGTCATCTCCCAGTCCATTTCCATGGAGGGGTGTCATCTCCCAGTCCATCTCCATGGAGGGGTTTCATCTCCTAGTCCATCTCTATGCAGGGGTTTCATCTCCCAGTCCATCTCTATGGAGGGGTTTCATCTCCCAGTCCATCTCTATGGAGGGGTTTCATCTCCTAGTCCATCTCTATGGAGGGGTTTCATCTCCCAGTCCATCTACATGGAGGGGTTTCATCTCTATGGAGTGGTGTCATCTCCCAGTCCATCTCTATGGAGGGGTTTCATCTCTATGGAGGGGTTTCATCTCCCAGTCCATCTCTATGGAGGGGTTTCATCTCCTAGTCCATCTCTATGCAGGGGTTTCATCTCACAGTCCATCTCTATGGAGGGGTTTCATCTCCCAGTCCATCTCCATGGAGGGGTGTCATCTCCTAGTCCATCTCTATGCAGGGGTTTCATCTCCCAGTCCATCTCTATGGAGGGGTTTCATCTCCTAGTCCATCTCTATGCAGGGGTTTCATCTCCCAGTCCATCTCTATGGAGGGGTTTCATCTCCCAGTCCATCTACATGGAGGGGTTTCATCTCCCAGTCCATCTCTATGGAGGGGTTTCATCTCCCAGTCCATCTCTATGGAGGGGTTTCATCTCCCAGTCCATCTCTATGGAGGGGTTTCATCTCCTAGTCCATCTCTATGGAGGGGTTTCATCTCCCAGTCCATCTACATGGAGGGGTTTCATCTCTATGGAGTGGTGTCATCTCCCAGTCCATCTCTATGGAGGGGTTTCATCTCCCAGTCCATCTCCATGGAGGGGTGTCATCTCCCAGTCCATCTCTATGGAGGGGTTTCATCTCCCAGTCCATCTCTATGGAGGGGTGTCATCTCCCAGTCCATCTCTATGGAGGGGTGTCATCTCCCAGTCCATCTCCATGGAGGGGTGTCATCTCCCAGTCCATCTCCATGGAGGGGTTTCATCTCCTAGTCCATCTCTATGCAGGGGTTTCATCTCATCTCTATGGAGGGGTTTCATCTCCCAGTCCATCTACATGGAGGGGTTTCATCTCTATGGAGTGGTGTCATCTCCTAGTCCATCTCCATGGAGGGGTGTCATCTCATCTCTATGGAGGGGTTTCATCTCCCAGTCCATCTACATGGAGGGGTTTCATCTCTATGGAGTGGTGTCATCTCCCAGTCCATCTCTATGGAGGGGTTTCATCTCCCAGTCCATCTCCATGGAGGGGTGTCATCTCCCAGTCCATCTCTATGGAGGGGTTTCATCTCCCAGTCCATCTCTATGGAGGGGTGTCATCTCCCAGTCCATCTCTATGGAGGGGTGTCATCTCCCAGTCCATCTCTATGGAGGGGTGTCATCTCCCAGTCCATCTCCATGGAGGGGTGTCATCTCCCAGTCCATCTCCATGGAGGGGTTTCATCTCCTAGTCCATCTCTATGCAGGGGTTTCATCTCCCAGTCCATCTCTATGGAGGGGTTTCATCTCCCAGTCCATCTCTATGGAGGGGTTTCATCTCCTAGTCCATCTCTATGGAGGGGTTTCATCTCCCAGTCCATCTACATGGAGGGGTTTCATCTCTATGGAGTGGTGTCATCTCCCAGTCCATCTCTATGGAGGGGTTTCATCTCCCAGTCCATCTCCATGGAGGGGTGTCATCTCCCAGTCCATCTCTATGGAGGGGTTTCATCTCCCAGTCCATCTCTATGGAGGGGTGTCATCTCCCAGTCCATCTCCATGGAGGGGTGTCATCTCCCAGTCCATCTCCATGGAGGGGTTTCATCTCCTAGTCCATCTCTATGCAGGGGTTTCATCTCCCAGTCCATCTCTATGGAGGGGTTTCATCTCCCAGTCCATCTCTATGGAGGGGTTTCATCTCTATGGAGGGGTTTCATCTCCCAGTCCATCTCTATGGAGGGGTTTCATCTCCCAGTCCATCTCTATGGTCTACATGGAGGGGTGTCATCTCCCAGTCCATCTACATGGAGGGGTGTCATCTCCCAGTCCATCTACATGGAGGGGTGTCATCTCCCAGTCCATCTACATGGAGGGGTGTCATCTCCCAGTCCATCTCCATGGAGGGGTTTCATCTCCTAGTCCATCTCCATGGAGGGGTGTCATCTCATCTCTATGGAGGGGTGTCATCTCCCAGTTCATCTCTATGGAGGGGTGTCATCTCCCAGTCCATCTCTATGGAGGGGTTTCATCTCCCAGTCCATCTACATGGAGGGGTTTCATCTCCCAGTCCATCTCTATGGAGGGGTTTCATCTCCCAGTCCATCTCTATGGAGGGGTGTCATCTCCCAGTCCATCTCTATGGAGGGGTTTCATCTCCCAGTCCATCTCCATGGAGGGGTGCCATCTCCCAGTCCATCTACATGGAGGGGTTTCATCTCCTAGTCCATCTCCATGGAGGGGTGTCATCTCATCTCTATGGAGGGGTTTCATCTCCCAGTTCATCTCTATGGAGGGGTGTCATCTCCCAGTCCAT
Source organism: Oncorhynchus nerka (assembly GCF_034236695.1). Classification (NCBI taxonomy): domain Eukaryota; kingdom Metazoa; phylum Chordata; class Actinopteri; order Salmoniformes; family Salmonidae; genus Oncorhynchus; species Oncorhynchus nerka. Next base: position 69,853,595 of record NC_088403.1, read on the forward strand.
CTCTATGGAGGGGTTTCATCTCCCAGTCCATCTCCATGGAGGGGTTTCATCTCCCAGTCCATCTCCATGGAGGGGTTTCATCTCCCAGTCCATCTCCATGGAGGGGTTTCATCTCCCAGTCCATCTCTATTGAGGGGTTTCATCTCCCAGTCCATCTCTATGGAGGGGTTTCATCTCCCAGTCCATCTACATGGAGGGGTTTCATCTCCCAGTCCATCTACATGGACCTAAATGCCAAGCTTCACGTCTAGAGGAAACCTGGTACCACCCCTATGGTGAAGCAGGGTGGTGGCAGCATCATGCTGTGGGGATGTATTTCAGCGGCATGGACTGGGAGACAGGATCGAGGGAAAGATGAACAGAGCAAAGTACAGCGAGATCCTTGATGAAAACCTGCTCCTCAGACTGGGGTGAATGTTCACCTTCCAACAGGACAATGACCCTAAGCACACAACCAAAACAACACAGGAGTAGCTTTGGGACAAGTCTCTGAATGTCCATCTCCATGGAGGGGTTTCATCTCTCAGTCCATCTCTATGGAGGGGTTTCATCTCCCAGTCCATCTCTATGGAGGGGTTTCATCTCCCAGTCCATCTCTATGGAGGGGTTTCATCTCCTAGTCCATCTCCATGGAGGGGTTTCATCTCCCAGTCCATCTACATGGAGGGGTTTTGGCTTCGGGACAAGTCTCTGAATGTCCTTGAGTGGCCCAGTCAGAGCCCGGACTTGAACCCGATCGAACATCTCTGGAGAGACCTGAAAATAGCTGTGCAGCGATGCTCCCCATCCAACCTGACAGAACTTGAGAGGATCTGCAGAGAAGAATGGGAGAAACTCCCCAAATACATATGTACCAAGCATGTAGTCATACCCAAGACTCGAGGCTGTAATCGCTGCCAAAAGTCCTTCAACAAAGTACTGAGTAAAGGGTATGAATACTTATGTAAATGTGATATTTCAGTTATTTAAAAAAAACGTTTTTTGAGGGGGAAATACAGTTTAATCCATTTTAGAATAAGGCTGTAAACTAACATGCGAAAAAAAGTCAAGATGTCTGAATTCTTTCTGAAGGCACTACCTACTGCACTACTTTAGACCAGAGCCCTGTGGCTAGTGTACTACTTTAGACCAGAGCCCTATGGGTAGTGTACTACTTTAGACCAGAGCCCTATGGGTAGTGCACTACTTTAGACCAGAGCCCTATGGGTAGTGTACTACTTTAGACCAGAGCCCTGTGGGTAGTGTACTACTTTAGACCAGAGCCCTATGGGTAGTGCACTACTTTAGACCAGAGCCCTATGGGTAGTGTACTACTTTAGACCAGAGCTCTATGGGTAGTGTACTACTTTAGACCAGAGCTCTATGGGTAGTGTACTACTTTAGACCAGAGCCCTATGGGTAGTGTACTACTTTAGACCAAAGCCCTATGGGTAGTGTGCTACTTTAGACCAGAGCCCTATGGGTAGTGCACTACTTTAGACCAGAGCGCTATGGGTAGTGTGCTACTATTTAATTGCAATCAGTCCCTGATTTAGAGGGAACAATGAATAAATGTGATATTTAATTGCGATCAGTCCCTGATTTAGAGGGGAACAATGAATAAATGTGATATTTAATTGCGATCAGTCCCTGATTTAGAGGGGAACAATGAATAAATGGAACTGGCTTGGCGGTCCAAAGGGTTTATTATTATTATTTTATTTGTTATATATTTGTAGTGTGTTCTCACTAGGTAGGTTATCTCTGACTCTGTGTCCGTCCGTCCCCAGTGTGAAGAAGAGGAGACGTCAGTCCCGCAGCCCCAGTGTCGAAATCATCTATGAAGGCATGACCGTGACCACTGCTAGCCCCTTACGACCCAAACACAACCACAAACGCGACGGCAAACACCGGAGAAAACAACGTCACGACCGCACCCTCCAACGCTCTCCCATGTTCATCACTATAGACAGCGACAGTGACAACAAACACGCGGTCCAAACGACCAGTCTGGTAGATGACCGCGCTCTGGATTTCTCTGACCGTTCTTTGACCGTGCCTGGTCTTCCACTAGGCGGCCACAACCTGGACGTGGGGGTTGATATCAGTGATTTTTGCGGTCTATGTTCTCGGCCGTTCTCTGAGAGTTTCGGACCATAACTCGGACATTGACCACAATGACGGAATCGACCATAAAACGGAGCTCGATGACGACTGTGTGGTTGACGTTTCTGTCAACGTCAAGGACCGCGTTCTGAACACAAACACTAATGCAAATGCGGTCGACCGTCCCCAGGACGCAGACGGTTATGTTCTCCCCCAGGTCAATCTTACCTGTGACCCTGGGGTCGCGACCTCTGACTCTCATCTCCTAGCGACCATCCTAAAGGACCTAGAGCACATCACACTCCCTAACCTGAACCCAGACCCTAACCACAGCCGTAATTCAACCACACCGGACCACAGGGAGAACGCCAGGGAGAACGCCAGGGAGAACGCCAGGGAGAACGCCAGGGAGAACGCCAGAGAGAACGCCTGGCCGGCCAGAGAGAACGCCTGGCCGGCCAGAGAGAACGCCTGGCCGGCCAGAGAGAACGCCAGGGAGAACGCCTGGACGGCCAGAGAGAACGCCAGGGAGAACGCACCGACTCCCTGGTCCTCTGAGGGAGAGACTAACTTCAACAGCCCTGTTTCACCTCCAGCCAATCACTCTCCGAGTTCTGAATCATTCACAGACAACCACTCTGCTAGTCCTTTATCTCCTGTAGGTCACCCTGCTAGTCCTATATCTCCTATAGGTCACCCTGCTAGTCCTATATCTCCTGTAGGTCACCCTGCTAGTCCTATATCTCCTGTAGGTCACCCTGCTAGTCCTATATCTCCTACAGGTCACCCTGCTAGTCCTATATCTCCTACAGGTCACCCTGCTAGTCCTATATCTCCTACAGGTCACCCTGCTAGTCCTATATCTCCTGTAGGTCACCCTGCTAGTCCTATATCTCCTGTAGGTCACACTGCTAGTCCTATATCTCCTGTAGGTCACCCTGCTAGTCCTATATCTCCTATAGGTCACTCTGCTAGTCCTATAGGTCACTCTGCTAGTCCTATATCTCCTGTAGGTCACCCTGCTAGTCCTATATCTCCTGTAGGTCACCCTGCTAGTCCTATATCTCCTGTAGGTCACCCTGCTAGTCCTTTATCTCCTGTAGGTCACCCTGCTAGTCCTACATCTCCTGTAGGTCACCCTGCTAGTCCTACATCTCCTGTAGGTCACCCTGCTAGTCCTACATCTCCTGTAGGTCACCCTGCTAGTCCTACATCTCCTGTAGGTCACCCTGCTAGTCCTATATCTCCTGTAGGTCACCCTGCTCCCTATATCTCCTGTAGGTCACCCTGCTAGTCCTATATCTCCTGTAGGTCACCTGTAGGTCACCCTGCTAGTCATCTCCTGCTAGGTCACCCTGCTAGTCCTACATCTCCTATATCACCCTGCTAGTCTCCTCCTGTAGGTCACCCTGCTAGTCCTACATCTCCTGTAGGTCACCCTGCTAGTCCTACATCTCCTGTAGGTCACCCTGCTAGTCCTATATCTCCTGTAGGTCACCCTGCTAGTCCTATATCTCCTGTAGGTCACCCTGCTAGTCCTATATCTCCTGTAGGTCACCCTGCTAGTCCTATATCTCCTGTAGGTCACCCTGCTAGTCCTATATCTCCTGTAGGTCACCCTGCTAGTCCTATATCTCCTGTAGGTCACCCTGCTAGTCCTATATCTCCTATAGGTCACCCTGCTAGTCCTATATCTCCTGTAGGTCACCCTACTAGTCCTATATCTCCTGTAGGTCACCCTACTAGTCCTATATCTCCTGTAGGTCACCCTGCTAGTCCTATATCTCCTGTAGGTCACCCTGCTAGTCCTATATCTCCTGTAGGTCACCCTGCTAGTCCTATATCTCCTGTAAGTCACCCTGCTAGTCCTATATCTCCTGTAGGTCACCCTGTTAGTCCTATATCTTCTGTAGGTCACCCTGCTAGTCCTATATCTCCTGTAGGTCACCCTGCTAGTCCTATATCTCCTATAGGTCACCCTGCTAGTCCTATATCTCCTGTAGGTCACCCTGCTAGTCCTATATCTCCTATGGGTCACCCTGCTAGTCCTATATGTCCTATGGGTCACCCTGCTAGTCCTATATCTCCTATAGGTCACCCTGCTAGTCCTATATCTCCTATAGGTCACCCTGCTAGTCCTATATCTCCTGTAGGTCACCCTGCTAGTCCTATATCTCCTATAGGTCACCCTGCTAGTCCTATATCTCCTGTAGGTCACTCTGCTAGTCCTATATCTCCTGTAGGTCACTCTGCTAGTCCTATATCTCCTGTAGGTCACCCTGCTAGTCCTATATCTCCTATAGGTCACCCTGCTAGTCCTATATCTCCTGTAGGTCACCCTGCTAGTCCTATATCTCCTGTAGGTCACCCTGCAAGTCCTATATCTCCTGTAGGTCACCCTGCTAGTCCTATATCTCCTGTAGGTCACCCTGCTAGTCCTATATCTCCTGTAGGTCACCCTGCTAGTCCTATATCTCCTGTAGGTCACCCTGCTAGTCCTATATCTCCTGTAGGTCACCCTGCTAGTCCTTTATCTCCTGTAGGTCACCCTGCTAGTCCTATATCTCCTGTAGGTCACCCTGCTAGTCCTATATCTCCTGTAGGTCACCCTGCTAGTCCTATATCTCCTATAGGTCACTCTGCTAGTCCTATATCTCCTGTAGGTCACCCTGCTAGTCCTATATCTCCTGTAGGTCACCCTGCTAGTCCTATATCTCCTGTAGGTCACCCTGCTAGTCCTATATCTCCTGTAGGTCACCCTGCTAGTCCTATATCTCCTGTAGGTCACCCTGCTAGTCCTATATCTCCTGTAAGTTACTCTGCTAGTCCTATTGTGATGTCATTATTGGGTATTGTGTAGAATGATGAAGGGAAAAAACAATTTAATCCATTTAGAATAAGGCTGAAACGTGACAAAATGTGTAAAAGGTCAAGGGGTCTGAATAATTTCTGAATGCCCAGTAAGTGGAAACAGCATCTGTAACCACACACACACACACCTGTAACCAGGGGAGGAGTCTATGGAGAGCAACCGGGTTCCGCTGGTAAAACGCAGCAGTGATGTCACGGGGCCTCTCGCAGCCCCCGCGGGCGTTCCTGACACGTACGCCACTGCGGTAGAGCGCCCGGCGGAAGGAAAGCATCTCCCGTGGTCGGAGCAGTCTTACGGAGCGCCCTTCTCTCTGGGACCGTCGCCTAGCAGCCAGACGCACCATGAGACGCTGCACCCCTCGATCGTGAGGTGGGGGGGCGGACACGCCAGTCAGCCCATCAAAGATGACCCCCGGGTCCTCTCCATCCATCTCTCCTGAGAGGAAGGGGGAGGGAAGAGGGACAGTGAGAGAGAGAAAAAAAAGCTTTTGACTCAATGTGGCATGAGGGTCTGCTATACAAATTGATGGAAAGTGGTGTTGGGGAAAAAAAATACATTATAAAATCCATGAACACAAACAACAAGTGTGCGGTTAAAATTGGCCAAAAAATACAAACATTTCTTTCCACAGGGCCATGGGGTGAGACAGGGATGCTGCTTAAGCCCCACCCTCTTCAACATATATATCAACGAATTGGCGCGGGCACTAGAACAGTCTGCAGCACCCGGCCTCACCCTTCTAGAATCTGAAGTCAAATGTCTGCTGTTTGCTGATGATCTGGTGCTTCTGTCACCAACCAAGGAGGGCCTACAGCAGCACTGAGATCTTATGCACAGATTCTGTCAGACCTGGGCCCTGACAGTAAATCTCAGTAAGACCAAAATAATGGTGTTCCAAAAAAGGTCCAGCTGCCAGAACCACAAATACAAATTCCATCTAGACACCATTGCCCTAGAGCACACAAAAAACTATACATACCTCGGCCTGAATATCAGGTACTGTATGTCCTACAGGCTGAAGTACCCACACTGGGGTGGTGTATAACTCCTACAGGCTGAGGTACCCACACTGGGGTGGTGTATAACTCCTACAGGCTGAGGTACCCACACTGGGGTGGTGTATAACTCCTACAGGCTGAGGTACCCACACTGGGGTGGTGTATAACTCCTACAGGCTGAGGTACCCACACTGGGGTGGTGTATAACTCCTACAGGCTGAGGTACCCACACTGGGGTGGTGTATAACTCCTACAGGCTGAGGTACCCACACTGGGGTGGTGTATAACTCCTACAGGCTGAGGTACCCACACTGGGGTGGTGTATAACTCCTACAGATGACAATACCCTCTAGTCTAGACCAACCTAAGGCACTGATTTTAATTTATTTGGGTAAAAAAACAAGAAACAAAGAGCACTTTCAATGAAAATCCATCCAATCCAAAGTGGCCTTGAAAATGTAACAACAAACCACGCATAAGGATTAAAAGACAAAGTTACCTCTCATTCCTCCATCCTCGGGCCTGGGTAGAAGAGGGGGATGAAGAGGAGGGAGAGGAGGAGCAGAAGAGAGGCCCCTCCCTCTCCACAGTCGTCCTGACTGTCTCCTCTCTCTCCCTCCTCTCCCCTGCCCCCCTCCTCTTCTCCTCGTCCTCCTTCGTTCTCCATGACTACCACCGACCCTGGCGGTCACCAGGGCAGCGGCGGCTGCTTCGGCAGCTGCGATCATTGCGGTCCCGTTCTCCCCTGGAACAGGAGGTGGCCTGAGAGTAAACTCTTTAAAGTTGTCCTGGGCCTTGATGGAGTGAAGGATGGAGGAGAAGGGCTGTTTACACAGAGGACATTCCACCTGGAGATCAGAAATAACAGAAATTATTTATTAATCCTAGAGGGGAAATCGGTTTGTCCATCATTTCAGTAATCAAGACCAATGATATTATAAAAACACACAAAAGTCTAGCTTAGTACTTGTTCTGTGCACTACATAGGGAATAGGGTGCTGTTTGGGACGTATTGGGTCTGATCAAAGGTAGTGCACTACATAGGGAATAGGGTGCTGTTTGGGACGTATTGGGTCTGATCAAAAGTAGTGCACTACATAGGGAATAGGGTGCTGTTTGGGACGTATTGGGTCTGATCAAAGGTAGTGCACTACATAGGGAATAGGGTGCTGTTTGGGACGTATTGGGTCTGATCAAAAGTAGTGCACTACATAGGGAATAGGGTGCTGTTTGGGACGTATTGGGTCTGATCAAAAGTAGTGCACTACATAGGGAATAGAATGCTGTTTGGGACGCATTGACTCTGGACATAGGTAGTGCACTACATAGGGAATAGGGTGCTGTTTGGGACGCATTGGCTCTGGACATAGGTAGTGCACTACATAGGGAATAGGGTGCTGTTTGGGAGACTCCTACCTTATTGTTGCTCCACTCCTGTATGCACTGGAAGCAGAAGCGATGGAGACACCTGTTCAGGTAAGGAAGAAACAGGTGAAACACCTTAAACCTGACAACACTGGTGCTGGGCTAAAATAACATACTACAAAAAATAGACACATTTTGAATTCACACATGTCTTCGTCAGGTGACGGCTGCTGAAGTCAGAACTTAGATTTGGGTAAAGCACCTTGGGAGCAGCAATATGCCGGGCCTCTCATTCCTTTACCCAGAGGCCCTAGTTTTGGTGCACCAGGACTACTGTTCAGTTGTGTGTTCATGTAACCGATGTGAAATGGCTAGCTAGTCAGCGGTGGTGCGCGCTAATAGCGTTTCAATCGGTGACGTCACTCGCTCTGAGACCTTGAAATAGTCGTTTCCCCTTTGCTCTGCAAAGGGCCGCGGCTTTTTTGTGGAGCGATGGGTAACGATGCTTCGAAGGTGGCTGTTGTCTATGTGTGCAGAGGGTCCCTAGTTCGAGCCCAGGTCGGGGCGAGGGACGGAAGAGGGAGGGAGGGGGAGGGGAGAGGGACAGAGAGAGGGAGGGAGGGGCGAGGAGAGGGACAGAAGAGAGGGAGGGAGGGGCGAGGGACAGAAGAGAGGGAGGGAGGGGCGAGGAGAGGGACAGAAGAGAGGGAGGGGCGAGGGAGGGACGGAGGAGAGGGAGGGGCGAGGAGAGGGACAGAAGAGGGAGGGAGGGGACGGAGGAGAGGGGAGGGAGGGGCGGGGAGAAGAGAGGGAGGGAGGGGCGAGGGACAGAAGAGAGGGAGGGAGGGGCGAGGACAGAAGAGAGGGAGGGAGGGGCGAGGAGAGGGACAGAAGAGAGGGAGGGAGGGGCGAGGAGAGGGACAGAAGAGAGGGAGGGAGGGGCGAGGAGAGGGAGGGGCGAGGAGAGGGACAGAAGAGGGAGGGAGGGGCGAGGAGAGGGACGGAGGAGAGGGAGGGAGGGGCGAGGGACAGAAGAGAGGGAGGGAGGGGCGAGGGACAGAAGAGAGGGAGGGAGGGGCGAGGAGAGGGACAGAAGAGAGGGAGGGGAGGGGCGAGGAGAGGGACAGAAGAGAGGGAGGGAGGGGCGAGGAGAGGGACAGAAGAGAGGGAGGGAGGGGGCGAGGAGAGGGAAGGAAGAGAGGGAGGGGCGAGGAGAGGGAAGGAAGAGAGGGAGGGGCGAGGAGAGGGAAGGAAGAGAGGGAGGGACGAGGAGAGGGAAGGAAGAGAGGGAGGGGCGAGGAGAGGGAAGGAAGAGAGGAAGGGGCGAGGAGAGGGAAGGAAGAGAGGGAGGGGCGAGGAGAGGGAAGGAAGAGAGGGAGGGGCGAGGAGAGGGAAGGAAGAGAGGGAGGGGCGAGGAGAGGGGAAGGAAGAGAGGGAGGGGCGAGGAGAGCGAAGGAAGAGAGGGAGGGGCGAGGAGAGCGAAGGAAGAGAGGGAGGGGCGAGGAGAGGGACGGAAGAGAGGGAGGGAGGATAAGAGGAGAGGGAAGGAAGAGAGGGAGGGAGGATAAGAGGAGAGGGAAGGAAGAGAGGGAGGGGCGAGGAGAGGGAAGGAAGAGAGGGAGGGAGGATAGAGGAGAGGGAAGGAAGAGAGGGAGGGGCGAGGAGAGGGAAGGGAAGGAAGAGAGGGGCGAGGAGAGGGAAGGGAAGGAAGAGAGGGAGGGGCGAGGGAGAGGGGAAGGGAAGGAAGAGAGGGAGGGGCGAGGAGAGGGAAGGAAGAGAGGGAGGGGCGAGGAGAGGGACGGAAGAGAGGGAGGATAGAGGAGAGGGAAGGAAGAGAGGGAGGATAGAGGAGAGGGAAGGAAGAGAGGGAGGATAGAGGAGAGGGAAGGAAGAGAGGGAGGATAGAGGAGGGAAGGAAGAGAGGGACGGAAGAGAGGGAGGATAGAGGAGAGGGAAGGAAGAGAGGGAGGATAGAGGAGAGGGAAGGAAGAGAGGGAGGGGGCGAGGAGAGGGACGGAAGAGAGGGAGGGGCGAGGAGAGGGAAGGAAGAGAGGGAGGGGCGAGGAGAGGGAAGGAAGAGAGGGAAGCAAGAGAGGGAGGGGCGAGGAGAGGGAAGGAAGAGAGGGAGGGGCGAGGAGAGGGACGGAAGAGAGGGAGGGAGGGGAGGGGCGAGGAGAGGGACAGAAGAGAGGGAGGGAGGGGCGAGGAGAGGGACAGAAGAGAGGGAGGGAGGGGCGAGGAGAGGGACAGAAGAGAGGGAGGGAGGGGCGAGGAGAGGGACAGAAGAGAGGGAGGGAGGGGCGAGGAGAGGGACAGAAGAGAGGGAGGGAGGGGCGAGGAGAGGGACGGAAGAGAGGGAGGGAGGGGCGAGGAGAGGGACGGAAGAGAGGGAGGATAGAGGAGAGGGAAGGAAGAGAGGGAGGATAGAGGAGAGGGAAGGAAGAGAGGGAGGATAGAGGAGGGAAGGAAGAGAGGGACGGAAGAGAGGGAGGATAGAGGAGAGGGAAGGAAGAGAGGGAGGATAGAGGAGAGGGAAGGAAGAGAGGGAGGGGCGAGGAGAGGGACAGAAGAGAGGGAGGGAGGGGCGAGGAGAGGGACAGAAGAGAGGGAGGGAGGGGCGAGGAGAGGGACAGAAGAGAGGGAGGGAGGGGCGAGGAGAGGGACAGAAGAGAGGGAGGGAGGGGCGAGGAGAGGGACGGAAGAGAGGGAGGGAGGGGCGAGGAGAGGGACAGAAGAGAGTGAGGGGCGAGGAGAGGGACAGAAGAGAGGGAGGGAGGGGCGAGGAGAGGGACAGAAGAGAGGGAGGGAGGGAGGGCGAGGAGAGGGACGGAAGAGAGGGAGGGGCGAGGAGAGGGACAGAAGAGAGGGAGGGAGGGGCGAGGAGAGGGACAGAAGAGAGGGAGGGAGGGGCGAGGAGAGGGACGGAAGAGAGGGAGGGAGGGGCGAGGAGAGGGAAGGAAGCAGCACTGGTACATTCAGGTGCGGCACAGAAGGACTTACGCAAATTGCAGTTGGTCCTAAACTTAGAAGCACTTAGATGTGCAGGGAGGACAAACGTCAATGACATGTCAATCTCTCCTGGTTCAAAGTTCAGGAGAGATTGAGTGCATCACAATTGGTCTATATGTGAGGTATTGATGTGTTGAGGTGTTGATGTGTTGAAGGTACTGAACTGTCTGCTCAAGCAGTTGGTAACACAGTTCAGACACTCATCTGTACAACACAAGACATGCAACCAGAGGTCTCTTCACAGTTCAGACTCATCTGTACAACACAAGACATGCAACCAGAGGTCTCTTCACAGTTCAGACACTCATCTGTACAACACAAGACATGCAACCAGAGGTCTCTTCACAGTTCAGACACTCATCTGTACAACACAAGACATGCAACCAGAGGTCTCTTCACAGTTCAGACACTCATCTGTACAACACAAGACATGCAACCAGAGGTCTCTTCCCAGGTCCAGAACAGAGAGAAAAACACACAGTATTAAAGGCATTTTGCATTGTATGTGATATGTGGGTGTCTCTCTACACTAGCTGTGGGAATGGCTAAATTGCAATGTAAACGTAGTGATATGTATATTATGCATTTTATTTATGGTTTCCTGTTTGGACCCCCAGGAAGAGTAGCCTCGGCAGCAGCTAACGGGGATCCTAATACCTGTCCAGGTAAGACATGTTGTTGAAACGGTCCAGACAGATTGGGCATTTAGAGTCAGGAGACGCCTCGGCCGACACCGACTGAGAGGAGGTCTTAGAGGTTTCTTCCTGTTCCTGACCACCCCCTCCGCTCTCCCGCCGCCGGACACGCAGTTTCATCTTGGTAGGGGCCATCTTCTAGAGAGGGGGGAGAAGGTGTCAAGTCAGTCGACACCGGACAAATCAATTGGAAACATTTTGCTACAGCGCATGTATGAGAATAATTTAGATTAGCCTACTATGGGAATGTGAGTCCACAAACATGTTGCCAGTGGCTAGTCTAGTGCCTAAGCCTTCACTACGACTCTCTGTTCCATTACATTACACATATAAGAGTCATTGGACGAAGGCTGCATCGCTTGGGTCTGAACATTAACAGGCATCGCTTGGGTCTGAACATTAACAGGCATCGCTTGGGTCTGAACATTAACAGGCATCGCTTGGGTCTGAACATTAACAGGCATCGCTTGGGTCTGAACATTAACAGGCATCGCTTGGGGTTTTGGAAACATAAGGCCCTTATCTGCGAAAATAAATGTTTGTTTTTTTTAAGTTTAAATTGATAAACACTTGTATAGGGTTCCCTCACGGGCATATCTCCACGTTACAGAACAACTGTGTGTAAATGGATGACAGACGCCAAACGTGTCGTCACTGGAAAAACACTGTTGGCAGCAACTGTGTTAAAACGGTGAAAACACTGTACAGTAAAACGCGCTGCATTTCCGGTGATACGGCCCCTGCAGAACTCAGGGTATTCATACTTAATGCGCTTCTTGAGAAGGAAGTTGTCAAGATATCAAGTTCACTTACCGTCAACCTAACCATGTCAACGCGTATAGTGGCGCACGGCGATGCGGTTCAGAGGTCAAGTTGGTCTATGCCTGCCACACCACCCATTCCCCCGACACACATTTTCAGATCAAGCATAAATGGTTTCTTATTGTGGGTTTTTAGCGACCAGATCTAGCACATATATATTCTTCACAGCTGGCTTTGGTAACGACGTGCTGCTTCCACTTCCGCCCAGCTAACGAGCTAACTAGCTAAACCTGAATGCTAACCATCCGTGCCCTGGTTCATCGCTCACCAATCGCAGTCACTCACTAGTTACCTATAAAGATAGCTAGGTAGCTACTTCACTAGCACTAATGATCATAATCAAACGAAACAACAACAAAAAAAATGGATAACTATCTCGTCAGCTGACAGGCTAGCCGAGTAACGTTAGCCAGCTAACATGGTTAGCTAACGTCATTTTTCCTACCTGACGACTCGAATCCCTGCAGAGATCTCCGGTTCACGGTCAAAACATCACCTAACGTTACCAACGAATCCGTTAGTGTCGCTCATCGGCTAACTATCTGACGACATTACGGTGAATGCAGACATAAAGAAAGGTTATAAATTGTCAAATGTATGGTAGGATGTCGACAAAACTTGGTGTTGTGAATCAGAAAGCAGAGCGCAAATCGGTAACAAAGAGGATTGTGGGATACCGGAGGACTTTCCCTTCGCGCAGCCGCACGCGTTACTAATGTCCAGGGAGGATTAGAGGTTGTGGTTGATTGATTGTGTCCACATATGTTGATGTTGGTAGAACCTATTTCATCTTCACTTCTTATTTTGAAAGAGGAAGTCAAGTACTTTAAGCATATGTTTTAATTTCAGTCTCCTCCATCTCCACTAAGTATTACACGTCCACTTCCCGTCTATAAATGAGCAAATTGTCATGTACTTGTTAGATTTCAGACCTGGTGCCCAGTTCTCCGACAGTGATGGAATGTTTTAACGATGTCACTGACAACCGTTCGCCCAAAACACCACGCAGTGCACTCGTTTCAAAGTGTCGTTACAGGAGCTGTCCTGCGCTGAAAATGATTCCAGAATATAGGCTAAAGAGCTTGCCGTAGCTCGTAAACGATTTATGGCTATTTCAAGTATTTTGTATTTAATTTTTTTACACAATACAGTTTTCCCACTAAGAGAAGAAATGTTCCGTATGCTATTATGAGGTGTTTGTATCACGTTTGACAAGTTCTTTATCGCCCTATTTTGTTTGATCATGTCAACACTGCATTTTCTTCAGTTTGTCTAAACGGAGCAAGAATCAATAACGCCAAAGTCGCTCGTTCCACCATTCAATATAGAAAATATCAATTTGACTTAAAAAAAAAAAAATAGGATGACTACACATATATGAAAGTGAATATTTAGCCTAATAATCTAGCTATTATTCAATGCAGTTATCTTGGGTTTATTATATTATCTTTGCTTCGCTTTATTCATATTCAACATTCTCGGTGGTCGCAGACAAATAAACATATACCTTTAATGTTTAGCAGAGAGTTTCTGTGTGTAAAATGATGACTGGAGGGCAAACGATGATCGAAAGAGGCACTTAGCTCTTCTACGAGTGGTCTTAATGCGTGTATAGCCGATCAGTTGTGTTGTGACAAGGACAGCAGAGGTAGGGGTGGTACACAGAAGAGAGGAGAAGAGGACAGCAGGGAGGAGAAGAGGACAGCAGAGAGGAGAAGAGGACAGCAGAGGCAGAGAGGAGAAGAGGACCTCAGAGAGGAGAAGAGAACAGCAGAGAGGCAGGGAGGAGAAGAGGACAGCAGAGAGGCAGGGAGGAGAAGAGGACAGCAGAGAGGCAGGGAAGAGAAGAGGACAGCAGAGAGGCAGGGGAGAGGTGGAGAGGGGAGAGGTGGAGAGATGGAGAGGTGGAGAAGGGAGAGGCAGAGAGGCGGGCTCAGTGCCTTGTCAAATAGCTAGAGCAGGAATTCACTGAGTTAAATAAAGGTTAAATAAAATCTCTATATTTTTAAAGAGCTACGGAGGAGAAGCACTGAACTGGATCGACTCTTACAGCTGTCACACACGGATAAACATCTCCACCGTATACAGCCCTTCCCATTCCTCTGCAGCATCCCCAGATACCCAGGTTAGGACAAGAGGGTTCTACTATCCCATAAGTCTATGCATACACGCAGAAGAATTCTAAACAAAGGGACCAGTGATGCTAGTTATCAACAGCATGAATCTGTGTATTTTATCCTGATTTCCTCCCAGTTTGGACTTTTTGTTGTTGTGGTATTGTGTAGAACGACTTTCATATTTGAATTTCTGAAAATGTATTTATTCTGTGTTGTTGTTTTATTTAACTTCAACATTAAACCTATATGACCAGGACTGTTTTCTTAGTAAGAGATCATATAACTTCAACATTAAACCTATATGACCAGGACTGTTTTCTTAGTAAGAGATCATATAACTTCAACATTAAACCTATATGACCAGGACTGTTTTCTTAGTAAGATATCATATAACTTCAACATTAAACCTATATGACCAGGACTGTTTTCTTAGTAAGAGATCATATAACTTCAACATTAAACCTATATGACCAGGACTGTTTTCTTAGTAAGAGATCATATAACTTCAACATTAAACCTTCCTTCTCTTGAGATTAAAGTCTTAGTAACAGTTTTACTCCAATATAAGAATTGCCACAATAATGTTTGTTCAAATGATCACTAACATAGAGAGGCTGGTGCCAACATACATGTAATACAGGGACTTAATAAAGCTACCACTAGTCACTTTAAATAACACCACTTAAAGAAATGGATCACTAGTCACTTTAAATAACACCACTTAAAGAAATGGATCACTAGTCACTTTAAATAACACCACTTAAAGAAATGGATCACTACTCACTTTAAATAACACCACTTAAAGAAATGGATCACTAGTCACTTTAAATAACACCACTTAAAGAAATGGATCACTAGTCACTTTAAATAACACCACTTAAAGAAATGGATCACTAGTCACATTAAATAACACCACTTAAAGAAATGGATCACTAGTCACATTAAATAACACCACTTAAAGAAATGGATCACTAGTCACATTAAATAACACCACTTAAAGAAATGGATCACTAGTCACATTAAATAACACCACTTAAAGAAATGGATCACTAGTCACTTTAAATAACACCACTTAAAGAAATGGATCACTAGTCACTTTAAATAACACCACTTAAAGAAATGGATCACTAGTCACATTAAATAACACCACTTAAAGAAATGGATCACTAGTCACATTAAATAACACCACTTAAAGAAATGGATCACTAGTCACTTTAAATAACACCACTTAAAGAAATGGATCACTAGTCACTTTAAATAACACCACTTAAAGAAATGGATCACTAGTCACTTTAAATAACACCACTTAAAGAAATGGATCACTAGTCACTTTAAATAACACCACTTAAAGAAATGGATCACTAGTCACATTAAATAACACCACTTAAAGAAATGGATCACTAGTCACATTAAATAACACCACTTAAAGAAATGGATCACTAGTCACTTTAAATAACACCACTTAAAGAAATGGATCACTAGTCACATTAAATAACACCACTTAAAGAAATGGATCACTAGTCACATTAAATAACACCACTTAAAGAAATGGATCACTAGTCACTTTAAATAACACCACTTAAAGAAATGGATCACTAGTCACTTTAAATAACACCACTTAAAGAAATGGATCACTAGTCACTTTAAATAACACCACTTAAAGAAATGGATCACTAGTCACTTTAAATAACACCACTTAAAGAAATGGATCACTAGTCACATTAAATAACACCACTTAAAGAAATGGATCACTAGTCACATTAAATAACACCACTTAAAGAAATGGATCACTAGTCACATTAAATAACACCACTTAAAGAAATGGATCACTAGTCACATTAAATAACACCACTTAAAGAAATGGATCACTAGTCACTTTAAATAACACCACTTAAAGAAATGGATCACTAGTCACTTTAAATAACACCACTTAAAGAAATGGATCACTAGTCACATTAAATAACACCACTTAAAGAAATGGATCACTAGTCACTTTAAATAACACCACTTAAAGAAATGGATCACTAGTCACTTTAAATAACACCACTTAAAGAAATGGATCACTAGTCACTTTAAATAACACCACTTAAAGAAATGGATCACTAGTCACTTTAAATAACACCACTTAAAGAAATGGATCACTAGCCACATTAAATAACACCACTTAAAGAAATGGATCACTAGTCACATTAAATAACACCACTTAAAGAAATGGATCACTAGTCACTTTAAATAACACCACTTAAAGAAATGGATCACTAGTCACTTTAAATAACACCACTTAAAGAAATGGATCACTAGTCACTTTAAATAACACCACTTAAAGAAATGGATCACTAGTCACATTAAATAACACCACTTAAAGAAATGGATCACTAGTCACATTAAATAACACCACTTAAAGAAATGGATCACTAGTCACATTAAATAACACCACTTAAAGAAATGGATCACTAGTCACATTAAATAACACCACTTAAAGAAATGGATCACTAGTCACATTAAATAACACCACTTAAAGAAATGGATCACTAGTCACTTTAAATAACACCACTTAAAGAAATGGATCACTAGTCACTTTAAATAACACCACTTAAAGAAATGGATCACTAGCCACATTAAATAACACCACTTAAAGAAATGGATCACTAGTCACATTAAATAACACCACTTAAAGAAATGGATCACTAGTCACATTAAATAACACCACTTAAAGAAATGGATCACTAGTCACATTAAATAACACCACTTAAAGAAATGGATCACTAGTCACATTAAATAACACCACTTAAAGAAATGGATCACTAGTCACATTAAATAACACCACTTAAAGAAATGGATCACTAGTCACTTTAAATAACACCACTTAAAGAAATGGATCACTAGTCACTTTAAATAACACCACTTAAAGAAATGGATCACTAGTCACTTTAAATAACACCACTTAAAGAAATGGATCACTAGTCACTTTAAATAACACCACTTAAAGAAATGGATCACTAGTCACATTAAATAACACCACTTAAAGAAATGGATCACTAGTCACTTTAAATAACACCACTTAAAGAAATGGATCACTAGTCACATTAAATAACACCACTTAAAGAAATGGATCACTAGTCACATTAAATAACACCACTTAAAGAAATGGATCACTAGTCACTTTAAATAACACCACTTAAAGAAATGGATCACTAGTCACTTTAAATAACACCACTTAAAGAAATGGATCACTAGTCACATTAAATAACACCACTTAAAGAAATGGATCACTAGTCACTTTAAATAACACCACTTAAAGAAATGGATCACTAGTCACTTTAAATAACACCACTTAAAGAAATGGATCACTAGTCACATTAAATAACACCACTTAAAGAAATGGATCACTAGTCACATTAAATAACACCACTTAAAGAAATGGATCACTAGTCACTTTAAATAACACCACTTAAAGAAATGGATCACTAGTCACTTTAAATAACACCACTTAAAGAAATGGATCACTAGTCACTTTAAATAACACCACTTAAAGAAATGGATCACTAGTCACTTTAAATAACACCACTTAAAGAAATGGATCACTAGTCACATTAAATAACACCACTTAAAGAAATGGATCACTAGTCACT
The DNA here is from genome assembly GCF_034236695.1 of Oncorhynchus nerka. Taxonomy (NCBI): domain Eukaryota; kingdom Metazoa; phylum Chordata; class Actinopteri; order Salmoniformes; family Salmonidae; genus Oncorhynchus; species Oncorhynchus nerka. Next base: position 69,871,190 of record NC_088403.1, read on the forward strand.
TTAAATAACACCACTTAAAGAAATGGATCACTAGTCACATTAAATAACACCACTTAAAGAAATGGATCACTAGTCACATTAAATAACACCACTTAAAGAAATGGATCACTAGTCACTTTAAATAACACCACTTAAAGAAATGGATCACTAGTCACTTTAAATAACACCACTTAAAGAAATGGATCACTAGTCACATTAAATAACACCACTTAAAGAAATGGATCACTAGTCACTTAAATAACACCACTTAAAGAAATGGATCACTAGTCACTTTAAATAACACCACTTAAAGAAATGGATCACTAGTCACTTTAAATAACACCACTTAAAGAAATGGATCACTAGTCACTTTAAATAAAACCACTTTAATAATGTTCACATGTCCTACATTACTCATCTCATATGTGTATATACTGTATTTTATACCATCTACAGCATCTTGCCTATGCCGCTCGGCCATCGCTCATCCATATATTTATATATACAGTTGAAGTCTGAAGTTTACATACACTGAGGTTGGAGTCATTAAAACTCGTTTTTCAACCACTCCACACATTTCTTGTTAGAGGCAGAGTCAACTTAGTGAATGTCAACTTCTGACCCACTGGAATTGTGATACAGTGAAATATAAGTGGAATAATATGTCTGTAAACAATTGTTAGAAAAATGACTTGTGTCATGTACAAATTAGATGTCCTAACCGACTTGCCAAAACTATAGTTTGTTAAACAGCTTGGAAAATTCCAGAAAATGATGTCATGACTTTAGAAGCTTCTGATAGGCTAATTAACATAATTTGAGTGAATTGGAGGTGTACCTGTGGATGTATTTAAAGGCCTACCTTCAAACTCACTGCCTCTTTGCTTGACATCATGGGAAAATGAAAAGAAATCATCCAGAAAAAGTATTGTAGACCTCCACAAGTCTGTTTCATCCTTGGGAGCAATTTCCAAACACCTGAAAGTACCACGTTCATCTGTACAAACAATAGTACACAAGTATAAACACCATGGGACCACGCAGCCATCATACCTCTCAGGAAGGAGATGAGTTCTGTCTCCTAGAGATGAATGTACTTTGGTGCGAAAAGTGCAAATCAATCCCAGAACAACAGCAAAGGACCTTGTGAAGATGCTGGAGGAAACAGGTACAAAAGTATCTATATCCACAGTAAAACGAGTCCTATATCAACATAACCTGAAAGGCTGCTCAGCAAGGAAGAAGCCACTGCTCCAAAACCACCATAAAAAAGCCAGACTACGGTTTGCAACTGCACATGTGGACAAAGATTGCACTTTTTGGAGAAATGTCCTCCGGTCTGATGAAACAAAAATAGAACTGTTTGGCCATAATGACCATCGTTATGTTTGGAGGAAAAAGGGGGAGGCTTGCAAGCTGAAGAACACCATCCCAACTGTGAAGCATGGGGGTGTCATGTTGTGGGGTGCTTTGCTGCAGGAGGGACTGGTGCACTTCACAAAATAGATGGTGAATCTTGAGGAAAGAAAATGACGTGAATATATTGAAGCAACATCTCAAGACATCAGTCAGGAAGTTAAAGCTTGGTCGCAAATGGGTCTTCCAAATGGACAATGACCCCAAGCATACTTTCAAAGTTGTGGCAAATTCCTTAAGGACAACAAAGTCAAGGTATTGGAGTGGCCATCACAAAGCCCTGACCTCAATCCCACAGAAAATTTGTGGCCAGAACTGAAAAAGTGTGTACGAGCAAGGAGGCCTATAAACCAGACTCAGTTACACCAACTCTTTCAGGAGGAATGGGCCAACATTCACCCAACTTATTGTGGGAAGCTTGTGGAAGGCTACCCAAAACGTTTGACCCAAGTTAAAAAATTTAAAGGCAATGCTACCAAATACTAATTGAGTGTATGTAAACTTCTGACCCACTGGGAATGTGATGAAAGAAATAAAAGCTGAAATAATCATTCTCTCTACTATTATTCTGACATTTCACATTCTTAAAATAAAGTGGTGATCCTAACTGACCTAAAACAGGGAATTATTGTGAACAACTGAGTTTAATTGTATTTGGCTAAGGTGTATGTAAACTTCTTGACTTCAATTGTAAATACAGTATAGAGTGAACTAAGACAGGGAATTTTAACTAGGATTAAATGTCAAGAATTGTGAAACTGAGTTCAATAGTATTTGGCTAAGGTGTATGTAAACTTCCGACTACAACTGTACATATTCTCATTCATCCCTTTACATTTGTGTGTATTGGGTTGTTGTTAGATTACTTGTTAGATATTACTGCACTGTCAAAACTAGATCACAAGCATTAACATCCGCTAACCATGTGTATGTGACCATTACATGTTGATTTGATTTGATTTTTGTAAACACAAGGTCACAGTCTTTGAACTAGTGGGTCAAAGGTCAAGGTCTTTGAATCTGTAGTCACTACATGACATTTTGAGCCCATATAGAAAAACATTCGAAACATCCAATGAGCCAATCAGCTTAATCATATAGACTATTCAATTCCTTATGGATTGACAGACACCAGTTGTACGAATTGCAAATCGTAACATATCATACATAATGGATGATGGACATCCACAAATGAATACATACCATACGAAACGTGACATACATTATTCTGCCCTTGAGTTGCGTTGCCATGCAAAACTAGACAGATAGCTAACAACTAAGTCTTCAATAAAACTCCCAAGGCGTGACTTTTCTTGAATGAATATATTGAAAAACGTTTATGTTGTGAAACTGCAAAATACAGAAAAGAATATACTTTAGTGTTCAATTCACACCGACATACTGTAGCTGTACATTAAACATTTGAAGTTGCATAAATACAAAAGCACGCGCTAAAGGTACCATGCATCTGGCATGATGCCAAACCATATAGCTAATTGTTAACCATATGGTAATTGGCTCCTTTCATTACTCTAATAATGTATAACCATCTATGTAGAATAACAAAGCATATTACACTAGAAACAGTAACAAAACTACAGTATTGTATATTTTACAATTCGTTTGCATGACGCATGAGCAAAGTAATACAGCTAACGACATACATTAAAGGCATTGCAATTTGTGAGTAAATGCAACCAACATTGATATGTAAGAAACTCTATCAATAACAAGATTATCATCATTAGCTAAATGCTTGAATCGAACTTACAAACAAATATTTTTCCAAGGCTGAAGCGTGACAAGAAATAACTACATTGAAAGACCTGCACCGTAGCGTTGTTTGTAGCTGCTTCTATGCGTGCAAAACAAATTCTGTACTTCCTGTTTGCGTCGTCTTTCTAAGTACCAGAAAGCGCCACTAGGGGGCAAATAACACCATTGAACACAATGAAAATCCAATTTAACCATTGTAATAAAATGATCTTTTACCTTCTAACAGGATGGCAGCACATACATATTAAATGGAGGGAAGACTCGTGTACGTTTACTATGTTACGTCTACCCTTGAGTCCAGGTTGCCTAAACGAGCAACTTGTCTGAGTTTACTGCCACGGCAAGCCTGATTGGCTGAACCGCTGTTACCCTCGGCCAATCAGAGTTGAATGCGTTCAGTGCGAGTAAAATAAATCGTTTGATATTCATTTACATCGCAACATGAAATACACATTTTATTTGTTGTTTTTGTGTGATTCGATGTACCGTTTTTCTATGTGGGCGGTTGTTGTTTTTCTACCGGGGGCTGTCGTTCCGTGCGGGGAATGAGAAGAGTATCCTACCGATGCGGACTTTGGGGGAGAAGTATCGTTAACGGAACGGTACCGGGTGGCAATGGCGGCCAGTCTGCCGGAGAGAGAGAGAGAGAGAGTGATGATGGAGACTTCTACCGGAGAGCAGCTGATCGGTTCTAGATGCTCTACCAACCTGAGTGGTGCCGTGGCCTTGTGCCTCGCAGTTAGACAATGAACCGGTGGGTGAATCGTTCAAAAGTACATTTTATAACCTTGGTTGGTTGGTATTATATAAAATGTTGAATCTCTGGTTTGCAGGACTAGTCGGCTGGATATACCTCTAGCTATGTGAATGAGCTTTACGGTATAGGCGCCATACTACAGCGGACTCTAGGCTGAAACCTTATGGTACCGAAATGCTTCTGTTTGTTTATGAGCTTATAATTATGGACACTATCTGAGATGGTTGTTTCCTATTTCTGCATGAACAAATCTCTTGCTCTCTCTTTCTCTCTCTCTCTCTCTCTCTCTCTGTGTGTGTGTGTGTGTGTGTGTGTGTGTGTGTGTGTGCAGCCAGCCAGTATAGTGTGAAATTGTGGCAATGCAGCAAATATGATTGGATCTTTATCTCTCCAACTATTCCATGGTGTTTTTTATACTGTATATACAAGGAGCACATCCCATTACTGTGGATGTGGAGGCGTGTTTTGTGTGTGTGTGGAGGCTTGTTTTGTGTGTGTGTGGATGCGTGTTTTGTGTGTGTATTGATGCCTGTTTTGTGTGTGTGTTGATGCCTGTTTTGTGTGTGTGTGGAGGCTTGTTTTGTGTGTGTGTGGATGCGTGTTTTGTGTGTGTATTGATGCCTGTTTTGTGTGTGTGTTGATGCCTGTTTTGTGTGTGTGTTGATGCCTGTTTTGTGTGTGTGTTGATGCCTGTTTTGTGTGTGTGTTGATGCCTGTTTTGTGTGTGTGTTGATGCGTGTTTTGTGTGTGTGTTGATGCCTGTTTTGTGTGTGTGTTGATGCCTGTTTTGTGTGTGTGTTGATGCCTGTTTTGTGTGTGTGTTGATGCCTGTTTTGTGTGTGTGTTGATGCCTGTTTTGTGTGTGTGTTGATGCCTGTTTTGTGTGTGTGTTGATGCGTGTTTTGTGTGTGTGTTGATGCCTGTTTTGTGTGTGTGTTGATGCCTGTTTTGTGTGTGTGTTGATGCCTGTTTTGTGTGTGTGTTGATGCCTGTTTTGTGTGTGTATTGATGCCTGTTTTGTGTGTGTGTTGATGCGTGTTTTGTGTGTGTGTTGATGCGTGTTTTGTGTGTGTGTTGATGCCTGTTGTGTGTGTGTGTTGATGCGTGTTTTGTGTGTGTGTTGATGCCTGTTTTGTGTGTGTGTTGATGCCTGTTGTGTGTGTGTGTTGATGCCTGTTTTGTGTGTGTGTTGATGCCTGTTGTGTGTGTGTGTTGATGCGTGTTTTGTGTGTGTGTTGATGCGTGTTTTGTGTGTGTGTTGATGCCTGTTGTGTGTGTGTGTTGATGCGTGTTTTGTGTGTGTGTTGATGCCTGTTTTGTGTGTGTGTTGATGCCTGTTGTGTGTGTGTGTTGATGCCTGTTTTGTGTGTGTGTTGATGCGTGTTTTGGGTCTTTAGAAGTTGTAGTAGGCTAAAGGAAACAGTGAAACCCTCCCAGATGGCACCGTGTGTGTGTGTGTGTGTGTGTGTGTGTGTGTGTGTGTGTGTGTGTGTGTGTGTGTGTGTGTGTGTGTGTGTCAAGTAGAAGCATTGTGTTATAGTGTCAGCCAGTGAGTGATGTTGGTTGGTTCCTCAATGCGTCCTAAATGGAATCCCTATTCCCTATATAGTGCACTACTTTTGACCAGAGCCTTATGGTCAGCCCTATGGGTCCTGGTCTAAAGTAGTGCACTAAAGAGGGAATAGGGAGACCCATAGGGCCCTAGTCTAAAGTAGTGCACTATGTGGGGATTAGGGTTCTATAGGGCTCTGGTCTAAAGTAGTGCACTATGTAGGGATTAGGGTTCCGTTTGGGATGTATCCTCTGTCAGTAAATAAACAAAGCTCTCCTTTGACTCTGTCCCCGTCCAGATTCCCCCGATCTGCCAGATGACCGCGACCGCTCTCTCTGACACTACCAGACCGCTGCAGTCGACTGGGCCGCTGACCGTGTTGCCTGACTGGACCGCTGACCGTGTTGCCTGACCGGGGTTGTGTTGGGGTGATGGAGTACCATAGTAGTGGTAGCCTGCCCCTGCTGGGCCGACCCAGGTACTGTCCTGGGGCCAGCTCCAACGGAGGTTACCTCTGTGAGACAGGACACTGCTGTGGGGAGACAGGCTGCTGCACCTATTACTATGAACTCTGGTGTGAGTACTACTACGATACTACTACAACACTACTACGATACTACTACAACACTACTACGATACTACTACAACACTACTACAACACTACTACAACACTACTACGATACTACTACAACACTACTACAACACTACTACAACACTACTACGATACTACTACAACACTACTACGATACTACTACAACACTACTACGATACTACTACAACACTACTACGATACTACTACAACACTACTACGATACTACTACAACACTACTACGATACTACTACACCACTATTGCTGTACTACCACAATACTACCACAACACTACCACAACACTACTACAACACTACTACAACACTACTACAATACTACTACGATACTACTACAACACTACTACAACACTACTACAACACTATTGCAACACTATTGCTGTACTACCACAATACTACTACGATACTACTACGACACTACTACAACACTACCACAACACTACTACACTACCATTACACTACAACTACAACACTACTACAACACTACTACAACACTACTACGATACTACTACAACACTACTACGATACTACTACAACACTACTACGATACTACTACAACACTACTACGATACTACTACAACACTACTACGATACTACTACAACACTACTACGATACTACTACACCACTATTGCTGTACTACCACAATACTACCACAACACTACCACAACACTACTACAACACTACTACAACACTACTACAATACTACTACGATACTACTACAACACTACTACAACACTACTACAACACTATTGCAACACTATTGCTGTACTACCACAATACTACTACGATACTACTACGACACTACTACAACACTACCACAACACTACTACAACACTATTGCTGTACTACCACAATACTACCACAACACTATCACAATACTACTACAACACTACTACAATACTACTACAACACTACTACAATACTACTACACCACTACTACACCACTACTGCTGTACTACCACAATACTACCACAACACTACCACAACACTACTACAACACTACTACAATACTACTACACCACTACTACACCACTACTGCTGTACTACCACAATACTACTACAACACTACTACAACACTGCTACTACAACACTACTACAACACTACTACAACACTACTACAATACTACTACACCACTACTACACCACTACTGCTGTATTACCACAATACTACTACAATACTACTACAACACTACTACAACAGTACTACTACAACACTACTACAATAGTACTACAATACTGCTAGAATACTACTACAATACTACTCTGTACTGCTACAATACTACTACAATGCTACTACAGTACTACTACAATACTACTACAGTACTACAGTTCTACAGTATAAGTTCTACAGTATATGTGATGATTGATGCATTAGGATGATCTGGTTCATTTAGCCTACTGAAGGCCTACAATACTACACTACTACAATACTACTACTGCACTACTACAATACTACTACTGTACTGGTAACATACTACGACACTACTATACACTCTGGTGTGAGAACTACATCTTCTGCTACATTACAATACTACTGTTACTGATACTGTACTGCTAATTTACTACTTACTACTACACTAGGGTTCTGTGTGATGTTCTAACAGGTTCTCTGTATTCTTTACGGTTCTGTATGTTCTAACAGGTCCTCTGTATTCTTCATGGTTCTTTCTGTGTGATGTTCTAACAGGTTATCTGTATTCTTCAGGGTTCTGTATGTTCTAACAGGTTCTCTCTGTATTCTTCAGGGTTCTGTGTGATGTTCTAACAGGTTCTCTCTGTATTCTTCAGGGTTCTGTGTGATGTTCTAACAGGTTCTCTCTGTATTCTTCAGGGTTCTGTGTGATGTTCTAACAGGTTCTCTCTGTATTCTTCAGGGTTCTTTGTGATGTTCTAACAGGTTCTCTCTGTATTCTTCAGCGTTCTGTGTGATGTTCTAACAGGTTCTCTCTGTATTCGTCAGGGTTCTGTGTGATGTTCTAACAGGTTCTCTCTGTATTCTTCAGGGTTCTGTATGTTCTAACAGGTTCTCTTTGTATTCTTCAGGGTTCTGTGTGATGTTCTAACATGTTCTCTCTGTATTCTTCAGGGTTCTGTGTGATGTTCTAACAGGTTCTCTCTGTATTCGTCAGGGTTCTGTGTGATGTTCTAACAGGTTCTCTCTGTATTCTTCAGGGTTCTGTATGTTCTAACAGGTTCTCTCTGTATTCTTCAGGGTTCTGTATGTTCTAACAGGTTCTCTCTGTATTCTTCAGGGTTCTCTGTATTCTTCAGGGTTCTGTATGTTCTAACAGGTTCTCTCTTTATTCTTCAGGGTTCTGGCTGCTGTGGACCGTTCTGATCCTGTTCAGTTGTTGCTGTGCTTACCGACACCGCCGGGCTAAACTCAGAGTCCAACAGCAGCAGAGACAGAGAGAGATCAACCTACTGGCCTACCATGGAGCTACATCCTACCCCTCCTCCATGTTAGACCTCAGTGAGTAGCCTACTGGCCTAACCCTAACCTACTGGCCTATCATGGATCTATATCCTACTGGCCTAACCCTAACCTACTGGCCTATCATGGATCTATATCCTACTGGCCTAACCCTAACCTACTGGCCTATCATGGATCTATATCCTACTGGCCTAACCCTAACCTACTGGCCTATAATGGATCTACATCCTACTGGCCTAACCCTAACCTACTGGCCTAACCGTAACCTACTGGCCTAACCCTAACCTACTGGCCTATCATGGATCTACATCCTACTGGCCTAACCCTAACCTACTGGCCTATCCCTAACCCACTGGCCTATCATGGATCTATATCCTACTGGCCTAACCCTAACCTACTGGCCTAACCCTAACCTACTGGCCTATCATGGATCTATATCCTACTGGCCTAACCCTAACCTACTGGCCTAACCCTAACCTACTGGCCTATCATGGATCTATATCCTACTGGCCTAACCCTAACCTACTGGCCTAACCCTAACCTACTGGCCTATCATGGATCTATATCCTACTGGCCTAACCCTAACCTACTGGCCTATCATGGATCTATATCCTACTGGCCTAACCCTAACCTACTGGCCTATCATGGATCTATATCCTACTGGCCTAACACTAACCTACTGGCCTAACCCTAACCTACTGGCCTAACCTACTGGCCTATCCCTAACCTACTGGCCTATCATAGATCTATATCCTACTGGCCTAACCCTAACCTACTGGCCTATCATGGATCTATATCCTACTGGCCTAACACTAACCTACTGGCCTATCATGGATCTATATCCTACTGGCCTAACACTAACCTACTGGCCTAACCCTAACCTACTGGCCTATCATGGATCTATATCCTACTGGCCTAACACTAACCTACTGTTCTAACCCTAACCTACTGGCCTAACCCTAACCTACTGGCCTATCATGAATCTATATCCTACTGGCCTACCATGGATCTATATCCTACTGGCCTAACCCTAACCTACTGGCCTATCATGGATCTATATCCTACTGGCCTACCATGGATCTATAACCTACTGGCCTATCATGGATCTACATCCTACTGGCCTAACCCTAACCTACTGGCCTATCATGGATCTACATCCTACTGGCCTAACCCTAACCCTAACTTACTGGCCTAACCCTAACCTACTGGCCTAACCCTAACCTACTGGCCTACCATGGATCTATATCCTACTGGCCTACCATGGATCTATATCCTACTGGCCTACCATGGAGCTAAATCCTACTGGCCTAACCCTAATCTACTGTCCTAACCCTAACCTACTGGCCTAACCCTAACCTACTGGCATAACCCTAACCTACTGGCCTATCGTAGATCTACATCCTACTGGCCTACAATGGATCTATATCCTACCCCTCCACCATGTTAGACCACAGTGAGTAGCCTACCGGCCTAACCCTAACCTACTGGCCTATCATGGAACTATATCCTACTGGCCTACCATGGAGCTACTTCCTACTGGTCTAAACCTAATCTACTGGCCTATCATGGATCTACATTCTACTGGCCTACCATGGAGCTACATCCTACTGGTCTAACCCTAATCTACTGGCCTATCATGGATCTACATCCTACTGGTCTAACCCTAATCTACTGGCCTATCATGGATCTACATCCTACTGGTCTAAACCTAATCTACTGGCCTATCATGGATCTACATCCTACTGGCCTAACCCTAATCTACTGGCCTATCATGGATCTACATCCTACTGGTCTAAACCTAATCTACTGGCCTATCATGGATCTACATCCTACTGGCCTAACCCTAATCTACTGGCCTAACCCTAATCTACTGACCTACCATGGATCTACATTCTACTGGCCTACCATGGATCTACATCCTACTGGTCTAAACCTAATCTACTGGCCTAACCCTAATCTACTGACCTACCATGGATCTACATTCTACTGGCCTACCATGTATCTACATCCTACTGGTCTAAACCTAATCTACTGGCCTAACCCTAATCTACTGGCCTATCATGGATCTACATCCTACTGGCCTAACCCTAATCTACTGGCCTATCATGGATCTACATCCTACTGGTCTAAACCTAATCTACTGGCCTATCATGGATCTACATCCTACTGGTCTAACCCTAACCTACTGGCCTAACCCTAATCTACTGGCCTATCATGGATCTACATCCTACTGACCTAACCCTAATCTACTGGCCTATCATGGATCTACATCCTACTGGCCTAACCTTAATCTACTGGCCTATCATGGATCTACATCCTACTGACCTAACCCTAATCTACTGGCCTATCATGGATCTACATCCTACTGACCTAACCCTAATCTACTGGCCTATCATGGATCTACATCCTACTGGTCTAAACCTAATCTACTAACCCTCTTCCATGTTAGACCTCAACAAGACTCCTCTCCTCTCCTCTCCTCTCCTCTCCTCTCCTCTCCTCTCCTCTCCTCTCCTCTCCTCTCCTCTCCTAGACCTGATAAATCACCACTAATAACTCTCTCTCTCTCTCTCTCCTCTCCTCTCCTCTCCTCTCCTCTCCTCTCCTCTCCTCTCCTCTCCTCTCCTCTCCTCTCCTAGACCTGATAAATCACCACTAATAACTCTCTCTCTCTCTCTCTCCTCTCCTCTCCTCTCCTCTCCTCTCCTCTCCTCTCCTCTCCTCTCCTAGACCTGATAAATCACCACTAATAACTCTCTCTCTCCTCTCCTCTCCTCTCCTCTCCTCTCCTCTCCTAGACCTGATAAATCACCACTAATAACTTTCTCTCTCTCTCTCTAGGTTTCCTGGCGTCTCTGAAGCTACCGTCCTATGAAGAGGTAGCAGCTCAGCCCTCCACTCCCCCACCTCCCTACAGCACTGTGTTCGCTGCCCAGGGGGGCGCCGCTCGCTACCCCCAGCCACCCCACCATCCCCCGGGATCACACCCCCACCCCGGCACCAGCGCCAGCGCTGCACCCTCCTCTTTCAGCTCTGACAACAGGTGGGGACACTGATTGGCTGGCTGACTGAGTGATTGATTGTCTGGTTGAATTTATTGATATAAAACACACTTGACAATGTAAAGAAGCCACTTTGAGTTTGAGATGAGAAAGGGTGGATGACACACTTTGCTGTGGTAATGATATTTGTGGTAGAAGCTGTAATAAAGATGACACTGTGGTTCTGACCTCTGACCCTGCAGCTCCAGCTGTTCCTGTGACTCTTGCTGTCCGTCATCTCCCTGTAGCACCTACGAGACCGACACAAGCCGTGCTTCCACGCCCACAACACTGTCCCAATACGCTGCAGAGAACACTGCTGCTGTTGTCTTGGAGACAGTTGCCACGGTAACATCCTCGGAGATGATTGTCTCTGTATCTTCAGAGACCGATGTGGATGTTGCCGGTGGCAACAGGATGGGTGTTGTTGCTGATGCGTTTACTGTTGTTATAACCTCAGAGGCCGACACCAACTTAAGCGAACAATCTACAGAACCTGCACAGGTGCACTACTTTCCTGGTGCTACCATGGAAACTGTTACTATGGAGACGGATGTTTGTAATGTAGCTCGTCTCTCTTCTCGTACCTCACCCACGTCTACAGAACACCCTCTAGTTGCTACAACAACAGAACACCCTCTAGCTGGGACTGCTCGTCCTTTAACCAATCCAGGCCACGACAGACCATCCTGTCCCCACAGTCCCTCCCCCACACCCACCTCTGCTGTCCCCTCCCCTACCACACCCACCTCTGCTGTCCCCTCCCCTACCACACCCACCTCTGCTGTCCCCTCCCCTACCACCACCTCTTGTACCCCTACCCCCTCTGCGCTCTCCCCAGCCCAAGCTCCTACCCTAATCCTAGCCTCCCCAGTCCTTTCAACTCCAGCCCCTACTCCCTCTGCCCTCTCCCCAGCCCAAGCTCCTACCCTAGCCTCTCCATCTCCTACCTCCTCTGCCCTCTCCCCAGCTCCTACCCCCTCTGCCCTCTCCCCAGCCCCTACCCTAACCCTAGCCTCCCCAGCTCCTACCCCCTCTGCCCTCTCCCCAACTCCTACCCTAACCCTAGCCTCCCAGCCCCTACCCTAACCCTACCCTCCCCAGCTCCTACCCCCTCTGCCCTCTCCCCAGCCCCTACCCTAACCCTAGCCTCCCCAGCCCCTACCCTAACCCTAGCCTCCCCAGCTCCTACCCCCTCTGCCCTCTCCCCAGCCCCTACCCTAACCCTAGCCTCCCCAGCCCCTAGCCTAACCCTAGCCTCCCCAGCTCCTACCCCCTCTGCCCTCTCCCCAACTCCTACCCTAACCCTAGCCTCCCAGCCCCTACCCCCTCTGCCCTCTCCCCAGCCCCTACCCTAACTCTAGCCTCCCCAGCCCCTGGCATAACCCTAGCCTCCCCAGCTCCTACCCCCTCTGCCCTCTCCCCAGCCCCTACCCTAACCCTAGCCTCCCCAGCCCCTACCCTAACCCTAGCCTCCCCAGCCCCTACCCTAACCCTAGCCTCCCCAGCCCCTACCTCCTCTGCCCTCTCCCCAACTCCTACCCTAACCCTAGCCTCCCCAGCCCCTACCCTAACCCTAGCCTCCCCAGCTCCTACCCCCTCTGCCCTCTCCCCAGCCCCTACCCTAACCCTAGCCTCCCCAGCCCCTAGCCTAACCCTAGCCTCCCCAGCTCCTACCCCCTCTGCCCTCTCCCCAACTCCTACCCTAACCCTAGCCTCCCCAGCCCCTACCCCTCTGCCCTCTCCCCAGCCCCTACCCTAACTCTAGCCTCCCCAGCCCCTGGCATAACCCTAGCCTCCCCAGCTCCTACCCCCTCTGCCCTCTCCCCAGCCCCTACCCTAACCCTAGCCTCCCCAGCCCCTACCCTAACCCTAGCCTCCCCAGCCCCTACCCCCTCTGCCCTCTCCCCAGCCCCTACCCTAACCCTAGCCTCCCCAGCCCCTACCCTAACCCTAGCCTCCCCAGCCCCTACCTCCTCTGCCCTCTCCCCAACTCCTACCCTAACCCTAGCCTCCCCAGCCCCTACCCTAACCCTAGCCTCCCCAGCTCCTACCCTAACCCTAGCCTCCCCAGCTCCTACCCCCTCTGCCCTCTCCCCAGCCCCTACCCTAACCCTAGCCTCCCCAGCCCCTACCCTAACCCTAGCCTCCCCAGCCCCTACCCTAACCCTAGCCTCCCCAGCTCCTACCCCCTCTGCCCTCTCCCCAACTCCTACCCTAACCCTAGCCTCCCCAGCCCCTACCCTAACCCTAGCCTCCCCAGCTCCTACCCCCTCTGCCCTCTCCCCAACTCCTACCCTAACCCTAGCCTCCCCAGCCCCTACCTCCTCTGCCCTCTCCCTAACTCCTACCCTAACCCTAGCCTCCCCAGCTCCTACCCCCTCTGCCCTCTCCCCAGCCCCTACCCTAACCCTAGCCTCCCCAGCCCCTACCTCCTCTGCCCTCTCCCCAACTCCTACCCTAACCCTAGCCTCCCCAGCTCCTACCCTAACCCTAGCCTCCCCAGCCCCTACCTCCTCTGCCCTCTCCCCAGCCCCTACCCTAACCCTAGCCTCCCCAGCCCCTACCTCCTCTGCCCTCTCCCTAACTCCTACCCTAACCCTAGCCTCCCCAGCCCCTACCTCCTCTGCCCTCTCCCTAACTCCTACCCTAACCCTAGCCTCCCCAGCCCCTACCTCCTCTGTCCCAGTCTCTTCTCCTGTAGCCTCAGACCCAAAGGCTCAGGCCTTTTTTGATCCTCTTGGAGCTCTTGCAGTGGAACGGACAGAGACTGTCTCTCCCTCCTGCTCTCCTCCCCCTGTCTTCCCCTTGTCCTCTCCTCCCCCCTTCTCTCCCTCCTCTCCTCCCCCTGTCTCCCCAGGCCCACCCAGTCTCCCCCCAAGCAGACCCTGTTCTCCCCCTGTGTGGACGTGTACCAGCTTGTCCCCCACACCTACAGGAGCGAGGGAGAGGAGGAGGAGGAAGAGCAGGAGGAAGTTGGGGCCGATGAGAGTCAGTACCGCCACCGCCGTCTGACCGGGGACTCAGGCATCGAGGTGTGTCGCTGTCAGGTTGAGGAAGACGAGGAGGAGGAGGAGGAAGAGGAGGAGGGAGTGGAGGAAGCAGGGGATGAAGGAGAGGAGGGGGTGAGCGAGCTCCATGACAGCCTGGACTGTCCGGTTAGAGGTCAGGGGTCAGGGGAGGGACTAACCCTGTGTAGCCCTGCCCCAGGAGACACCCCATTGGCTGAGGAGGTGGTGATTGTCATGGAGAGCGTGTGATGGACAGCTGAGCGGAGTCAGTGGACTAAACCATTTTCATCCTAAACGGGGGGGATGCAAGTGAACGGAAAAAACCCCACAACAACAACTTTGCAAAACTGTTTATTAGGTAATGTTCCATAACACTGGGGATCCTGAACATAGCTCTGATGTGTGGATCAGACCCAGGAGGGCCCAACATGAAGCTCCTGTCCTGAGCTACAGGAGATACAGTCAAGATGGTTCACTGGTTCTGTGGATGGGTTTGGCACAGAGGCAGATTATTTTGTGTCTGACCCAAATGGTACTCTATGCCCTACGTAAGTGCACTACTTTTGGCCAGGTCCCACATGGAGCTGTGGAAAAGGGTTCCATTTGAGACTGTGTGTGCGTGGTCGTAGTGTTGTTAATCTAACCTGGCCGTGGTGTTGTCAATATAACCTGGTTGTAGTGTTGTTAATCTAACCTGGTCGTAGTGTTGTTAATCTAACCTGGTCGTTAATCTGACCTGGTCGTAGTGTTGTTAATCTAACCTGGTCGTAGTGTTGTCAATATAACCTGGCCGTGGTGTTGTTAATCTAACCTGGTCGGAGTGTTGTTAATCTAACCTGGTCGTAGTGTTGTTAATCTAACCTGGTTGTAGTGTTGTTAATATAACCTGGCCGTGGTGTTGTTAATCTAACCTGGTCGTAGTGTTGTTAATCTAACCTGGTCGGAGTGTTGTTAATATAACCTGGTCGTAGTGTTGTTAATCTAACCTGGTCGTAGTGTTGTTAATCTAACCTGGCCGTGGTGTTGTCAATATAACCTGGTCGTAGTGTTGTTAATCTAACCTGGTCGTAGTGTTGTCAATATAACCTGGCCGTGGTGTTGTCAATATAACGTGGCCATGGTGTTGTCAATATAACCTGGTCGTAGTGTTGTTAATCTAACCTGGTCGTTAATCTGACCTGGTCATAGTGTTGTTAATCTAACCTGGTCGTAGTGTTGTTAATCTAACCTGGTCGTAGTGTTGTTAATCTAACCTGGTCGTAGTGTTGTTAATCTAACCTGGCCGTGGTGTTGTTAATATAACCTGGCCGTGGTGTTGTTAATCTAACCTGGTCGTAGTGTTGTTAATATAACCTGGTCGTAGTGTTGTTAATCTAACCTCGTCGTAGTGTTGTTAATCTAACCAGGTCGTAGTGTTGTCAATATAACCTGGTCGTAATGTTGTTAATATAACCTGGTCGTTAATCTGACCTGGTCGTAGTGTTGTCAATATAACCTGGTCGTTAATCTGACCTGGTCGTAGTGTTGTCAATATAACCTGGTCGTAGTGTTGTCAATATAACCTGGCCATGGTGTTGTTAATCTAACCTGGTCGTTAATCTGACCTGGTCGTAGTGTTGTCAATATAACCTGGTCGTTAATCTGACCTGGTCGTAGTGTTGTCAATATAACCTGGTCGTAGTGTTGTCAATATAACCTGGCCGTGGTGTTGTTAATCTAACCTGGTCGTTAATCTGACCTGGTCGTAGTATTGTTAATATAACCTGGTTGTAGTGTTGTTCATTTTTCAGTTATCGTAGACACGTATCTCTAGACACTACAACCTGGTCTAGAGAGAGAGACACTACAACCTGGTTTAGAGAGACACTACAGAGACACTACAACCTGGTTTAGAGAGACACTACAGAGACACTACAACCTGGTTTAGAGAGACACTACAGAGACACTACAACCTGGTCTAGAGAGACACTACAGAGACACTACAACCTGGTTTAGAGAGACACTACAGACACTACAACCTGGTTTAGAGAGACACTACAGAGACACTACAACCTGGTTTAGAGAGACACTACAGAGACACTACAACCTGGTCTAGAGAGACACTACAACCTGGTCTAGAGAGACACTACAGAGACACTACAACCTGGTCTAGAGAGACACTACAACCTGGTCTAGAGAGACACTACAACCTGGTCTAGAGAGACACTACAGAGACACTACAACCTGGTTTAGAGAGACACTACAACCTGGTCTAGAGAGACACTACAGAGACACTACAACCTGGTCTAGAGAGACACTACAACCTGGTCTAGAGACACTACAACCTGGTCTAGAGAGACACTACAGAGACACTACAACCTGGTCTAGAGAGACACTACAGAGACACTACAACCTGGTCTAGAGAGACACTACAGAGACACTACAACCTGGTCTAGAGAGACACTACAACCTGGTCTAGAGAGACACTACAACCTGGTCTAGAGAGACACTACAGAGACACTACAACCTGGTTTAGAGAGACACTACAGAGACACTACGACCTGGTCTAGAGAGACACTACAACCTGGTCTAGAGAGACACTACAGAGACACTACAACCTGGTTTAGAGAGACACTACAGAGACACTACAACCTGGTCTAGAGAGACACTACAGAGACACTACAACCTGGTCTAGAGAGACACTACAGAGACACTACAACCTGGTCTAGAGAGACACTACAACCTGGTCTAGAGAGACACTACAACCTGGTCTAGAGAGACACTACAGAGACACTACAACCTGGTTTAGAGAGACACTACAGAGACACTACAACCTGGTCTAGAGAGACACTACAACCTGGTCTAGAGAGACACTACAGAGACACTACAACCTGGTCTAGAGAGACACTACAACCTGGTCTAGAGACACTACAACCTGGTCTAGAGAGACACTACAGAGACACTACAACCTGGTCTAGAGAGACACTACAGAGACACTACAACCTGGTCTAGAGAGACACTACAGAGACACTACAACCTGGTCTAGAGAGACACTACAACCTGGTCTAGAGAGACACTACAACCTGGTCTAGAGAGACACTACAGAGACACTACAACCTGGTTTAGAGAGACACTACAGAGACACTACGACCTGGTCTAGAGAGACACTACAACCTGGTCTAGAGAGACACTACAGAGACACTACAACCTGGTTTAGAGAGACACTACAGAGACACTACAACCTGGTCTAGAGAGACACTACAGAGACACTACAACCTGGTCTAGAGAGACACTACAACCTGGTCTAGAGAGACACTACAATCTGGTCTATAGAGACACTACAGAGACACTATAACCTGGTCTAGAGACACTACAACCTGATCTATAGAGACACTACAACCTGGTCTAGAGATACACTACAACCTGGTCTAGAGAGACACTACAGAGACACTACAACCTGGTCTAGAGAGACACTACAACCTGGTCTAGAGACGCTACAACCTGGTCTAGAGACACTACAACCTGGTCTATAGAGAAACTACAACCTGGTCTATAGAGACTACAACCTGGTCTAGAGACACTACAACCTGGTCTAGAGACACTACAACCTGGTCTATAGAGACACTACAACCTGGTCTAGAGAGACACTACAACCTGGTCTAGAGAGACACTACAACCTGGTCTAGAGACACTACAACCTGGTCTAGAGAGACACTACAGAGACACTACAACCTGGTCTAGAGAGACACTACAACCTGGTCTAGAGAGTCACTACAACCTGGTCTAGAGAGACACTACAACCTGGTCTAGAGAGACACTACAACCTGGTCTAGAGAGACACTACAGAGACACTACAACCTGGTCTAGAGAGACACTACAACCTGGTCTAGAGACACTACAACCTGGTCTATAGAGACACTACAGAGACACTACAACCTGGTCTAGAGACACTACAGAGACACTACAACCTGGTCTAGAGAGACACTACAGAGACACTACAACCTGGTCTAGAGAGACACTACACCCTGGTCTAGAGAGACACTACAACCTGGTCTAGAGACACTACAACCTGGTCTATAGAGACACTACAACCGGTTCTATAGAGACACTACAACCTGGTCTATAGAGACACTACAACCTGGTCTAGAGAGACACTACAACCTGGTCTATAGAGACACTACAACCTGGTCTATAGAGACACCACAACCTGGTCTATAGAGACACTACAACCTGGTCTATAGAGACACTACAACCTTGTCTAAAGAGACACTACAACCTGGTCTAGAGAGACACTACAGAGACACTACAACCTGGTCTAGAGAGACACTACAACCTGGTCTAGAGAGACACTACAACCTGGTCTAGAGAGACACTACAGAGACACTACAACCTGGTCTAGAGAGACACTACAGAGACACTACAACCTGGTCTAGAGACACTACAACCTGGTCTAGAGACACTACAACCTGGTCTAGAGAGACACTACAACCTGGTCCAGAGACACTACAAGCTGGTCTAGAGAGACACTACAACCTGGTCTAGAGAGACACCACAGAGACACTACAACCTGGTCTAGAGAGACACTACAACCTGGTCTAGAGAGACACCACAGATACACTACAACCTGGTCTAGAGAGACACTACAACACAAAGAGAGGAGAGAACCCAACCCCTCTCTCTCTCTCTCTCGTCAGAACAGAACAATGTATGTTGTGTGGCCTGTGTTTGAACTCAGTGTCACAATGGTCACCTCAGTCTCCCCGGACATACACACCAACCATTTCACAGGCCTACTGTAGTTCTGTTAACATCACTAGCTCTGTCTCTCTTATAGTAACCATAGTAACAGTGTATAACACCAGCCAATAGCAAGGCAATAACATGACTACCATGTGACTAAACCTGCTGTGGAACTCTGGGTAGTGTAGTGTGACAGTGTGACCAGACCGGGATACTGTCAGTGTATCTATCTGACTGTTGTCGTGTTCATGTTCTAGAACTGACAGGATCAACCGGAATGTTCTAGAACTGACAGGGTCAACAGGAATGTTCTAGAACTGACAGGGTCAACCGGAATGTTCTAGAACTGACAGGGTCAACAGGAATGTTCTAGAACTCTGTTGATTACTAGAATATACATGACTGATTCTAGTCCAGTGTTCTGCAGGACCAGAATAAATGTTTATATCCGGAGTGTTTCAGAGCACCTCGCCCTCGCCAGTTTGACCTTCAGATGCTGCAGTTCACCAGAGAAGAACTCCGAACCAACGTGTCTGTGTTCAACTACAGCTCATATTGCCCTCAAGCCATGGATACACTACAAGACATTTACAATCCTAACGCCGGAAAAACTCACATTTAAGGATCACCGTTCATTATGTCTTGAGTCTTGTTTCCTAACAGTGTGCTGTGCTCATTTAACAACATGGCTAACACAAGGGATCGCACGTCAAGGTTCTGTGATCTTCTAGCTAGTGTCCGTCCGTCTGCCTCTAGAAGCTCTGGACAGAAGGAGAGTTTTGTATTTCTAACATGGAGGAACAGAGGGAGTTTTACTGAAGAGAACACCCATGACGTCACTAGGTCAGCCAGTCAGTCAACCAGTTAGCCAGCCAGCCTGTCAATTAGCCAGTCAATCAGTAAACCAGGCAGCCAGCCAGTCAGTCTGTCACCTAGTCAGTCAGTAAACCAGTTAGCCTGCCAGCCAGTCAGTCAGTAAACCAGTCAGCCAGTCAGTCAGTAAACCAGCCAGCCAGTCAGTAAACCAGTTAGCCAGCCAGTCAGTCAGTAAACCAGCCAGTCAGTAAACCAGTCAGCCAATCAGTTAGCCAGTCAGTAAAAAAACAGTAAACCAGTCAGTCAGTAAACCAGCCAGTCAGTCAGTAAACCAGTCAGTCAGTAAACCAGCCAGTCAGTAAACCAGTCTGCCAGCCAGTCAGTCAGTAAACCAGTCTGTCAGTAAATGAGTCTACCAGCCAGTCAGTAAGCCAGTCAGTCAGTAAACCAGCCAGTCAATCAGTAAACTAGTCTGCCAGCCGGTCAGTCAGTAAACTAGTCTGCCAGCCGGTCAGTCAGTAAACTAGTCTGCCAGCCGGTCAGTCAGTAAACTAGCCTACCAGCCAGTCAGTCAGTAAACTAATCTGCCAGCCGGTCAGTCAGTAAACTAGTCTGCCAGCCAGTCAGTCAGTAAACCAGTCTACCAGTCAGTCAGTAAACTAGTCTGCCAGCCAGTCAGTCAGTAAACCAGTCTGCCAGCCGGTCAGTCAGTAAACTAATCTGCCAGCCAGTCAGTCAGTAAACTAGTCTGCCAGCCAGTCAGTCAGTAAACTAGTCTGCCAGCCGGTCAGTCAGTAAACCAGCCAGTCAGTCAGTAAACTAGTCTGCCAGCCGGTCAGTCAGTAAACCAGCCAGTCAGTCAGTAAGCCAGTCAGTCAGTAAACCAGCCAGTCAGTCAGTAAACTAGTCTGCCAGCCGGTCAGTCAGTAAACTAGTCTGCAGTCAGTCAGTAAACCAGTCTGCAGTCAGTCAGTAAAGCAGCCAGTCAGTCAGTAAACCAGTCTACCAGCCGGTCAGTCAGTCAACTAGTCTGCAGTCAGTCAGTAAAGCAGCCAGTCAGTCAGTAAACCAGTCTGCGGTCAGTCAGTAAACTAGTCTGCCAGCCAGTCAGTCAGTATTCGGCCAACATGTTCCAGTTACTCCCTACTCACATACAGTATATACAGTAGGTATGCATCCCAAATGGCACTCTATTCCCTTCATAGTGCACTACTTTAGGCTCTTAGGGCCTCTGGTCAGAAGTAGTGCACTATGGGGATTCGGTTTCCATTCGGGCCATTCCTCTACAGTTTAAACCCAGAGACATGCCGAGGCATACAGACACACTGTAGTTCTAGGAGAGAGTGTAGCAGTGTTCGTTTAGGAACTACAGATCCCAGCATGTCCTCTGTGACCAGACTGTGGGAATGTGAGTCGATGACAGCGGATCATGAGGAACACTGAGACTTTATGAATATCATATGGTGTTCTGATTTTGTTGTTATTATTGTTGTTATTGTTGTTTACAACATATGATGTTGTTCCCCAGGAGTTCACAGTATCATATCTCCATGGAAACTGTCCTTGTGGTTTTTACGGAGCCTGCCTCATCCTAGTCTGGTCCCAGATCTATTGAACACAAACAGTTAGCTAGACACACAACCGGTCTAGAACCAGGATCATCCAGCTAGTTCAGTCGGGCCCACATTTCCCTCTCAGAGTCACTTAAAGGACCGGTCTCTGATTTAAAGGGCCCACCTGGAATTCAAAGGGCCAGTCTGTGATTTAAAGGACCAGTCTGGAATTTAAAGGGCCAGTCTGGGATTTAAAGGGCCAGTCTGAAATTTAAAGAGCCGGTCTGGGATTTAAAGGGCCAGTCTGAAATTTAAAGAGCCGGTCTGGGATTTAAAGGGCCAGTCTGAAATTTAAAGAGCCGGTCTGGGATTTAAAGGGCCAGTCTGAAATTTAAAGAGCCGGTCTGGGATTTAAAGGGCCAGTCTGGAATTTAAAGAGCCAGTCTGGGATTTAAAGGGCCAGTCTGAAATTTAAAGAGCCGGTCTGTGATTTAAAGGGCCAGTCTGTGATTTAAAGGGCCAGTCTGAAATTTAAAGAGCCAGTCTGTGATTTAAAGGGCCAGTCTGAAATTTAAAGTGCCGGTCTGTGATTTAAAGAGCCGGTCTGTGATTTAAAGGGCCAGTCTGGAATTTAAAGAGCCGGTCTGTGATTTAAAGGGCCCATCTGGGATTCAAAGGGCCAGTCTGGGATTTAATGGGCCAGTCTGGGATTTAATGGGCCAGTCTGGGATTTAATGGGCCAGTCTGAGATTTAATGGGCCAGTCTGGGATTTGACGGGCCGGTCTGTGATTCAAAGGGCCCATCTGGGATTCAAAGGGCCAATATGGGACTAAAATGACCACTCCTGTGGTATGGTTTGTCTAACAGAGGTGTTGTTACTACAGTCTGCTCCCAGACCAGTTGTTACTATAGATCTCTGTTGATTAGGGAGTAACCCTCTGTGTCTGTCTGTGTCCTAAATCAGCCTGTCTATATACTGTACGTCTGCCTGATAATAAATATCTAAACTATATAACTCCCATCAGTACTCTCTGTGATGGTTAAATGGAACCATATAGATATATGTCATTAGGTTAGATCGATCTTCATTTATTGATTTGATTATGGACATGTACATTTAAAACATTGAATTAAAACATTGAATTACCAAGAGTCAGATGCATTGCATGCTCCCCTCCCTCTCCCCCTCAGTCCCTCCCCCTCAGTCTCTCCCCCTCTCCCCCTCCTCCTCTCCCCTCTCACCCTCAGTCCCCCTCTCAGTACCTCACCCCCTCAGTCCCTCCCCCTCAGTCTCTCTCTCCCTCAGTCCCCCTCAGTCTCCCTCTCCCTCTCCCCTCTCACCCTCAGTCCCCCTCTCAGTACCTCACCCCCTCAGTCCCTCCCCCTCAGTCTCTCCCTCCCTCCCCCTCTCCCCCTCAGTCTTCCCCTCTCCCCTCTCACCCTCAGTCCCCCCTCTCAGTACCTCACCCCCTCAGTCCCTCCCCTCAGTCTCTCCCTCCCTCCCCCTCTCCCCCTCAGTCTTCCCTCTCCTCTCTCACCCTCAGTCCCCCCTCTCAGTATCTCACCCCCTCAGTCCCTCCCTCTCAGTATCTCACCCCCTCCCCTCAGTCCCTCCCCCTCAGTCCCTCTCCCCTCCCCTCGGCCCCTCAGTATCTCACCCTCCCCTCTCATGGACTCCCCCAGTCTTTCCCCCTCAATCCATCCAACACTCCCCTTAACCCCCATCCTCAGTATCTCCCCCTCAGTCTTTCCCCCTCCCTCTCAGTCTCTCCCCCTCCCCTCAGGATCTCCCCCTCAGTCTCCCCATCTCAGTCTCTCCCCCTCCTCTCAGCCCCCCTCAGTATCTCCCCTCAGTCCCTCCCCCTCAATCTTTTCCCCTTCCCTCTCAATCCTTCCACCACACCCCCTCCCAGCCTGGTCTAGGTGTAACAGTGAGGGTGTATCTGAGTGGCTGTAGCACCACCCCTAGGCGCCCCTCCAGGTCGGGTAGAGGGACCCCAGGGGCGGGGCTGAAGCTGAACCTCTGCAGCAGACCACTCACAAACAGGAACAGCTCCAGCCTGGCCAGTGATTCGCCCACGCAGACCCGAGGCCCTGCCCCAAATGGCATGAAACAGGAAGGAGTGAAGCGCTGGCCCTTGTCATCTAGGAAACGCTCTGGGGAGGGAGAAGGGATGGGTGTGTTATTTTCAACTGTGTGTGTGTGCGTGCGTGCGTGTGTGAGCGTGTGTGTGTGCGTGTGTGTGAGGATCTATCTCACCTGGTCTGAAGTCCTCTGGCTGGTCCCAGTGTTCCGGGTCGTGGTGTATAGCCCACATGTTCACCAGTACACGGCTTCCCTTACAGATGGAATGACCGCCGATACTGGGGAGGACAGAGAGACTGGCCATGTCCAAAAACCTGTACTTGAACTCTGCATAATAGGCATTTTAGGTATGCGAAAATATACGTTTTATTGTATGTGAAAGTTTGAAAATGTAGTATGCTTTAGATCGCTTTAGTATGCTGTAATATGTTGCAGTGTGCTGTATTGTGCTGTAGTATGCTGTAGTATGCTGTAGTATGCTGTATTGTGCTGTAGTATGCTGTAGTATGCTGTAGTATGCTGTATTGTGCTGTAGTATGCTGTAGTATGCTGTAGTATGCTGTAGTGTGCTGTAGTATGCTGTAGTATGCTGTAGTATGCTGTAGTATGCTGTAGTATGCTGTAGTGTGCTGTAGTGTGCTGTATTGTGCTGTATTGTGCTGTAGTATGCTGTAGTATGCTGTAGTGTGCTGTTGTGTGCTGTAGTATGCTGTAGTATGCTGTAGTATGCTGTAGTGTGCTGTTGTGTGCTGTAGTATGCTGTAGTGTGCTGTAGTGTGCTGTAGTATGCTGTAGTATGCTGTAGTGTGCTGTTGTGTGCTGTAGTATGCTGTAGTATGCTGTAGTATGCTGTAGTATGCTGTAGTGTGCTGTAGTGTGCTGTAGTATGCTGTAGTATGCTGTAGTATGCTGTAGTGTGCTGTAGTGTGCTGTAGTATGCTGTAGTATGCTGTAGTGTGTTGTAGTATGCTGTAGTATGCTGTAGTATGCTGTAGTGTGCTGTAGTATGCTGTAGTATGCTGTAGTATGCTGTAGTGTGCTGTTGTGTGCTGTAGTATGCTGTAGTATGCTGTAGTATGCTGTAGTGTGCTGTAGTACGCTGTAGTATGCTGTAGTATGCTGTAGTATGCTGTTGTGTGCTGTAGTGTGCTGTAGTATGCTGTAGTATGCTGTAGTATGCTGTAGTGTGCTGTTGTGTGCTGTAGTGTGCTGTAGTATGCTGTAGTATGCTGTAGTATGCTGTAGTGTGCTGTAGTACGCTGTAGTATGCTGTAGTATGCTGTAGTATGCTGTAGTGTGCTGTAGTGTGCTGTAGTATGCTGTAGTATGCTGTAGTGTGCTGTAGTGTGCTGTAGTATGCTGTAGTGTGCTGTAGTATGCTGTAGTATGCTGTAGTGTGCTGTAGTGTGCTGTAGTGTGCTGTAGTATGCTGTAGTATGCTGTAGTGTGCTGTAGTACGCTGTAGTATGCTGTAGTGTGCTGTAGTATGCTGTAGTGTGCTGTAGTATGCTGTAGTGTGCTGTAGTGTGCTGTAGTATGCTGTAGTGTGCTGTAGTATGCTGTAGTATGCTGTAGTATGCTGTAGTATGCTGTAGTACGCTGTAGTATGCTGTAGTGTGCTGTAGTATGCTGTAGTATGCTGTAGTACGCTGTAGTGTGCTGTAGTATGCTGTAGTATGCTGTTGTGTGCTGTAGTATGCTGTAGTGTGCTGTAGTATGCTGTAGTGTGCTGTATTATGCTGTAGGGTTAGGGTTAGGTGTGTTAGTTACCTGCTGTGAGTCAGGGCGGTGTGAGGGATGGGACTATAACAGGTGAGGTATGTCAGGTGTATTAGTTACCTGCTGTGAGTCAGGGCGGTGTGAGGGATGCGACTATAACAGGTGAGGTAGGTCAGGTGTGTTAGTTCCCTGCTGTGAGTCAGAAGGGATGGGACTATAACAGGTGAGGTAGGTCAGGTGTGTTAGTTACCTGCTGTGAGTCAGGGCGGTGTGAGGGATGGGACTATAACAGGTGAGGTAGGTCAGGTGTGTTAGTTACCTGCTGTGAGTCAGGGCGGTGTGAGGGATGGGACTATAACAGGTGAGGTAGGTCAGGTGTGTTAGTTACCTGCTGTGAGTCAGGGCGGTGTAAGGGATGCGACTATAACAGGTGAGGTAGGTCAGGTGTGTTAGTTACCTGCTGTGAGTCAGGGCAGTGTGAGGGATGCGACTATAACAGGTGAGGTAGGTCAGGTGTGTTAGTTACCTGCTGTGAGTTAGAAGGGATGGGACTATAACAGGTGAGGTAGGTCAGGTGTGTTAGTTACCTGCTGTGAGTCAGGGCGGTGTGAGGGATGGGACTATAACAGGTGAGGTATGTCAGGTGTGTTAGTTACCTGCTGTGATTCAGAAGGAATTGGGTCTATAACAGGTGAGGTAGGTCAGGTGTGTTAGTTACCTGCTGTGATTCAGAAGGGATGGGACTATAACAGGTGAGGCAGGTCAGGTGTGTTAGTTACCTGCTGAGAGTCAGGGCAGTGTGAGGGATGGGACTATAACAGGTGAGGTAGGTCAGGTGTGTTAGTTACCTGCTGTGAGTCAGAATGGTTGGGACTATAACAGGTGAGGTAGGTCAGGTGTGTTAGTTACCTGCTGTGAGTCAGGGCGGTGTGAGGGATGGGACTATAACAGGTGAGGTAGGTCAGGTGTGTTAGTTACCTGCTGTGAGTCAGGGCGATGTGAGGGATGGGACTATAACAGGTGAGGTAGGTCAGGTGTGGTAGTTACCTGCTGTGATTCAGAAGGGATGGGGACTATAACAGGTGAGGTAGGTCAGGTGTGTTAGTTCCCTGCTGTGAGTCAGAAGGGATGGGACTATAACAGGTGAGGTAGGTCAGGTGTGTTACTTACCTGCTGTGAGTTAGGGCAGTGTGAGGGATGGGACTATAACAGGTGAGGTAGGTCAGGTGTGTTAGTTACCTGCTGTGAGTCAGGGCGGTGTGAGGGATGGGACTATAACAGGTGAGGTATGTCAGGTGTGTTAGTTACCTGCTGTGATTCAGAAGGGATGGGACTATAACAGGTGAGGTAGGTCAGGTGTGTTAGTTACCTGCTGTGAGTTAGGGCAGTGTGAGGGATGCGACTATAACAGGTGAGGTAGGTCAGGTGTGTTAGTTACCTGCTGTGAGTCAGGGCGGTGTGAGGGATGGGACTATAACAGGTGAGGTAGGTCAGGTGTGTTAGTTACCTGCTGTGAGTTAGAAGGGATGGGACTATAACAGGTGAGGTAGGTCAGGTGTGTTAGTTACCTGCTGTGAGTCAGGGCGGTGTGAGGGATGGGACTATAACAGGTGAGGTATGTCAGGTGTGTTAGTTACCTGCTGTGAGTCAGGGCGGTGTGAGGGATGGGACTATAACAGGTGAGGTAGGTCAGGTGTGTTAGTTACCTGCTGTGAGTCAGGGCAGTGTAAGGGATGCGACTATAACAGGTGAGGTAAGTCAGGTGTGTTAGTTACCTGCTGTGAGTCAGGGCAGTGTGAGGGATGCGACTATAGCAGGTGAGGTAGGTCAGGTGTGTTAGTTACCTGCTGTGAGTCAGGGCGGTGTGAGGGATGCGACTATAACAGGTGAGGTAGGTCAGGTGTGTTAGTTACCTGCTGTGATTCAGAAGGAATTGGGTCTATAACAGGTGAGGTAGGTCAGGTGTGTTAGTTACCTGCTGTGATTCAGAAGGGATGGGACTATAACAGGTGAGGTAGGTCAGGTGTGTTAGTTCCCTGCTGTGAGTCAGAAGGGATGGGACTATAACAGGTGAGGTAGGTCAGGTGTGTTAGTTACCTGCTGTGAGTCAGGGCGGTGTGAGGGATGGGACTATAACAGGTGAGGTAGGTCAGGTGTGTTAGTTACCTGCTGTGAGTCAGAAGGGATGGGACTATAGCCATTGAGGTAGGTCAGGTGTGTTAGTTACCTGCTGTGAGTCAGAAGGGATGGGACTATAGCCATTGAGGTAGGTCAGGTGTGTTAGTTACCTGTGTGAGTCAGGGCGGTCTGAGGGATGGGACTATAACAGGTGAGGTAGGGCAGGTGTGTTAGTTACCTGCTGTGAGTCAGGGCGGTGTGAGGGATGCGACTATAACAGGTGAGGTAGGTCAGGTGTGTTAGTTACCTGCTGTGAGTCAGGGCGGTGTGAGGGATGGGACTATAACAGGTGAGGTAGGTCAGGTGTGTTAGTTACCTGCTGTGAGTTAGAAGGGATGGGACTATAACAGGTGAGGTAGGTCAGGTGTGTTAGTTACCTGCTGTGATTCAGAAGGGATGGGACTATAACAGGTGAGGTAGGTCAGGTGTGTTAGTTACCTGCTGTGATTCCGAAGGGATGGGACTATAACAGGTGAGGTAGGTCAGGTGTGTTTGTTGCCTGCTGTGAGTCAGGGTGATGTGAGGGATGGGACTATAACAGGTGAGGTAGGTCAGGTGTGGTAGTTACCTGCTGTGATTCAGAAGGGATGGGACTATAACAGGTGAGGTAGGTCAGGTGTGTTAGTTACCTGCTGTGAGTCAGGGTGATGTGAGGGATGGGACTATAACAGGTGAGGTAGGTCAGGTGTGTTAGTTACCTGCTGTGAGTCAGAACGGATGGGACTAGAACAGGTGAGGTAGGTCAGGTGTGTTAGTTAACTGCTGTGAGTCAGGGTGATGTGAGGGATGGGACTATAACAGGTGAGGTAGGTCAGGTGTGTTAGTTACCTGCTGTGATTCAGAAGGGATGGGACTATAACAGGTGAGGTAGGTCAGGTGTGTTAGTTACCTGCTGTGATTCAGAAGGGATGGGACTATAACAGGTGAGGTAGGTCAGGTGTGTTACCTGTTACCTATAACTGTGAGGTGTGTTAGTTAACTGCTGTGAGTCAGGGCGGTGTGAGGGATGGGGACTATAACAGGTGAGGTAGGTCAGGTGTGTTAGTTACCTGCTGTGATTCCGAAGGGATGGGACTATAACAGGTGAGGTAGGTCAGGTGTGTTAGTTACCTGCTGTGATTCAGAAGGGATGGGACTATAACAGGTGAGGTAGGTCAGGTGTGTTAGTTGCCTGCTGTGAGTCAGGGTGATGTGAGGGATGGGACTATAACAGGTGAGGTAGGTCAGGTGTGGTAGTTACCTGCTGTGATTCAGAAGGGATGGGGACTATAACAGGTGAGGTAGGTCAGGTGTGTTAGTTACCTGCTGTGAGTCAGAAGGGATGGGACTATAACATGTGAGGTAGGTCAGGTGTGTTAGTTACCTACTGTGAGTCAGGGCGGTGTGAGGGATGGGACTACAACAGGTGAGGTAGGTCAGGTGTGTTAGTTACCTGCTGTGAGTCAGAACGGATGGGACTAGAACAGGTGAGGTAGGTAAGGTGTGTTAGTTACCTGCTGTGAGTCAGAAGGGATGGGACTATAACAGGTGAGGTAGGTCAGGTGTGTTAGTTACCTGCTGTGAGTCAGGGCGGTGTGAGGGATGGGGACTATAACAGGTGAGGTAGGTCAGGTGTGTTAGTTACCTGCTGTGATTCAGAAGGGATGGGACTATAACAGGTGAGGTAGGTCAGGTGTGTTAGTTACCTGCTGTGAGTCAGGGCGGTGTGAGGGATGGGGACTATAACAGGTGAGGTAGGTCAGGTGTGTTAGTTACCTGCTGTGAGTCAGAAGGGATGGGACTATAACAGGTGAGGTAGGTCAGGTGTGTTAGTTACCTACTGTGAGTCAGGGCGGTGTGAGGGATGGGACTATAACAGGTGAGGTAGGTCAGGTGTGTTAGTTACCTGCTGTGATTCAGAAGGGATGGGACTATAAAAGGTGAGGTAGGTCAGGTGTGTTACTTACCTGCTGTGAGTCAGGGCGGTGTGAGGGATGGGGACTATAACAGGTGAGGTAGGTCAGGTGTGTTAGTTACCTGCTGTGATTCAGAAGGGATGGGACTATAACAGGTGAGGTAGGTCAGGTGTGTTAGTTACCTGCTGCGAGTCAGGGCGGTGTGAGGGATGGGGACTATAACAGGTGAGGTAGGTCAGGTGTGTTAGTTACCTGCTGTGATTCAGAAGGGATGGGACTATAACAGGTGAGGTAGGTCAGGTGTGTTAGTTACCTGCTGTGAGTCAGGGCGGTGTGAGGGATGGGGACTATAACAGGTGAGGTAGGTCAGGTGTGTTAGTTACCTGCTGTGAGTCAGGGCGGTGTGAGGGATGGGGACTATAACAGGTGAGGTAGGTCAGGTGTGTTAGTTACCTGCTGTGAGTCAGAAGGGATGGGTCTATAACAGGTGAGGTAGGTCAGGTGTGTTAGTTACCTGCTGTGAGTCAGGGCGGTGTGAGGGATGAGGATGGGGCTGACAGGGCGTATCCTCATGACCTCATTGATGACAGAGTCCAGATAGGGCAGGTGAGTGCGGTCTGACACATCTGGACTCCTCCCACAACCCACCACCTCATCCAGCTCCTTCTGCACACGCTCCTGAACCTGGGTTGGGGGGTTAGGGGGATGAACGAGACTGTTCAGTTGAGAGCAGATTTGAATATAACTTCTGTGGTTCCTATAACTTCTCAGTTGGTTTTCTCCGTCCTCCCCCAGTCCCCACCTCCCCTTGTTCCTCCTCCTACCTGTGGGTGGTGCAGCAGGAAGGCCAGGACCCAGAGTAATGTCGTCGAGGTGGTCTCTACTCCGGCGCCGAATGCTTCAGCCGCAGTCATCAAGACGTGGTCATCACTGATCCCCTCCTCTTCCTGCTCCGCTCCTAACCCCTGACCTCTGACCCCTGACCCCTGGTTATGTTTGATCCTCGTCTGACCCTGCAGCAGAGCGTCCAGCAGGTCACGTGGCTCCCCGCTGATCAGCGACACCTGCAGAGGATCAGATGTCAAGGCTGTGTCTCAATACTGTGGGATGGCTTCCTTTCCCTGTCCACTTTCCCTCTCTGTGTGTGTGTATGTGTGTGTGTGTGTGTGTGTGTGTGTGTGTATGCGTGTATGTGTATGTGTGTGTGTGTGTGTGTGTGTGTGTGTGTGTGTGTGTGTGTGTGTGTATGTGTGTGTGTCAGTGGAAGCTGCCATGGAAACCAGGTGTCTGATACCGTTCCACTGATTCCACTCCAGCCAATACCATGAGCCCCTCCTCCTCAATTAAGGTGCCACCAACCTCCTGTGGAGTGTGTGTGTGCGTGTGTGTGTGTGTGTGTTCACCTTGTGTTCCTCTAGCTTCTTGCTGAGCAGCTGATCCCTGATGGCGATACACTCTGTCAGCGTGGTCAGAGTCTGGTTGGGGAGAAACTACAGCAGAGACAGGAGAGAGTTGAAAGACTCAGCGAGATGCACAACAATATATCAGCACGATTTTCACCACAACTAAGAGTACGAAGCACGAGGCTAAAGTTCTCCGGTGTTTTGGTTCCGCAACTATCGTGTTGTGGCAGACTGACGCGCAGCTGTGCACACGACTAGATCAGAGGAGGCTGGTGAGGGGAGGACGGCTCATATTAACGGCTGGAATGGAATGAATGAAATGGTGTTTATTCCGTTCAAGCCGTCCTCCCCTCACCAGCCTCCACTGGCGCAGATATTCTGTGACTCTTGTAAGTGTGTTGTTATGCAACATCTGTGTGTGTGTGTGTGTGTGTGTATGCCATCCAGGACCTACAGGTATGTGAATCCTTTGGACTTACCTGGATTTCTACATAAATTGGTCATAAATTGGTCATCGTCTAAGTCACAACAACAGACAAAAACAGTCTGCTTAAACTAATAACACTCAAACAATTATACGTTTTCATCTCTTTATTGAACACACAGTGTTAACATTCACAGTGTCATCAAGGCAAAGGATGGCTACTTTGAAGAATATAACATTTAAAATCAATTTTGATTTGTTAACTTTTTGGTTACTACTTGATTCAATATAATAATAATAATAATAATAATAATAATAATAATAACAACAACAATAATAATAATAATAATAATAATAATAATAATAATAATAATAATAATAATAATAATAATAATAATAATAATAATAATAATAATAATAATAACAATAATAACAACAATAATAATAATAACAATAATAATAATAATAATAATAATAATAATAATAATAATAATAATAATAATAATAATAATAATAATATAATAATAATAATAATATAATAATAATAATAATATAATAATAACAATAATATAATAATAATAATAATATAATAATAATAATAATAATAATAATAATAATAATAATAATAATAATAATAATAATAATAATAATAATAATAATAATAATAATAATAATAATAATAATAATAGTAATAATAATAATAATAATAATAATAATAATAATAATAATAATAATAATAATAATAATAGTAATAATAATAATTACAATAATGATCAATGTCTGTTGGGTGGTGGGGTCAGTAGGTTGGTGGGGGAAGGTTACATGCCTGTTGGTGGGGGCAGGGTAATGTCTAATGGTGGGGGGGGGGCAGGGTAATGTCTAATGTTTGGGGGGGGGCATAATGTCTGTTGGTGGGGGGCAGGGTAGATGTCTGTCTGTTTGGTGGGGGCAATGATCAATGTCTGTTGGGTGGTGGGGGCAGGGTAGTCTGTTGGTGGGGGCAGGTTAGATGTCTGTTGGTGGGGGCAGGGTAGATGTCTGTTGGTGGGGGGCAGGGTAGATGTCTGTTGGTGGGGGCAGGGTAGATGTCTGTTGGTGGGGGGCAGGGTAGATGTCTGTTGGTGGGGGGCAGGGTAGATGTCTGTTGGTGGGGGGCAGGGTAGATGTCTGTTGGTGGGGGCAGGGTAGATGTCTGTTGTGGGGGGTAGATGTCTGTGGGGGCAGGGTAGATGTCTGTTGGTGGGGGCAGGGTAGATGTCTGTTGGGGGCAGGGTTGGGGGGTGGGGGCAGGGTAGATGTCTGTTGGTGGGGGGCAGGGTAGATGTCTGTTGGTGGGGGGCAGGGTAGATGTCTGTTGGTGGGGGCAGGGTAGATGTCTGTTGGTGGGGGCAGGGTAGATGTCTGTTGGTGGGGGCAGGGTAGATGTCTGTCTGTTGGGGGCAGGGTAGATGTCTGTCTGTTTGGGGGCAGGGTAGATGTCTGTCTGTTGGGGGCAGGGGGTCAGATGTCTGTCTGTTTGGGGGCAGGGTAGATGTCTGTTGGTTGGGGGCAGGGTAGATGTCTGTCTGTTTGGGGGCAGGGTAGATGTCTGTTGTTTGGGGGCAGGGTAGATGTCTGTTGGTGGGGGCAGGGTAGATGTCTGTTGGTGGGGGGGATGTCTGGTAGATGTCTGTTGTTTGGGGGCAGGGTAGATGTCTGTCTGGTGGGGGCAGGGTAGATGTCTGTTGGTGGGGGCAGGGTAGATGTCTGTTGTGTGGGGGCAGGGTTGGTAGATGTCTCTGTTGTTGGTGGGGGCAGGGGGTAGATGTCTGTCTGTGGGGGCAGGGTGATGTCTGTTGGTGGGGGGCAGGGTAGATGTCTGTTGGTGGGGGCAGGCAGGGGTAGATGTCTGTTGGTGGGGGCAGGGTAGATGTCTGTTGGTGGGGGCAGGGTAGATGTCTGTTGGTGGGGGGGGGATGTAGATGTCTGTTGGTGGGGGCAGGGTAGATGTCTGTTGGTGGGGGCAGGGTAGATGTCTGTTGGTGGGGGCAGGGTAGATGTCTGTTGGTGGGGGCAGGGTAGATGTCTGTTGGTGGGGGCAGGGTAGATGTCTGTTGGTGGGGGGGTAGATGTCTGTTGGTGGGGGCAGGGTAGATGTCTGTTGGTGGGGGCAGGGTAGATGTCTGTTGGTTGGTGGGGGCAGGGTAGATGATGTCTGTTTGGGGGCAGGGTAGATGTCTGTTGTAGATGTCTGTTGGTGGGGGCAGGGTAGATGTCTGTTGGTTGGTGGGGGCAGGGTAGATGTCTGTTGGTGGGGGGCAGGGTAGATGTCTGTTGGTGGGGTCAGGGTAGATGTCTGTTGGTGGGGGCAGGGTAGATGTCTGTTGGTGGGGGCAGGGTAGATGTCTGTTGGTGGGGGCAGGGTAGATGTCTGTTGGTGGGGGCAGGGTAGATGTCTGTCTTGGTGGGGGCAGGGTAGATGTCTGTTGGTGGGGGCAGGGTAGATGTCTGTTGGTGGGGGCAGGGTAGATGTCTGTTGTCTGATGTCTGTTGGTGGGGGGTAGATGTCTGTAGATGTCTGTTGGTGGGGGCAGGGTAGATGTCTGTTGGTGGGGGGGGGGCAGGGTAGATGTCTGTTGGTGGGGGCAGGGTAGATGTCTGTTGGTGGGGGCAGGGTAGATGTCTGTTGGTGGGGGCAGGGTAGATGTCTGTTGGTGGGGGCAGGGTAGATGTCTGTTGGTGGGGGGCAGGCAGGTCTGTTGGTGGGGATGTCTGTCTGTTTGGGGGTCTGTTGGGGTGGTCTGTTGGGGGGGGGCAGGGTAGATGTCTGTTGGTGGGGGCAGGGTAGATGTCTGTTGTTGGGGGCAGGGTAGATGTCTGTTGGTGGGGGCAGGGTAGATGTCTGTTGGTGGGGGCAGGGTAGATGTCTGTTGTTTGGGGGCAGGGTAGATGTCTGTTGGTGGGGGCAGGATGTCTGTTGGTGGGGGCAGGGTAGATGTCTGTTGGTGGGGGCAGGGTAGATGTCTGTTGGTGGGGGGGGGTAGATGTCTGTTGGTGGGGGCAGGGATGTCTGATGTCTGTGTCTGTTGGGGGCAGGGTAGATGTCTGTTGGTGGGGGCAGGGTAGATGTCTGTTGGTGGGGGCAGGGTAGATGTCTGGGTGGGGGCAGATGTCTGTCTGTTTGGGGGCAGGGTAGATGTCTGTTGGTGGGGGCAGGGTAGATGTCTGTTGGTGGGGGCAGGGTAGATGTCTGTTGGTGGGGGCAGGGTAGATGTCTGTTGGTGGGGGCAGGGTAGATGTCTGTCTGTTTGGGGGCAGGGTAGATGTCTGTTGGTGGGGGGCAGGGTAGATGTCTGTTGGTGGGGGCAGGGTAGATGTCTGTCTGTTTGGGGGCAGGGTAGATGTCTGTCTGTTTGGGGGCAGGGTAGATGTCTGTTGGTGGGGGCAGGGTAGATGTCTGTTGGTGGGGGCAGGGTAGATGTCTGTCTGTTTGGGGGGCAGGGTAGATGTCTGTTGGGGGGGCAGGGTAGATGTCTGTTGGTGGGGGCAGGGTAGATGTCTGTTGGTGGGGGCAGGGTAGATGTCTGTTGGTGGGGGGCAGGGTAGATGTCTGTTGGTGGGGGGGGTAGATGTCTGTTGGTGGGGGCAGGGTAGATGTCTGTTGGTGGGGGCAGGGTAGATGTCTGTTGGTGGGGGCAGGGTAGATGTCTGTTGGTGGGGGCAGGGTAGATGTCTGTTGGGGGGCAGGGTAGATGTCTGTCTGGGGGGGCAGGGTAGATGTCTGTTGGTGGGGGCAGGGTAGATGTCTGTTGGTGGGGGGCAGGGTAGATGTCTGTTGTTTGTGGGGGCAGGGTAGATGTCTGTTGGTGGGGGCAGGGTAGATGTCTGTTGGTGGGGGCAGGGTAGATGTCTGTGTTTGGGGGCAGGGTAGAGGTAGATGTCTGTTGGTGGGGGCAGGGTAGATGTCTGTTGGTGGGGGTGGGGGCAGGGTAGATGTCTGTTGGTGGGGGCAGGGTAGATGTCTGTTGGTGGGGGCAGGGTAGATGTCTGTTGGTGGGGGCAGGGTAGATGTCTGTTGGTGGGGGCAGGGTAGATGTCTGTTGGTGGGGGCAGGGTAGATGTCTGTTGGTGGGGGCAGGGTAGATGTCTGTTGGTGGGGATGTCTGGGTGATGTCTGTCTGTTGGTGGGGGCAGGGTAGATGTCTGTTGGTGGGGCAGGGTAGATGTCTGTTGGTTGGGGGCAGGGTAGATGTCTGTTGGGGGGCAGGGTAGATGTCTGTTGGTGGGGGCAGGGTAGATGTCTGTGGTGGGGGCAGGGTAGATGTCTGTTGGTGGGGGCAGGGTAGATGTCTGTTGGTGGGGGCAGGGTAGATGTCTGTTGGTGGGGGCAGGGTAGATGTCTGTTGGTGGGGGCAGGGTAGATGTCTGTTGTGGGGGCAGGGTAGATGTCTGTTGGTGGGGGGCAGGGTAGATGTCTGTTGGTGATGTCTGTTGGTGGGGGCAGGGTAGATGTCTGTTGGTGGGGGCAGGGTAGATGTCTGTTGGTTGGGGGCAGGGTAGATGTCTGTTGGTGGGGGCAGGGTAGATGTCTGTTGGTGGGGGCAGGGTAGATGTCTGTTGGTGGGGGCTGTTGGTGGGGGGGTAGATGTCTGTTGGTGGGGGCAGGGTAGATGTCTGTTGGTGGGGGCAGGGTAGATGTCTGTTGGTGGGGGCAGGGTAGATGTCTGTCTGTTTGGGGGTCTGTTGGTGGGGCAGGGTAGATGTCTGTTGGTGGGGGCAGGGTAGATGTCTGTCTGTTTGGGGGCAGGGATGTCTGATGTCTGTCTGTCTGTTGGTGGGGGCAGGGTAGATGTCTGTCTGTTTGGGGGCAGGGTAGATGTCTGTCTGTTTGGGGGCAGGGTAGATGTCTGTCTGTTTGGGGGTTGGGGGGGGTAGATGTCTGTTGGTGGGGGGCAGGGTAGATGTCTGTTGGTGGGGGATGATGTCTGTTGGTGGGGGCAGGGTAGATGTCTGTTGGTGGGGGCAGGGTAGATGTCTGTTGGTGGGGGCAGGGTAGATGTCTGTTGGTGGGGGCAGGGTAGATGTCTGTTGGTGGGGGCAGGGTAGATGTCTGTTGGTGGGGGCAGGATGTCTGTTGGTGGGGGCAGGGTAGATGTCTGTTGGTGGGGGCAGGGTAGATGTCTGTTGGTGGGGGCAGGGTAGATGTCTGTTGGTTTGGGGGGCAGGGTAGATGTCTGTTGGTGGGGGTTGGTGGGGGCAGGGTAGATGTCTGTTGGTGGGGGCAGGGTAGATGTCTGTTGGTGGGGGCAGGGTAGATGTCTGTTGGTGGGGGCAGGGTAGATGTCTGTTGGTGGGGGCAGGGTAGATGTCTGTTGGTGGGGGCAGGGTAGATGTCTGTTGGTGGGGGCAGGGTAGATGTCTGTTGGTGGGGGCAGGGTAGATGTCTGTTGGTGGGGGCAGGGTAGATGTCTGTTGGTGGGGGGGCAGGGTAGATGTCTGTTGGTGGGGGCAGGGTAGATGTCTGTTGGTGGGGGCAGGGTAGATGTCTGTTGGTGGGGGCAGGGTAGATGTCTGTTGTGGGGGGCAGGGGTCTGTTGGTGGGGGCAGGGTAGATGTCTGTTGGTGGGGGCAGGGTAGATGTCTGTTGGGGGCAGGGGATGTCTGTTGGTGGGGGCAGATGTCTGTTGGTGGGGGCAGGGTAGATGTCTGTTGGTGGGGGCAGGGTAGATGTCTGTTGGTGGGGGCAGGGTAGATGTCTGTTGGTGGGGGCAGGGTAGATGTCTGTTGGTGGGGATGTCTGTTGGTGGGGGCAGAGATGTCTGTTGGTGGGGGCAGGGTAGATGTCTGTTGGTGGGGGCAGGGTAGATGTCTGTTGGTGGGGGGTAGATGTCTGTTGTTGGGGGGCAGGGTAGATGTCTGTTGGTGGGGGCAGGGTAGATGTCTGTTGGTGGGGGCAGGGTAGATGTCTGTTGGTGGGGGCAGGGTAGATGTCTGTTGGTGGGGGGCAGGGTAGATGTCTGTTGGTGGGGGTCTGGGGGGGCAGGGTAGATGTCTGTTGTTGGGGGCAGGGTAGATGTCTGTTGGTGGGGGGCAGGGTAGATGTCTGTTGGTGGGGGCAGGGTAGATGTCTGTTGGTGGGGGCAGGGTAGATGTCTGTTGGTGGGGGCAGGGTAGATGTCTGTTGGTGGGGATGTCAGGGGGGCAGATGTCTGTTGTTTGGGGGCAGGGTAGATGTCTGTTGGTGGGGGCAGGGTAGATGTCTGTTGGTGGGGGCAGGGTAGATGTCTGTTGGTGGGGGCAGGGTAGATGTCTGTTGGTGGGGGCAGGGTAGATGTCTGTTGTTGGGGGCAGGGTAGAGATGTCTGTTGGTGGGGGCAGGGTAGATGTCTGTTGGTGGGGGCAGGGTAGATGTCTGTTGTTGGGGGGCAGGGTAGATGTCTGTTGGTGGGGGCAGGGTAGATGTCTGTCTGTTGGGGGGGCAGGGTAGATGTCTGTTGGTGGGGGGTGGGGCAGGGTAGATGTCTGTTGGTGGGGGTGGGGGTAGATGTCTGTTGGTGGGGGCAGGGTAGATGTCTGTTGGTGGGGGCAGGGTAGATGTCTGTTGGTGGGGGCAGGGTAGATGTCTGTTGGTGGGGGCAGGGTAGATGTCTGTTGGTGATGGGGGGGGCAGGGTAGATGTCTGTTGGTGGGGGGGCAGGGTAGATGTCTGTTGGTGGGGGGGCAGGGTAGATGTCTGTTGGTGGGGGCAGGGTAGATGTCTGTTGGTGGGGGCAGGGTAGATGTCTGTTGGTGGGGGGGGCAGGGTAGATGTCTGTTGGTGGGGGCAGGGTAGATGTCTGTTGGTGGGGGCAGGGTAGATGTCTGTTGGGGGGGGTAGATGTCTGTTGGTGGGGGCAGGGTAGATCTGTCTGTTGTCTGTTGGTGGGGGCAGGGTAGATGTCTGTTGGTGGGGGCAGGGTAGATGTCTGTTGGTGGGGGCAGGGTAGATGTCTGTTGGTGGGGGCAGGGTAGATGTCTGTTGGTGGGGGCAGGGTAGATGTCTGTTGGTGGGGGCAGGGTAGATGTCTGTTGGTGGGGGCAGGGGATGTCTGCAGGGTAGATGTCTGTTGGTGGGGGCAGGGTAGATGTCTGTTGGTGGGGGCAGGTAGATGTCTGTTGGTGGGGGATGTCTGTTGGGTAGATGTCTGTTGGTGGGGGCAGGGTAGATGTCTGTTGGTGGGGGCAGGGTAGATGTCTGTCTGGTGGGGGCAGGGTAGATGTCTGTTGGTGGGGGCAGGGTAGATGTCTGTTGGTGGGGGCAGGGTAGATGTCTGTTGGTGGGGGCAGGGTAGATGTCTGTTGGTGGGGGCAGGGTAGATGTCTGTTGGTGGGGGCAGGGTAGATGTCTGTTGGTGGGGGCAGGGTAGATGTCTGTTGGTGGGGGCAGGGGTAGATGTCTGTTGTTGGGGGCAGGGTAGATGTCTGTTGGTGGGGGCAGGGTAGATGGGGGGGCAGGGTAGATGTCTGTTGGTGGGGGCAGGGTAGATGTCTGTTGGTGGGGGCAGGGTAGATGTCTGTTGGTGGGGGCAGGGTAGATGTCTGTTGGTGGGGGCAGGGTAGATGTCTGTTGGTGGGGGCAGGGTAGATGTCTGTTGGTGGGGGCAGGGTAGATGTCTGTTGGTGTCTGGGTGGGGCAGGGTAGATGTCTGTTGGTGGGGGCAGGGTAGATGTCTGTTGGTGGGGGCAGGGTAGATGTCTGTTGGTGGGGTAGATGTCTGGGTGGGGGTAGATGTCTGTTGGTGGGGGCAGGGTAGATGTCTGTTGGTGGGGGCAGGGTAGATGTCTGTTGGTGGGGGCAGGGTCTGTAGATGTCTGTTGGTGGGGGCAGGGTAGATGTCTGTTGGTGGGGGCAGGGTAGATGTCTGTTGTCTGTGGGGGGGCAGGGTAGATGTCTGTTGGTGGGGGCAGGGTAGATGTCTGTTGGTGGGGGGGCAGGGTAGATGTCTGTTGGTGGGGGCAGGGATGTCTGTTGGTTTGGGGCAGATGTCTGTTGGTGGGGGCAGGGTAGATGTCTGTTTGGGGGGCAGGGTGATGTCTGTTGGGGGGGCAGGGTAGATGTCTGTTGGTGGGGGCAGGGTAGATGTCTGTTGGTGGGGGCAGGGTAGATGTCTGTTGGTTGGGGGCAGGGTAGATGTCTGTTGGTGGGGGCAGGGTAGATGTCTGTTGTTTGGGGGCAGGGTAGATGTCTGTTGGTGGGGGCAGGGTAGATGTCTGTCTGTTTGGGGGCAGGGTAGATGTCTGTCTGGTGGGGGCAGGGTAGATGTCTGTTGGTGGGGGCAGGGTAGATGTCTGTTGGTGGGGGCAGGGTAGATGTCTGTTGGTGGGGGCAGGGTAGATGTCTGTTGGTGGGGGGGTAGGGTCTGTTTGGATGTCTGTTGGTGGGGGCAGGGTAGATGTCTGTTGGTGGGGGCAGGGTAGATGTCTGTTGGTGGGGGCAGGGTAGATGTCTGTTGGTGGGGGCAGGGTAGATGTCTGTTGGTGGGGGCAGGGTAGATGTCTGTTGGTGGGGGCAGATGTCTGTTGGTGGGGGATGTCTGTTGGTGGGGGCAGGGTAGATGTCTGTTGGTGGGGGCAGGGTAGATGTCTGTTGGTGGGGGCAGGGTAGATGTCTGTTGGTGGGGGCAGGGTAGATGTCTGTTGGTGGGGGCAGGGTAGATGTCTGTCTGTTTGGGGGCAGGGTAGATGTCTGTTGGTGGGGGCAGGGTAGATGTCTGGTGGGGGCAGGGTAGATGTCTGTGGGGGGGGCAGGGTAGATGTCTGTTGGTGGGGGCAGGGTAGATGTCTGGGGGGGGCAGGGTAGATGTCTGTTGGTGGGGGCAGGGTAGATAGATGTCTGTTGGTGGGGGCAGGGTAGATGTCTGTTGGTGGGGGCAGGGTAGATGTCTGTTGGTGGGGGCAGGGTAGATGTCTGTTGGTGGGGGGGCAGGGTAGATGTCTGTTGGTGGGGGCAGGGTAGATGTCTGTTGGTGGGGGCAGGGTAGATGTCTGTTGGTGGGGGCAGGGTAGATGTCTGTTGGTGGGGGCAGGGTAGATGTCTGTTGGTGGGGGCAGGGTAGATGTCTGTTGGTGGGGGCAGGGTAGATGTCTGTTGGTGGGGGCAGGGTAGATGTCTGTGTCTGTAGATGTCTGTTGGTGGGGGGCAGGGTAGATGTCTGTTGGTGGGGGGGGCAGGTCTGTTGGTGGGGGATGTCTGTTGGGGGCATGTCTGTCTGTTGGTGGGGGCAGGGTAGATGTCTGTCTGTTGGGGGCAGGGTAGATGTCTGTTGGTGGGGGCAGGGTAGATGTCTGTTGGTGGGGGCAGGGTAGATGTCTGTTGGTGGGGTTGCAGGGTAGATGTCTGTCTGTTTGGGGGCAGGGTAGATGTCTGTCTGTTGGGGGGGGGGCAGGGTAGATGTCTGTTGTTTGGGGGCAGGGTAGATGTCTGTTGGTGGGGGCAGGGTAGATGTCTGTTGGTGGGGGCAGGGTAGATGTCTGTTGGTGTTTGGGGGCAGGGTAGATGTCTGTTGGTGGGGGGTAGATGTCTGTTGGTGGGGGCAGGGTGATGTCTGTTGGTGGGGGCAGGGTAGATGTCTGTTGGTGGGGGTCAGGGGGTAGATGTCTGTTGGTGGGGGCAGGGTAGATGTCTGTTGTTGGGGGCAGGGTAGATGTCTGTTGGTGGGGGCAGGTCTGTTGGTGGAGATGTCTGTCTGTTCTGTTGTGGGGGCAGGGTAGATGTCTGTTGGTGGGGGCAGGGTAGATGTCTGTTGGTGGGGGCAGGGTAGATGTCTGTTGGTGGGGGCAGGGTAGATGTCTGTTGGTGGGGGCAGGGTAGATGTCTGTTGGTGGGGGCAGGGTAGATGTCTGTTGGTGGGGGCAGGGTAGATGTCTGTTGGTGGGGGGCAGGGTAGATGTCTGTTGGTGGGGGGCAGGGTAGATGTCTGTTGGTGGGGGCAGGGTAGATGTCTGTTGGTGGGGGCAGGGTAGATGTCTGTTGGTGGGGGCAGGGTAGATGTCTGTTGGTGGGGGCAGGGTAGATGTCTGTTGGTGGGGGCAGGGTAGATGTCTGTTGGTGGGGGCAGGGTAGATGTCTGTTGGTGGGGGCAGGGTAGATGTCTGTTGGTGGGGGCAGGGTAGATGTCTGTTGGTGGGGGCAGGGTAGATGTCTGTTGGTGGGGATGTCTGTTGGTGGGGGCAGGGTAGATGTCTGTTGGTGGGGGCAGGGTAGATGTCTGTTGGTGGGGGCAGGGTAGATGTCTGTTTGGTGGGGCAGGGTAGATGTCTGTTGGTGGGATGTCTGTTGGTTTGGGGCAGGGTAGATGTCTGTTGGGGTGGGGGCAGGGTAGATGTCTGTTGGTGGGGGCAGGGTAGATGTCTGTTGGTGGGGGCAGGGTAGATGTCTGTTGGTGGGGGCAGGGTAGATGTCTGTTGTTTGGGGGCAGGGTAGATGTCTGTTGGTGGGGGCAGGGTAGATGTCTGTTGGTGGGGGCAGGGTAGATGTCTGTTGGGGGGCAGGGTGTCTGGGGGGGCAGGGTAGATGTCTGTTGGTGGGGGCAGGGTAGATGTCTGTTGGTGGGGGCAGGGTAGATGTCTGTTGGTGGGGGCAGGGTAGATGTCTGTTGGTGGGGGCAGGGTAGATGTCTGTTGGTGGGGGCAGGGTAGATGTCTGTTGGTGGGGGCAGGGTAGATGTCTGTTGGATGTCTGTTGGGGGGCAGGGTAGATGTCTGTTGGTGGGGGCAGGGTAGATGTCTGTTGGTGGGGGCAGGGTAGATGTCTGTTGGTGGGGGCAGGGTAGATGTCTGTTGGTGGGGGGGGGCAGGGTAGATGTCTGTTGGTGGGGGCAGGATGTAGATGTCTGTTGGTGGGGGGGGTGGATGTCAGGGTAGATGTCTGTTGGTGGGGGCAGGGTAGATGTCTGTTGGTGGGGGCAGGGTAGATGTCTGTTGGTGGGGGCAGGGTAGATGTCTGTTGGTGGGGGCAGGGTAGATGTCTGTTGGTGGGGGCAGGGATGTCTGTCTGTTTGGGGATGATGTCTGTTGGTGGGGGCAGGGTAGATGTCTGTTGGTGGGGGCAGGGTAGATGTCTGTTGTTGGGGGGCAGGGTAGATGTCTGTTGTTGGGGGCAGGATGTCTGTAGATGTCTGTTGGTGGGGGCAGGGTAGATGTCTGTTGTTGTGTTGTCTGTTGGGGGGGCAGGGTAGATGTCTGTTGGTGGGGGGGGGGTAGATGTCTGTTGGTGGGGGGCAGGGTAGATGTCTGTTGGTGGGGGCAGGGTAGATGTCTGTTGGTGGGGGCAGGGTAGATGTCTGTTGGTGGGGGCAGGGTAGATGTCTGTTGGTGGGGGCAGGGTAGATGTCTGTTGGTGGGGGCAGGGTAGATGTCTGTTGGTGGGGGCAGGGTAGATGTCTGTTGGTGGGGGGGTAGATGTCTGTTGGGGGGCAGATGTCTGTTGGTGGGGGCAGGGTAGATGTCTGTTGTTGGGGCAGGGTAGATGTCTGTTGGTGGGGGCAGGGTAGATGTCTGTTGGTGGGGGCAGGGTAGATGTCTGTTGGTGGGGGGCAGGGTAGATGTCTGTTGGTGGGGCAGGGTAGATGTCTGTTGGGGGGGGTAGATGTCTGTTGGTGGGGGATGTCAGGGTAGATGTCTGTTGGTGGGGGCAGGGTAGATGTCTGTCTGTTTGGGGGCAGGGTAGATGTCTGTTGGTGGGGGCAGGGTAGATGTCTGTTGGTGGGGGCAGGGTAGATGTCTGTTGGTGGGGGCAGGGTAGATGTCTGTC
Source organism: Oncorhynchus nerka (assembly GCF_034236695.1). NCBI lineage: Eukaryota > Metazoa > Chordata > Actinopteri > Salmoniformes > Salmonidae > Oncorhynchus > Oncorhynchus nerka. The sequence continues at coordinate 69,914,327 of NC_088403.1, forward strand.
TGGTGGGGGCAGGGTAGATGTCTGTTGGTGGGGGGGCAGGGTAGATGTCTGTTGTTGGGGGCAGGGTAGATGTCTGTCTGTTGGGGGCAGGGTAGATGTCTGTTGGTGGGGGCAGGGTAGATGTCTGTTGTTGGGGGCAGGGTAGATGTCTGTTGGTGGGGGCAGATGTCTGTTGGTGGGGGCAGGGTATGTCTGTTGTTTGGGGGGCAGGGGATGTCTGTTGGTAGATGTCTGTTGGTGGGGGCAGGGTAGATGTCTGTTGGTGGGGGCAGGGGGGGCAGATGTCTGTTGTTGGGGGCAGGGTAGATGTCTGTTGTTGGGGGCAGGGTAGATGTCTGTTGGTGGGGGCAGGGTAGATGTCTGTTGGTGGGGGCAGGGTAGATGTCTGTTGGTGGGGGGGGCAGGGTAGATGTCTGTTGGTGGGGGCAGGGTAGATGTCTGTTGGTTGGTGGGGGCAGGGTAGATGTCTGTTGTGGGGCAGGGTAGATGTCTGTTGGTGGGGGCAGGGTAGATGTCTGTTGTTGGGGGGGTAGATGTCTGTTGGTGGGGGGGTAGATGTCTGTTGGTGGGGGCAGGGTAGATGTCTGTTGGTGGGGGCAGGGTAGATGTCTGTTGGTGGGGGCAGGGTAGATGTCTGTTGTTGGGGGGGCAGGGTAGATGTCTGTTGGTGGGGGCAGGGTAGATGTCTGTTGGTGGGGGCAGGGTAGATGTCTGTTGGGGGCAGGGTGTCTGGGGCAGGGTAGATGTCTGTTGGTGGGGGCAGGGTAGATGTCTGTTGTTGGGGGCAGATGTCTGTTGGTTGGATGTGTCTGTTGGTTGGGGGCAGGGTAGATGTCTGTTGGTGTTGGGGGGGGGTAGATGTCTGTCTGTTGGGGGGGCAGGGTAGATGTCTGTTGGTGGGGGGCAGGGTAGATGTCTGTTGGTGGGGGGGCAGGGTAGATGTCTGTTGGTGGGGGCAGGGTAGATGTCTGTTGGTGGGGGCAGGGTAGATGTCTGTTGGTGGGGGCAGGGTAGATGTCTGTTGGTGGGGGCAGGGTAGATGTCTGTTGGTGGGGGCAGGGTAGATGTCTGTTGGTGGGGGCAGGGTAGATGTCTGTCTGTTGGGGGGCAGGGTAGATGTCTGTTGGTGGGGCAGGGTAGATGTCTGTTGGTGGGGGCAGGGTAGATGTCTGTTGGTGGGGGGGCAGGGTAGATGTCTGTTGGTGGGGGCAGGGTAGATGTCTGTTGGTGGGGGCAGGGTAGATGTCTGTTGTTTGGGGGCAGGGTAGATGTCTGTTTGGGGGCAGGGTAGATGTCTGTTGGTGGGGGCAGGGTAGATGTCTGTCTGTTGGTGGGGGCAGGGTAGATGTCTGTTGGTGGGGGCAGGGTAGATGTCTGTTGGTGGGGGCAGGGTAGATGTCTGTTGGTGGGGGCAGGGTAGATGTCTGTTGTTGGTGGGGTCTGCAGGGTAGATGTCTGTTGTTGGGGGGCAGGGTAGATGTCTGTTGGTGGGGGCAGGGTAGATGTCTGTTGGTGGGGGCAGGGTAGATGTCTGTAGATGTCTGTTGTGGGGGCAGGGTAGATGTCTGTTGGTGGGGGCAGGGTAGATGTCTGTTTGGTGGGGGTCAGGGTAGATGTCTGTCTGTTGGGGGCAGGGTAGATGTCTGTTGGTGGGGGCAGGGTAGGCAGGGTAGATGTCTGTCTGGTGGGGGGGCAGGGTAGATGTCTGTTGGTGGGGGGGGGCAGGGTAGATGTCTGTTGGTGGGGGCAGGGTAGATGTCTGTTGGTGGGGGCAGGGTAGATGTCTGTTGGTGGGGGCAGGGTAGATGTCTGTTGGTGGGGGCAGGGTAGATGTCTGTTGGGGGCAGGGGGGGGCAGGGTAGATGTCTGTTGGTGGGGGCAGGGTAGATGTCTGTTGGTGGGGGCAGGGTAGATGTCTGTTGGTGGGGGCAGGGTAGATGTCTGTTGGTGGGGGCAGGGTAGATGTCTGTTGGTGGGGGGGCAGGGTAGATGTCTGTTGGTGGGGGCAGGGTAGATGTCTGTTGGTGGGGGCAGGGTAGATGTCTGTTGGTGGGGGCAGGGTAGATGTCTGTTGGTGGGGGCAGGGTAGATGTCTGTTGGTGGGGGCAGGGTAGATGTCTGTTGGTGGGGGCAGGGTAGATGTCTGTTGGTGGGGGGGTAGGGTAGATGTCTGGGGGCAGGGTAGATGTCTGTTGGTGGGGGGGGGTAGGGTAGATGTCTGTTGGTGGGGGCAGGGTAGATGTCTGTTGGTGGGGGCAGGGTAGATGTCTGTTGGGGGGGCAGATGGTAGATGTCTGTTGGTGGGGGCAGGGTAGATGTCTGTTGGTGGGGGCAGGGTAGATGTCTGTTGGTGGGGGCAGGGTAGATGTCTGTTGGTGGGGGCAGGGTAGATGTCTGTTGGTGGGGGCAGGGTAGATGTCTGTTGGTGGGGGCAGGGTAGATGTCTGTTGGTGGGGGCAGGGTAGATGTCTGTGTTGGTGGGGGCAGGGTAGATGTCTGTTGGTGGGGGCAGGGTAGATGTCTGTTGGTGGGGGCAGGGTAGATGTCTGTCTGTGGTGGGGGCAGGGTAGATGTCTGTTGGTGGGGGCAGGGTAGATGTCTGTTGGTGGGGGCAGGGTAGATGTCTGTGTCTGTTGTGGGGGCAGGGTAGATGTCTGTTGGTGGGGGCAGGGTAGATGTCTGTTGGTGGGGGCAGGGTAGATGTCTGTTGGTGGGGGCAGGGTAGATGTCTGTTGGTGGGGGCAGGGTAGATGTCTGTTGGTGGGGGCAGGGTAGATGTCTGTTGGTGGGGGGCAGGGTAGATGTCTGTTGGTGGGGGCAGGGTAGATGTCTGTTGGTGGGGGCAGGGTAGATGTCTGTTGGTGGGGGCAGGGTAGATGTCTGTTGGTGGGGGCAGGGTAGATGTCTGTTGGTGGGGGCAGGGTAGATGTCTGTTGGTGGGGGCAGGGTAGATGTCTGTTGGTGGGGGCAGGGTAGATGTCTGTTGGTGGGGGCAGGGTAGATGTCTGTTGGTGGGGGTAGATGTCTGTTGGTGGGGGCAGATGTCTGTTGGTGGGGGCAGGGTAGATGTCTGTGGTGGGGGCAGGGTGATGTCTGGGGGCAGGGTAGATGTCTGTTGGTGGGGGGGCAGGGTAGATGTCTGTTGGTGGGGGCAGGGTAGATGTCTGTTGGTGGGGGCAGGGTAGATGTCTGTTGGTGGGGGCAGGGTAGGTCTGTTGGTGGGGCAGGGTAGATGTCTGTTGGTCTGATGTCTGTGGGGGCAGGGTAGATGTCTGTTGGTGGGGGCAGGGTAGATGTCTGTTGGTGGGGGCAGGGTAGATGTCTGTTGGTGGGGGCAGGGTAGATGTCTGTTGGTGGGGGCAGGGTAGATGTCTGTTGGTGGGGGCAGGGTAGATGTCTGTTGGTGGGGGCAGGGTAGATGTCTGTTGGTGGGGGCAGGGTAGATGTCTGTTGGTGGGGGGCAGGGTAGATGTCTGTTGGTGGGGGCAGGGTAGATGTCTGTTGGTGGGGGCAGGGTAGATGTCTGTTGGTGGGGGGTAGATGTCAGGGTAGATGTCTGTCTGTTGGGGGCAGGGTAGATGTCTGTTGGTGGGGGCAGGGTAGTCTGTCTGTTGTTGGGGGCAGGGTAGATGTCTGTTGGTGGGGGCAGGGTAGATGTCTGTTGGTGGGGGCAGGGTAGATGTCTGTCTGTTTGGGGGGCAGGGTAGATGTCTGTTGGTGGGGGCAGGGTAGATGTCTGTTGTTGGGGGCAGGGTGATGTCTGGGGGGGGCAGGGTAGATGTCTGTTGGTGGGGGCAGGGCAGATGTCTGTTGGTGGGGGGGTAGATGTCAGGGTAGATGTCTGTTGGTGGGGGCAGGGTAGATGTCTGTTGGTGGGGGCAGGGTAGATGTCTGTTGGTGGGGGCAGGGTAGATGTCTGTTGGTGGGGGGCAGGGTAGATGTCTGTTGGTGGGGGCAGGGTAGATGTCTGTTGGTGGGGGCAGGGTAGATGTCTGTTGGTGGGGGCAGGGTAGATGTCTGTTGGTTGGTGGGGGGTGGGGGTAGATGTCTGTTGGGGGCAGGGGGTCTGTTGGTGGGGGCAGGGTAGATGTCTGTTGGTGGGGGCAGGGTAGATGTCTGTTGGTGGGGGCAGGGTAGATGTCTGTTGGTGGGGGGTGGGGGCAGGGTAGATGTCTGTTGGTGGGGTGGGGGGTAGATGTCTGTTGGTGGGGGCAGGGTAGATGTCTGTTGGTGGGGGCAGGGTAGATGTCTGTTGGTGGGGGCAGGGTAGATGTCTGTTGTTGGGGGCAGGGTAGATGTCTGTTGGTGGGGGCAGGGTAGATGTCTGTTGGTGGGGGCAGGGTAGATGTCTGTTGGTGGGGGCAGGGTAGATGTCTGTTGGTGGGGGCAGGGTAGATGTCTGTTGTTGGGGGGCAGGGTAGATGTCTGTTGGTGGGGGCAGGGTAGATGTCTGTTGGGGGGGGAGGGTAGATGTCTGTTGGTGGGGGAAGGGTAGATGTCTGTTGGTGGGGGCAGGGTAGATGTCTGTTGGTGGGGGCAGGGTAGATGTCTGTTGTTGGGGCAGGGTAGATGTCTGTTGTTGGGGCAGGGTAGATGTCTGTTGGTGGGGGCAGGGTAGATGTCTGTTTGGGGGGGTATGGACCGGGTTGTTGTCTGTTGGTGGGGGCAGGGTAGATGTCTGTTTGGGGGGGTACGGCCAGCAGCCTGATGGTCTGGGGGTAGAAACAGCTGACTAGTGGTGTCTATTCAGCAGCCTGATGGTCTGGGGGTAGAAACAGCTGACTAGTGGTGTCTATTCAGCATCCTGATGGTCTGATGGTAGAAACAGCTGACTAGTGGTGTCTATTCAGCAGCCTGATGGTAGAAACAGCTGACTAGTGGTGTCTATTCAGCAGCCTGATGGTCTGGAGATAGAAACAGCTGACTAGTGGTGTCTATTCAGCAGCCTGATGGTCTGATGGTAGAAACAGCTGACTAGTGGTGTCTATTCAGCAGCCTGATGGTAGAAACAGCTGACTAGTGGTGTCTATTCAGCAGCCTGATGGTAGAAACAGCTGACTAGTGGTGTCTATTCAGCAGTCTGATGGTAGAAACAGCTGACTACTGGTGTCTATTCAGCAGCCTGATGGTCTGGGGGTAGAAACAGCTGACTATTGGTGTCTATTCAGTAGCCTGATGGTCTGGGGACAGAAACAGCTGACTAGTGGTGTCTATTCAGCAGTCTGATGGTAGAAACAGCTGACTAGTGGTGTCTATTCAACAGCCTGATGGTCTGGAGATAGAAACAGCTGACTAGTGGTGTCTATTCAGCAGCCTGATGGTCTGGGGACAGAAACAGCTGACTAGTGGTGTCTATTCAGCAGTCTGATGGTAGAAACAGCTGACTAGTGGTGTCTATTCAGCAGTCTGATGGTATAAACAGCTGACTAGTGGTGTCTATTCAACAGCCTGATGGTCTGGAGATAGAAACAGCTGACTAGTGGTGTCTATTCAGCAGCCTGATGGTCTGGGCGTAGAAACAGCTGACTAGTGGTGTCCATTCAGCAGCCTGATGGTAGAAACAGCTGACTAGTGGTGTCTATTCAGCAGCCTGATGGTCTGGAGATAGAAACAGCTGACTAGTGGTGTCTATTCAGCAGCCTGATGGTCTGATGGTAGAAACAGCTGACTAGTGGTGTCTATTCAGCAGCCTGATGGTAGAAACAGCTGACTAGTGGTGTCTATTCAGCAGTCTGATGGTAGAAACAGCTGACTAGTGGTGTCTATTCAGCAGCCTGATGGTCTGATGGTAGAAACAGCTGACTAGTGGTGTCTATTCAGCAGCCTGATGGTAGAAACAGCTGACTAGTGGTGTCTATTCAGCAGTCTGAATGTAGAAACAGCTGACTAGTGGTGTCTATTCAGCAGCCTGATGGTCTGGGGGTAGAAACAGCTGACTATTGGTGTCTATTCAGTAGCCTGATGGTCTGGGGACAGAAACAGCTGACTAGTGGTGTCTATTCAGCAGTCTGATGGTAGAAACAGCTGACTAGTGGTGTCTATTCAACAGCCTGATGGTCTGGAGATAGAAACAGCTGACTAGTGGTGTCTATTCAGCAGCCTGATGGTCTGGGGACAGAAACAGCTGACTAGTGGTGTCTATTCAGCAGTCTGATGGTAGAAACAGCTGACTAGTGGTGTCTATTCAACAGCCTGATGGTCTGGAGATAGAAACAGCTGACTAGTGGTGTCTATTCAACAGCCTGATGGTCTTCCAGTTATCTCCCTGATGCTCCGGTATTGCCCGTGTCTGAGTGATGTTAGCGGCGAGAACAAGCCGTGGCTGGGGTCCCCCGGTGGCTGGGGTTTCCAGCTGGCTGGGGTTCCCAGGTGGCTGGGGTTCCCAGGTGCATGGGGTTCCCCGGTGGCTGGGGTTCCCCGGTGGCTGGGGTTCTCAGCTGGCTGGGGTTTCCAGCTGGCTGGGGTTCCCAGGTGGCTGGGGTTCCCAGGTGCATGGGGTTCCCCGGTGGCTGGGGTTCCCAGCTGGCTGGGGTTCCCAGCTGGCTGGGGTCCCCCGGTGGCTGGGGTCCCCCGGTGGCTGGGGTTCTCAGCTGGCTGGGGTTCCCAGGTGGCTGGGGTTCCCAGCTGGCTGGGGTCCCCCGGTGGCTGGGGTCCCCTGGTGGCTGGGGTTCCCAGGTGGCTGGGGTCCCCCGGTGGCTGGGATTCCCAGGTGGCTGGGGTCCCCCGGTGGCTGGGATTCCCAGGTGGCTGGGGTCCCCCGGCTCTCGATGGTGGTCCTGTAGAACACTGTGATGGCCCTCTGTTACAAGCCGCATTTCTTCAGCATCCCGGTTTGACTATTTCAGCTTCTCGGAGACGTCGAGGAACTTGAAGTCTTTTACCGTCCCTCATTGATGAGGAGGTGCCCAGCGTGGTCCATCTTGGAATCCACAATCAGCTCCTTTGCTTTGCTGGTGTTGAGGGAGAGGTTGTTTACGCCGTCAGAGTGTGTGAGGCTATGCAGTTGTGGGTATACAGGAGCAGACTGAGGACTCAGCCATGTTGAGAATCAGTGTCAAGGAGATAACGTTGCCTACCTTCACCACCTGGGGGCGGCCCTCCAGGAAGTCCAGGACCAAGCTGCATAGAGGAGTTCAGTCCCAGTGCTGTGAATTGACTGGGCTAGGGATGTCGTCTAGGCCGCGAGGGTTAACATGTTTCAATGACTTATATACGTCCTCCGTGGAGACCTCGGCGTCCTCTGGGGCTCTCCTCGACAGCTCAGAGTCATCGTGTGCGAGCAAAAAGGTGTTTAGCTCGTCCAGTAGGGCAGCGTTGTCCGTCACGTGACTGGCTTTCTCTTTGTAAATAGTGATCATTAGATAATACAGTATGCCTCACGTCAGACCCGCTAAATTGCTCCTCCACTTTGTTGTCCCTATACTTGTGTTTCGCTGTCTTGATCGATCTGCGTAGGTCATATTTGTTTAAAACCTCTTAGTGATCCCTTCGCGCGCCAGTCCCGTTATAACGGCATTGATTTGACAACACCCAGTGAAATAGCAGCGCGCCAAATTCAAAAACAGAAGTAGTCATAATAATAATTCATAAATCATACAAGTGTTATACACCGGTTTAAAGACTAACTTCTTGTTAATTTCAGGCTCCTCCCTCTCAGGGCTGGGCGTCTCAGGCTCCACCCTCTCAGGGCTGGGCGTCTCAGGCTCCACCCTCTCAGGGCTGGGCGTCTCAGGCTCCTCCCTCTCAGGGCTGGGCGTCTCAGGCTCCTCCCTCTCAGGGCTGGGCGTCTCAGGCTCCTCCCTCTCAGGGCTGGGCGTCTCAGGCTCCTCCCTCTCTGGGCTGTGCGTCTCAGGCTCCACCCTCTCAGGGCTGGGCGTCTCAGGCTCCACCCTCTCAGGGCTGGGCGTCTCAGGCTCCACCCTCTCAGGGCTGGGCGTTTCAGGCTCCTCCCTCTCAGGGCTGGGCGTCTCAGGCTCCTCCCTCTCTGGGCTGTGCGTCTCAGGCTCCACCCTCTCAGGGCTGGGCGTCTCAGGCTCCACCCTCTCAGGGCTGGGCGTCTCAGGCTCCACCCTCTCAGGGCTGGGCGTTTCAGGCTCCTCCCTCTCAGGGCTGGGCGTCTCAGGCTCCTCCTTCTCAGGGCTGGGCGTCTCAGGCTCCACCCTCTCAGAGCTGGGCGTCTCAGGCTCCACCCTCTCAGAGCTGGGCGTCTCAGGCTCCACCCTCTCAGAGCTGGGCGTCTCAGGCTCCACCCTCTCAGAGCTGGGCGTCTCAGGCTCCACCCTCTCAGAGCAGGGCGTCTCAGGCTCCTCCCTCTCAGGGCTGGGCGTCTCAGGCTCCTCCCTCTCAGGGCTGGGCGTCTCAGGCTCCACCCTCTGAGGGCTGGGCGTTTCAGGCTCCTCCCTCTCAGGGCTGGGCGTCTCAGGCTCCTCCCTCTCAGGGCTGGGCGTCTCAGGCTCCACCCTCTCAGAGCTGGGCGTCTCAGGCTCCACCCTCTCAGAGCTGGGCGTCTCAGGCTCCACCCTCTCAGAGCTGGGCGTCTCAGGCTCCACCCTCTCAGAGCTGGGAGTCTCAGGCTCCTCCCTCTCAGGGCTGGGCGTGTCAGGATCCACCCTCTCAGGGCTGGGCGTCTCAGGCTCCACCCTCTCAGGGCTGGGCGTCTCAGGCTCCACCCTCTCAGGGCTGGGCGTCTCAGGCTCCACCGTCTCAGGCTCCACCCTCTCAGGGCTGGGCGTCTCAGGCTCCACCCTCTCAGGGCTGGGCGTCTCAGGCTCCACCCTCTCAGGGCTGGGCGTTTCAGGCTCCACCCTCTCAGGGCTGCGCGTCTCAGGCTTTACCCTCTCTGGGCTGGGCGTGTCAGGCTCCACCCTCTCAGGGCTGGGCGTCTCAGGCTCTACCCTCTCAGGGCTGGGCGTCTCAGGCTCCACCCTCTCAGGGCTGGGCGTCTCAGGCTCCACCGTCTCAGGGCTGGGCGTCCCAGGCTCCACCCTCTCAGGGCTGGGCGTATCAGGCTCCACCCTCTCAGGGCTGGGCGTCTCAGGCTCCACCCTCTCAGGGCTGGGCGTCTCAGGCTCCACCCTCTCAGGGCTGGGCGTCTCAGGCTCCACCCTCTCAGGGCTGGGCGTCTCAGGCTCCACTGTCTCAGGCTCCACCCTCTCAGGGCTGGGCGTCTCAGGCTCCACCCTCTCAGGGCTGGGCGTCTCAGGCTCCACCGTCTCAGGCTCCACCCTCTCAGGGCTGGGCGTCTCCAGGCTCCACCGTCTCAGGGCTGGGCGTCTCAGGCTCCACCCTCTCAGGGCTGGGCGTCTCAGGCTCCACCCTCTCAGGGCTGGGCGTCTCAGGCTCCACCCTCTCAGGGCTGGGCGTCTCAGGCTCCACCCTCTCAGGGCTGGGCGTCTCAGGCTCCACCGTCTCAGGGCTGGGCGTCTCAGGCTCCACCGTCTCAGGCTCCACCCTCTCAGGGCTGGGCATCTCAGGCTCCACCGTCTCAGGCTCCACCCTCTCAGGGCTGGGCGTCTCAGGCTCCACCGTCTCAGGCTCCACCCTCTCAGGGCTGGGCGTCTCAGGCTCCACCCTCTCAGGGCTGGGCGTCTCAGGCTCCACCCTCTCAGGGCTGGGCGTCTCAGGCTCTACCCTCTCAGGGCTGGGCGTCTCAGGCTCCACCCTCTCAGGGCTGGGCGTCTCAGGCTCCACCGTCTCAGGGCTGGGCGTCCCAGGCTCCACCCTCTCAGGGCTGGGCGTATCAGGCTCCACCCTCTCAGGGCTGGGCGTCTCAGGCTCCACCCTCTCAGGGCTGGGCGTCTCAGGCTCCACCCTCTCAGGGCTGGGCGTCTCAGGCTCCACCGTCTCAGGGCTGGGCGTCTCAGGCTCCACTGTCTCAGGCTCCACCCTCTCAGGGCTGGGCGTCTCAGGCTCCACCCTCTCAGGGCTGGGCGTCTCAGGCTCCACCGTCTCAGGCTCCACCCTCTCAGGGCTGGGCGTCTCAGGCTCCACCGTCTCAGGGCTGGGCGTCTCAGGCTCCACCCTCTCAGGGCTGGGCGTCTCAGGCTCCACCCTCTCAGGGCTGGGCGTCTCAGGCTCCACCCTCTCAGGGCTGGGCGTCTCAGGCTCCACCCTCTCAGGGCTGGGCGTCTCAGGCTCCACCGTCTCAGGGCTGGGCGTCTCAGGCTCCACCGTCTCAGGCTCCACCCTCTCAGGGCTGGGCATCTCAGGCTCCACCGTCTCAGGCTCCACCCTCTCAGGGCTGGGCGTCTCAGGCTCCACCGTCTCAGGCTCCACCCTCTCAGGGCTGGGCGTCTCAGGCTCCACCCTCTCAGGGCTGGGCGTCTCAGGCTCCACCCTCTCAGGGCTGGGCGTTTCAGGCTCCACCCTCTCAGGGCTGCGCGTCTCAGGCTTCACCCTCTCTGGGCTGGGCGTTTCAGGCTCCACCCTCTCAGGGCTGGGCGTCTCAGGCTCCACCCTCTCAGGGCTGGGCGTCTCAGGATCCACCGTCTCAGGCTCCACCCTCTCAGGGCTGGGCGTCTCAGGCTCCACCCTCTCAGGGCTGGGCGTCTCAGGCTCCACCCTCTCAGGGCTGGGCGTCTCAGGCTCCACCCTCTCAGGGCTGGGCGTCTCAGGCTCCACCCTCTCAGGGCTGGGCGTCTCAGGCTCCACCGTCTCAGGGCTGGGCGTCTCAGGCTCCACTGTCTCAGGCTCCACCCTCTCAGGGCTGGGCGTCTCAGGCTCCACCCTCTCAGGGCTGGGCGTCTCAGGCTCCACCGTCTCAGGGCTGGGCGTCTCAGGCTCCACCCTCTCAGGGCTGGGCGTCTCAGGCTCCACTGTCTCAGGCTCCACCCTCTCAGGGCTGGGCGTCTCAGGCTCCACCCTCTCAGGGCTGGGCGTCTCAGGCTCCACCCTCTCAGGGCTGGGCGTCTCAGGCTCCACCCTCTCAGGGCTGCGCGTCTCAGGCTTTACCCTCTCTGGGCTGGGCGTTTCAGGCTCCACCCTCTCAGGGCTGGGCGTCTCAGGCTCCACCCTCTCAGGGCTGGGCGTCTCAGGCTCCACCCTCTCAGGGCTGGGCGTCTCAGGCTCCACCGTCTCAGGGCTGGGCGTCTCAGGCTCCACCCTCTCAGGGCTGGGCGTCTCAGGCTCCACCCTCTCAGGGCTGGGCGTCTCAGGCTCCACCCTCTCAGGGCTGGGCGTCTCAGGCTCCACCGTCTCAGGGCTGGGCGTCTCAGGCTCCACTGTCTCAGGCTCCACCCTCTCAGGGCTGGGCGTCTCAGGCTCCACCCTCTCAGGGCTGGGCGTCTCAGGCTCCACCGTCTCAGGGCTGGGCGTCTCAGGCTCCACCCTCTCAGGGCTGGGCGTCTCAGGCTCCACTGTCTCAGGCTCCACCCTCTCAGGGCTGGGCGTCTCAGGCTCCACCCTCTCAGGGCTGGGCGTCTCAGGCTCCACTGTCTCAGGCTCCACCCTCTCAGGGCTGGGCGTCTCAGGCTCCACCCTCTCAGGGCTGGGCGTCTCAGGCTCCACCGTCTCAGGGCTGGGCGTCTCAGGCTCCACCCTCTCAGGGCTGGGCGTCTCAGGCTCCACCCTCTCAGGGCTGGGCGTCTCAGGCTCCACCCTCTCAGGGCTGGGCGTCTCAGGCTCCACCCTCTCAGGGCTGGGCGTCTCAGGCTCCACCGTCTCAGGGCTGGGCGTCTCAGGCTCCACCGTCTCAGGCTCCACCCTCTCAGGGCTGGGCGTCTCAGGCTCCACCGTCTCAGGCTCCACCGTCTCAGGCTCCACCCTCTCAGGGCTGGGCGTCTCAGGCTCCACCCTCTCAGGGCTGGGCGTCTCAGGCTCCACCCTCTCAGGGCTGGGCGTCTCAGGCTCCACCGTCTCAGGGCTGGGCGTCTCAGGCTCCACTGTCTCAGGCTCCACCCTCTCAGGGCTGGGCGTCTCAGGCTCCACCCTCTCAGGGCTGGGCGTCTCAGGCTCCACCGTCTCAGGGCTGGGCGTCTCAGGCTCCACCCTCTCAGGGCTGGGCGTCTCAGGCTCCACTGTCTCAGGCTCCACCCTCTCAGGGCTGGGCGTCTCAGGCTCCACCCTCTCAGGGCTGGGCGTCTCAGGCTCCACTGTCTCAGGCTCCACCCTCTCAGGGCTGGGCGTCTCAGGCTCCACCCTCTCAGGGCTGGGCGTCTCAGGCTCCACCGTCTCAGGGCTGGGCGTCTCAGGCTCCACCCTCTCAGGGCTGGGCGTCTCAGGCTCCACCCTCTCAGGGCTGGGCGTCTCAGGCTCCACCCTCTCAGGGCTGGGCGTCTCAGGCTCCACCCTCTCAGGGCTGGGCGTCTCAGGCTCCACCGTCTCAGGGCTGGGCGTCTCAGGCTCCACCGTCTCAGGCTCCACCCTCTCAGGGCTGGGCGTCTCAGGCTCCACCGTCTCAGGCTCCACCGTCTCAGGCTCCACCCTCTCAGGGCTGGGCGTCTCAGGCTCCACCGTCTCAGGCTCCACCCTCTCAGGGCTGGGCGTCTCAGGCTCCACCCTCTCAGGGCTGGGCGTCTCAGGCCACAGTGTCAGATTTCAGAAAGACTTTACGACGAAAGCAAACCATGCGATTATCTGAGGACCCAGCACCAACACATGGAGATCATATTGCAACCCACCAGGCGCGACACAAACGTCAGAAATAAGGATATAATTCATGCCTTTACCTTTGAAGATCCTCTTCTGTTGGCACTCCAAAACATAAACATCACAAATGGTCCTTTTGATCGATCAATTCTGTCGTTAGATCCCCAAAATGTCCATTTATTTCGCATGTTTTATTCAGAAAAACACCGGTTCCAACTCGCCCAACATGACGACAAAATATCTAATAAGTTACCTGTAAACTTGGTCCAAACATTTCAAACAACTAATCCAACTTTAGGTATTTTTTAAGGCGAATAATCGATGACATTTAAGTCGGGATAAACTGAGTTCAATAGCGGATAAAAACAATGTGGAGCTTTCAGGACACGCGCCCCAACCCCAACAGTACACTTGGCTGTCCACACAGAATGGAAATGGCTACTTCTTCATTTCTCAAAGGAAAAACACCAACCAATTGCATCCAGTGGATTGGCAGGCAAAACCCTGGAACTGCAGGCAAGATCCACATAGAAAACCCATTAACAACACTGTAACCTCAACAACAAAACCCAGGAACTGCAGGCAAGATCCACATAGAAAACCCATTAACAACACTGTAACCTCAACAACAAAACCCTGGAACTGCAGGCAAGATCCACATAGAAAACCCATTAAAAACACTGTCACCTCAACAACAAAACCCTGGAACTGCAGGCAAGATCCACATAGAAAACCCATTAAAAACACTGTCACCTCAACAACAAAACCCTGGAACTGCAGGCAAGATCCACATAGAAAACCCATTAAAAACACTGTAACCTCAACAACAAAACCCTGGAACTGCAGGCAAGATCCACATAGAAAACCCATTAAAAACACTGTCACCTCAACAACAAAACCCTGGAACTGCAGGCAAGATCCACATAGAAAACCCATTGAAAACACTGTCACCTCAACAACCAAAAACCTGGATGGTTTGTCCTCGGGGTTATTGCCTGCCAAATAGGTTCTGTTATACTCACATACATAATTGTAACAGTTTTAGAAACATAAGTCATTGTTTCCTATCCAAATCTACCAATTATATGCATATCCTCGATTCTGGGCCTGAGTAGCAGGCAGTATACTTTGGGTACGCTTTTCATCCGGACGTGAAATACCGCCCCCTAGCCCGAAGAGGTTTTATTTGTAAGCTGTTAGTGTCTTAAAATAAATCTAAACCTTTTACAATGAAGATCTGTGAAGTTATTTGGATGTTTTACCGACGATCTTTGAAAGACAGGGTCCTGAAAAAGGGACGTTTCTTTTTCTTTGCAGGTAACAAATTAATGTTGATGCTTTTGATTATCTCGTGATCTCAACATAACCACTTTTGTTATATGGTGATCGTGAGATAAGTCGTGACATCAGCAAACCAACAGTGGTCTGAAATTAACCTGTTGCTTCTACTCGGGACGCTTGCGTCCCAACTAGAGCTCTGGAAATGCAAATGCGTTACGCTAAATGCTAATAGTATTAGTTAAAACTCAAAAGTTCATTAAAATACACATGCAGGGTATCGAATTAAAGCTACACTCGTTGTGAATCCAGGCAACAAGTCAGATTTTTAAAATGCTTTTCGGCGAAAGCATGAGAAGCTATTATCTGATAGCATGCAACACCCCAAAAGACCCACAGGGGACGTAAACAAAATAATTAGCATTTCGGCGTTACACAAACCGCACAATAAAATAGAAAACATTCATTACCTTTCACCATCTTCTTTGTTGGCACTCCTAGATGTCCCATAAACACTATTTGGGTCTTTATTTCGATTAAATCGGTCCATATAAAGCCTAGATATCGTTATATGTAGACTGTGTGATAAACGAAAAAAACATCGTTTCAAAACGTAACATAATTTTTTAAAATTCAAAAAGTCGACGATAAACTTTCACAAAACACTTCGAAATACGTTTGTAATGCAACTTTAGGTATTAGTAAACGTTAATAAGCGATAAAATTCATCAGGAGGCGATGTAAAGATCATTAGCTGTCCGTCTGGAAAAATGTCCGGCTAGAAACTCAACGAAAATATCCGGTCCTAGACCGGATTAGATACGGTGTCCTGTATGTGTTTGACCAAGAAAAAACTCGAAGGGAAATGACAAGACTCTAGACACCCTGTGGAAGCTGTAGGTACTGCAACCTCAGTCAATTAATTGTGGTTCACGTTTATCAATGGGTTCAAGTAGCATGGATATATTTTCCCCATTTTCAGTGATCAGTTTTTCCTGTGCTTTTCGATGTAAATGCCGTTCTGGTAAAGCCACAGCAGTGATTAAACCAGTTTTTTAAACGTCTGAGTGTTTTCTATCCACACAGACTAAGCAAATGCATATACTATATTCCTGGCATGAGTAGCAGGGCGCCCGAAATGTTGCGCGATTTTTAACAGAATGTTCAAAAAAGTAGAGGGTCGACTGAAGAGGTTAAACAACTTAATTCAAATTAAATTAAATTAAACACAAACTACTGACATAGGGTGACAACTAGAAACACACAGTGGAAAAGTATTTTCCTGATTTCTGATTTTTTTGCACATTTGTCACACTTTCAGATCATCAAGCACATTTAAATATGACACAAGGATAACTCAAGTAAACACAAAATGAAGTTTTTAAGTGATCATTTTATTTAATAAGGGAAAAAGCTATCCGAACCTTCATGGCCCTATTTGACAAAGTAATTCCCTTGTTAAATCATGAATTTACTGTGGTTAATAAACATTTCTGGAAAGCTGAGTTCAATTTCACTAGCCACACCCAGACCTGATTACACCCAGACCTGATTACACCCAGACCTGATTACACCCAGACCTGATTACACCCAGACCTGATTACACCCAGACCTGATTACACCCAGACCTGATTACACCCAGACCCGATTACACCCAGACCTGATTACACCCAGACCTGATTACACCCAGACCTGATTACACCCAGACCTGATTACACCCAGACCTGATTACACTCAGACCTGATTACACCCAGACCTGATTACTGCCAGGCCTGATTTACTGCCAGGCCTGATTACTGCCAGGCCTGATTACTGCCAGACCTGATTACTGCCAGGCCTGATTACTGACAGACCTGATTACTGCCAGGCCTGATTACTGCCAGGCCTGATTACTGACAGGCCTGATTACTGACAGACCTGATTACTGCCAGACCTGATTACTGACAGACCTGATTACTGCCAGACCTGATTACTGACAGGCCTTATTACTGACAGACCTGATTACTGAGAGACCTGATTACACCCAGACCTGATTACACCCAGGCCTGATTACTGCCAGGCCTGATTACTGCCAGGCCTGATTACTGCCAGGCCTGATTACTGCCAGACCTGATTACTGCCAGGCCTGATTACTGCCAGGCCTGATTACTGCCAGACCTGATTACTGCCAGACCTGATTACTGCCAGACCTGATTAATGCCAGGCCTTATTACTGACAGACCTGATTACTGACAGACCTGATTACACCCAGGCCTGATTACTGCCAGGATTGGTTACTGCAAAGCCTGATTACTGCCAGACCTGATTACTGCTAGACCTGATTACTGCCAGACCTGATTACTGCCAGACCTGATTACTGACAGACCTGATTACTGACAGACCTGATTACTGCCAGACCTGATTACTGCCAGACCTGATTACTGCCAGACCTTATTATGACCTCCAGCTGAAGCGTGAGTTCTGCTCTCTACCAAGAAACCCTGAAGGAGAATGTCCGGCCATCAGTTCATGACCTCCAGCTGAAGCGCGCTTGGGTTCTGCAGCAGGACACGATCCAAAACACACCAGCAAGTCCCCCTCTGAATGGTTAAAAAAAAATGAAGGTTTTGGAGTGGCCTAGTCAAAGTCCAGACTTGAATCCGATTGAGATGCTGTGGCGTGACCTTAAAAAGACGGTTCATGCTCGAAAACCCTCCAATGTGGCTGAATTAAAACAATTCTGCAAAGAAGAGTGGGCCAGAATTCCTCCACAGCGATGTGAAAGACTCATTGCCGGTTATCACAAACGCTGGATTGCAGTTGTTGCTGCTGAGGGTGGCACAACCAGTTATTAGGTTTAGGTGGCGATTACTTTGTCACATTGGGCCATGATGGTTCGGATAGCTTTTTTCCTTTAATAAATCAAATCATCACTTAAAAACTGCATTGTGTGTTTTCTTGGGTTATCTTTGTGTCATATTTAAATTAGTTTCATGATCTGAAACATTTAATTGTGACAAAAGTGCAAAAAAAAAAAATCAGAAACCAGGAAGTACTTTTCCACAGCACTGTACGTCTCAACAACCTGTTCACCTATTGGTATCAGTTGTGTGTGAGTCTCCTACCCGTAGCCAGGGGAAGATGTCAACTAGACCCCCTCTAGCGATGGTCTGGACGATACCGTCGTTGTATTCCATCACAGTGGTCAGCTCAGGGTCACCAGATTGGTAGGTGGAGCTGAACACCAGGGTACACACCTAACGGTCAAGGATCAAAGGTCAGACATGTTTATTCATATGGTGGTGATATACTTAGACTTTTATTATCTAGCAAGTCAGAAGACCTCTGTTACAAGGGAGACCTGGCCAAGAGGGAGACCTGGCTAAGAGGGAGACCTGGCCAAGAGAAAGACCTGGCCAAGAGGGAGACCTGGCCAAGAGGGAGACCTGGCCAAGAGAAAGACCTTGCCAAGAGGGAGACCTGGCCAAGAGGGAGACCTGGCCAAGAGGGAGACCTGGCCAAGAGGGAGATCTGACTAAGAGGGAGACCTGGCTAAGAGGGAGACCTGACTAAGAGGGAGACCTGACTAAGAGGGAGACCTGACTAAGAGGGAGACCTGACTAAGAGGGAGACCTGGCTAAGAGGGAGACCTGACTAAGAGGGAGACCTGGCTAAGAGGGAGACCTGACTAAGAGGGAGACCTGACTAAGAGGGAGACCTGACTAAGAGGGAGACCTGGCTAAGAGGGAGACCTGGCTAAGAGGGAGACCTGACCAAGAGATAGACCTGGCCAGGAAGGAGACCTGGCCAAGAGGGAGACCTGACTAAGAGGGAGACCTGACTAAGAGGGAGACCTGACTAAGAGGGAGACCTGACTAAGAGGGAGACCTGACTAAGAGATAGAACTGACTAAGAGGGAGACCTGACTAAGAGGGAGACCTGGCTAAGAGGGAGACCTGGCTAAGAGGGAGACCTGACCAAGAGATAGACCTGGCCAGGAAGGAGACCTGGCCAAGAGGGAGACCTGACTAAGAGGGAGACCTGACTAAGAGGGAGACCTGGCTAAGAGGGAGACCTGACTAAGAGGGAGACCTGACTAAGAGGGAGACCTGGCTAAGAGATAGAACTGACGAAGAGGGAGACCTGGCTAAGAGGGAGACCTGACTAAGAGATAGAACTGACTAAGAGGGAGACCTGACTAAGAGGGAGACCTGACTAAGAGGGAGACCTGGCTAAGAGGGAGACCTGACTAAGAGGGAGACCTGACTAAGAGGGAGACCTGGCTAAGAGGGAGACCTGACTAAGAGATAGAACTGACTAAGGAGGGAGACCTGGCTAAGAGGGAGACCTGACTAAGAGATAGAACTGACTAAGAGGGAGACCTGTCTAAGAGGGAGACCTGACTAAGAGATAGAACTGACTAAGGAGGGAGACCTGACTAAGAGGGAGACCTGACTAAGAGGGAGACCTGACTAAGAGGGAGACCTGACTAAGAGGGAGACCTGACTAGGAGGGAGACCTGACTAAGAGGGAGACCTGACTAAGAGGGAGACCTGACTAAGAGATAGAACTGACTAAGAGGGAGACCTGACTAAGAGGGAGACCTGACTAAGAGGGAGACCTGACTAAGAGGGAGACCTGACTAAGAGGGAGACCTGACTAAGAGGGAGACCTGGCTAAGAGGGAGACCTGACTAAGAGGGAGACCTGACTAAGAGGGAGACCTGACTAAGAGGGAGACCTGACTAGGAGGGAGACCTGACTAGGAGGGAGACCTGGCTAAGAGGGAGACCTGGCTAAGAGGGAGACCTGGCTAAGAGGGAGACCTGACTAAGAGGGAGACCTGGCTAGGAGGGAGACCTGGCTAAGGAGGGAGACCTGGCTAAGAGGGAGACCTGACTAAGAGGGAGACCTGGCTAAGAGGGAGACCTGACTAAGAGGGGCAGCTAAAAACCCACTACAGTGCTTACAGCCAACACATAGATATCAATAACAATAAGTACCACATTGGTGACAGCTCTCATCAGAGGAGGATCAGGATCAATAGCCTGCCCCCTGCTGGCCTGGAGGTCACAGCACAGCGCCTCCACTGCCTCTAGTACTGGACACACACACACACACACACACACACACACACAGAAATGCAGAAGACAAACAGATACAGTATTTGAACACACACACATGCGTGCACACACACACACACACACCTTGGCCTCACCGATGCTCTGAAGTTTGGTGGTCCCCTCTCCGAACAGGGTAAAGGAGTTGTGTACTAGTCTGCGGTGGGTCTTCCATAGAGGAGAGTAGTCAGAGAACGCTATGTCCTTCCCCCCCCTGGTCAACAACTCTGTAGTCAACTGGAGAGGAGAAGAGAAGAGGAGAGGAGAGGAGTCAGAGAACGCTATGTCCGTCCCTCCTTGGGTCAACAACTCTGTAGTCAACTGGGGAGGAGGGAGAGGAGAGGAAAGGAGAGGAGAGGGAGGAGAGGGAGGGGAGTCAGAGAACGCTATGTCCCCCCCCCCCCTCCCGGGTCAACAACTCTGTAGTCAACTGGGGAGGAGGGAGAGGAGAGGGAGGGAGGGATAGGAGAGGAGTCAGATAACGCTATGTCCCCCCCCCGGGTCAACAGCTCTGTAGTCAACTAGAGAAGAGAAGAGGAGAGGAGAGGAGAGGAGAGGAGAGGAGAGGAGAGGAGAGGAGAGGAGAGGAGAGGAGAGGAGAGGAGAGGAGAGGAGAGGAGAGGAGTCAGAGAACGCTATGTCCTCTGGTCTGGGCAGACAGAGGGATGCTGTATGTCTGGTCTGGTCAGACAGAGGGATGCTGTATGTTTGGTCTGAGCAGACAGAGGGATGATGTATGTCTGGTCAGACAGAGGGATGCTGTATGTCTGGTCAGACAGAGGGATGCTGTATGTCTGGTCTGGGCAGACAGAGGGATGCTGTATGTTTGGTCTGGGCAGACAGAGGGATGCTGTATGTTTGGTCTGGGCAGACAGAGGGATGCTGTATGTTTGGTCTGGGCAGACAGAGGGATGCTGTATGTTTGGTCTGGGCAGACAGAGGGATGCTGTATGTTTGGTCTGGGCAGACAGAGGGATGCTGTATGTTTGGTCTGGGCAGACAGAGTGATGCTGTATGTTTGGTCTGGGCAGACAGAGGGATGCTGTATGTTTGGTCTGAGCAGACAGAGGGATGCTGTATGTCTGGGCTGGTCAGACAGAGGGATGCTGTATGTTTGGTCTGAGCAGACAGAGGGATGCTGTATGTTTGGTCTGAGCAGACAGAGGGATGCTGTATGTTTGGTCTGGGCAGACAGAGGGATGCTGTATGTTTGGTCTGGGCAGACAGAGGGATGCTGTATGTCTGGGCAGACAGAGGGATGCTGTATGTTTGGTCTGGGCAGACAGAGGGATGCTGTATGTTTGGTCTGGGCAGACAGAGGGATGCTGTATGTTTGGTCTGGGCAGACAGAGGGATGCTGTATGTTTGGTCTGGGCAGACAGAGGGATGCTGTATGTTTGGTCTGGGCAGACAGAGTGATGCTGTATGTTTGGTCTGGGCAGACAGAGGGATGCTGTATGTTTGGTCTGAGCAGACAGAGGGATGCTGTATGTCTGGTCTGGGCAGACAGAGGGATGCTGTATGTCTGGTCTGGTCAGACAGAGGGATGCTGTATGTCTGGGCTGGTCAGACAGAGGGATGCTGTATGTTTGGTCT
This sequence comes from Oncorhynchus nerka, assembly GCF_034236695.1. Lineage (NCBI taxonomy): Eukaryota > Metazoa > Chordata > Actinopteri > Salmoniformes > Salmonidae > Oncorhynchus > Oncorhynchus nerka. The sequence continues at coordinate 69,934,884 of NC_088403.1, forward strand.
GAGCAGACAGAGGGATGCTGTATGTTTGGTCTGAGCAGACAGAGGGATGCTGTATGTTTGGTCTGGGCAGACAGAGGGATGCTGTATGTTTGGTCTGGGCAGACAGAGGGATGCTGTATGTCTGGGCAGACAGAGGGATGCTGTATGTTTGGTCTGGGCAGACAGAGGGATGCTGTATGTTTGGTCTGGGCAGACAGAGGGATGCTGTATGTTTGGTCTGGGCAGACAGAGGGATGCTGTATGTTTGGTCTGGGCAGACAGAGGGATGCTGTATGTTTGGTCTGGGCAGACAGAGGGATGCTGTATGTTTGGTCTGGGCAGACAGAGTGATGCTGTATGTTTGGTCTGGGCAGACAGAGGGATGCTGTATGTTTGGTCTGAGCAGACAGAGGGATGCTGTATGTCTGGTCTGGGCAGACAGAGGGATGCTGTATGTCTGGTCTGGTCAGACAGAGGGATGCTGTATGTCTGGGCTGGTCAGACAGAGGGATGCTGTATGTTTGGTCTGAGCAGACAGAGGGATGCTGTATGTTTGGTCTGAGCAGACAGAGGGATGCTGTATGTTTGGTCTGGGCAGACAGAGGGATGCTGTATGTTTGGTCTGGGCAGACAGAGGGATGCTGTATGTCTGGGCAGACAGAGGGATGCTGTATGTTTGGTCTGGGCAGACAGAGGGATGCTGTATGTTTGGTCTGGGCAGACAGAGGGATGCTGTATGTTTGGTCTGGGCAGACAGAGGGATGCTCTATGTTTGGTCTGGGCAGACAGAGGGATGCTGTATGTTTGGTCTGGGCAGACAGAGGGATGCTGTATGTTTGGTCTGGGCAGACAGAGTGATGCTGTATGTTTGGTCTGGGCAGACAGAGGGATGCTGTATGTTTGGTCTGAGCAGACAGAGGGATGCTGTATGTCTGGTCTGGGCAGATAGAGGGATGCTGTATGTCTGGTCTGGTCAGACAGAGGGATGCTGTATGTCTGGGCTGGTCAGACAGAGGGATGCTGTATGTTTGGTCTGAGCAGACAGAGGGATGCTGTATGTTTGGTCTGAGCAGACAGAGGGATGCTGTATGTTTGGTCTGGGCAGACAGAGGGATGCTGTATGTTTGGTCTGGGCAGACAGAGGGATGCTGTATGTTTGGTCTGAGCAGACAGAGGGATGCTGTATGTTTGGTCTGGGCAGACAGAGGGATGCTGTATGTTTGGTCTGGGCAGACAGAGGGATGCTGTATGTTTGGTCTGGGCAGACAGAGGGATGCTGTATGTTTGGTCTGAGCAGACAGAGGGATGCTGTATGTTTGGTCTGGGCAGACAGAGGGATGCTGTATGTTTGGTCTGAGCAGACAGAGGGATGCTGTATGTCTGGTCTGGGCAGACAGAGGGATGCTGTATGTCTGGTCTGGTCAGACAGAGGGATGCTGTATGTCTGGGCTGGTCAGACAGAGGGATGCTGCATGTCTGGTCTGGGCAGACAGAGGGATGCTGTATGTCTGGTCAGACAGAGGGATGCTGTATGTCTGGTCTGAGCAGACAGAGGGATGCTGTATGTTTGGTCTGAGCAGACAGAGGGATGCTGTATGTCTGGGCAGACAGAGGGATGCTGTATGTCTGGTCAGACAGCGGGATGCTGTATGTCTGGTCTGGGCAGACAGAGGGATGCTGTATGTCTGGGTAGACAGAGGGATGCTGTATGTCTGGTCTGGGCAGACAGAGGGATGCTGTATGTCTGGTCTGGGCAGACAGAGGGATGCTGTATGTTTGGTCTGGGCAGACAGAGGGATGCTGTATGTCTGGTCTGGGCAGACAGGGGATGCTGTATGTCTGGTCAGACAGAGGGATGCTGTATGTCTGGTCAGACAGAGTGATGCTGTATGTTTGGTCTGGGCAGACAGAGGGATGCTGTATGTCTGGGCAGACAGCGGGATGCTGTATGTCTGGTCTGGGCAGACAGAGGGATGCTGTATGTCTGGTCTGGTCAGACAGAGGGATGCTGTATGTCTGGTCTGGGCAGACAGAGGGATGCTGTATGTCTGGTCAGACAGAGGGATATATGTTTGATTTGAGGAAAGCCTGAAACAGCTAATATCCTGTCCTTTAAATTCAGCAGTAATACAACTCAGACTATCTGATCTGCCTCTGGGTTGTGGTTCACCATCTTGGGTCTCCCAGCGAAGTCCTTCCCTCTCTGCAGTAGCACCTCTCTGGCATGCTGGTAGGTGTTCACGACCACTGTGTAATGAGGGCCCAGGTACAGGGCATACAGTGGCCCATACCTTACACACACACACACACACACACACACACACACACACACACACACACACACACACACACACACACACACACACACACACACACACACACACACACACACACACACACACACACTAAATGAGGTCATTTAGTCACTTTGTTAACCAACGTCTACAACTAAAATAGAAGCATACTGAGAGACAGAACAGACAGTAGGTTCTGACACCAGGAGACAGAACAGACAGTAGGTTCTGACACCAGGAGACAGAACAGACAGTAGGTTCTGACACCAGGAGACAGAACAGACAGTAGGTTCTGACACCAGGAGACAGAACAGACAGTAGGTTCTGACACCAGGAGACAGAACAGACAGTAGGTTCTGACACCAGGAGACAGAACAGACAGTAGGTTCTGACACCAGGAGACAGAACAGACAGTAGGTTCTGACACCAGGAGACAGAACAGACAGTAGGTTCTGACACCAGGAGACAGAACAGACAGTAGGTTCTGACACCAGGAGACAGAACAGACAGTAGGTTCTGACACCAGGAGACAGAACAGACAGTAGGTTCTGACACCAGGAGACAGAACAGACAGTAGGTTCTGACACCAGGAGACAGAACAGACAGTAGGTTCTGACACCAGGAGACAGAACAGACAGTAGGTTCTGACACCAGGAGACAGAACAGACAGTAGGTTCTGACACCAGGAGACAGAACAGACAGTAGGTTCTGACACCAGGAGACAGAACAGACAGTAGGTTCTGACACCAGGAGACAGAACAGACAGTAGGTTCTGACACCAGGAGACAGAACAGACAGTAGGTTCTGACACCAGGAGACAGAACAGACAGTAGGTTCTGACACCAGGAGACAGAACAGACAGTAGGTTCTGACACCAGGAGACAGAACAGACAGTAGGTTCTGACACCAGGAGACAGAACAGACAGTAGGTTCTGACACCAGGAGACAGAACAGACAGTAGGTTCTGTCTGACACCAGGAGACAGAACAGACAGTAGGTTCTGACACCAGGAGACAGAACAGACAGTAGGTTCTGTCTGACACCAGGAGACAGAACAGACAGTAGGTTCTGACACCAGGAGACAGAACAGACAGTAGGTTCTGTCTGACACCAGGAGACAGAACAGACAGTAGGTTCTGTCTGACACCAGGAGACAGAACAGACAGTAGGTTCTGTCTGACACCAGGAGACAGAACAGACAGTAGGTTCTGTCTGACACCAGGAGACAGAACAGACAGTAGGTTCTGTCTGACACCAGGAGACAGAACAGACAGTAGGTTCTGACACCAGGAGACAGAACAGACAGTAGGTTCTGTCTGACACCAGGAGACAGAACAGACAGTAGGTTCTGTCTGACACCAGGAGACAGAACAGACAGTAGGTTCTGTCTGACACCAGGAGACAGAACAGACAGTAGGTTCTGTCTGACACCAGGAGACAGAACAGACAGTAGGTTCTGTCTGACACCAGGAGACAGAACAGACAGTAGGTTCTGACACCAGGAGACAGAACAGACAGTAGGTTCTGTCTGACACCAGGAGACAGAACAGACAGTAGGTTCTGTCTGACACCAGGAGACAGAACAGACAGTAGGTTCTGTCTGACACCAGGAGACAGAACAGACAGTAGGTTCTGTTTGACACCAGGAGACAGAACAGACAGTAGGTTCTGACACCAGGAGACAGAACAGACAGTAGGTTCTGACACCAGGGGACAGAACAGACAGTAGGTTCTGACACCAGGAGACAGAACAGACAGTAGGTTCTGACACCAGGAGACAGAACAGACAGTAGGTTCTGTCTGACACCAGGAGACAGAACAGACAGTAGGTTCTGTCTGACACCAGGAGACAGAACAGACAGTAGGTTCTGACACCAGGAGACAGAACAGACAGTAGGTTCTGTCTGACACCAGGAGACAGAACAGACAGTAGGTTCTGTCTGACACCAGGAGACAGAACAGACAGTAGGTTCTGTCTGACACCAGGAGACAGAACAGACAGTAGGTTCTGTCTGACACCAGGAGACAGAACAGACAGTAGGTTCTGACACCAGGAGACAGAACAGACAGTAGGTTCTGACACCAGGAGACAGAACAGACAGTAGGTTCTGTCTGACACCAGGAGACAGAACAGACAGTAGGTTCTGTCTGACACCAGGAGACAGAACAGACAGTAGGTTCTGACACCAGGAGACAGAACAGACAGTAGGTTCTGTCTGACACCAGGAGACAGAACAGACAGTAGGTTCTGTCTGACACCAGGAGACAGAACAGACAGTAGGTTCTGTCTGACACCAGGAGACAGAACAGACAGTAGGTTCTGACACCAGGAGACAGAACAGACAGTAGGTTCTGTCTGACACCAGGAGACAGAACAGACAGTAGGTTCTGACACCAGGAGACAGAACAGACAGTAGGTTCTGTCTGACACCAGGGGACAGAACAGACAGTAGGTTCTGACACCAGGAGACAGAACAGACAGTAGGTTCTGTCTGACACCAGGAGACAGAACAGACAGTAGGTTCTGACACCAGGAGACAGAACAGACAGTAGGTTCTGTCTGACACCAGGAGTCAGAACAGACAGTAGGTTCTGTCTGACACCAGGGGACAGAACAGACAGTAGGTTCTGACACCAGGAGACAGAACAGACAGTAGGTTCTGTCTGACACCAGGAGACAGAACAGACAGTAGGTTCTGTCTGACACCAGGAGACAGAACAGACAGTAGGTTCTGACACCAGGAGACAGAACAGACAGTAGGTTCTGTCTGACACCAGGAGACAGAACAGACAGTAGGTTCTGACACCAGGAGACAGAACAGACAGTAGGTTCTGTCTGACACCAGGAGTCAGAACAGACAGTAGGTTCTGTCTGACACCAGGAGACAGAACAGACAGTAGGTTCTGACACCAGGAGTCAGAACAGACAGTAGGTTCTGTCTGACACCAGGAGACAGAACAGACAGTAGGTTCTGTCTGACACCAGGAGACAGAACAGACAGTAGGTTCTGACACCAGGAGACAGAACAGACAGTAGGTTCTGTCTGACACCAGGAGACAGAACAGACAGTAGGTTCTGTCTGACACCAGGGGACAGAACAGACAGTAGGTTCTGTCTGACACCAGGAGACAGAACAGACAGTAGGTTCTGTCTGACACCAGGAGACAGAACAGACAGTAGGTTCTGTCTGACACCAGGAGACAGAACAGACAGTAGGTTCTGTCTGACACCAGGAGTCAGAACAACATCATCCTACCTGTGTCCCAGCTCTGTGAAACGGAGATGAGGGGGCTGGTCTCCCATCAGACTCAGGAGACTCCCCAGGAGAGGGAGGGAGGGGAGGCAGGGTAATGGGGGGTAACTAGGGGGGTGAGAGTCTCCCCCTCCCAACCTCATCACCCCTTTGAGCAGGAGACAGGCCGTAGCTCCAGCTAGGACCCACAGCAACAGAGTGGTAGGACAGACTGATAGAACAGACACCACTAGTCCTCCGGATGCCATCATGTAGCCACAGAGCGATGGAGGTTCCAAATGTCCTTTTGTTCCTTCGTAGTTTGATCTTTGTTCCTGTGTAAATATGAATGTGAGAGAGCAGCAATCCCGAAGGAACTGACTAATTGACTGTTCTGGTACAACTGACTAGCTATCTGAATCCTGGACCTAGAAGGGATTCTCTCTCTCTCTCAGTGTCCTTCCATCCCTCCGCCCCCTCCACCCTCTTAGCCAGGGGGACGTCACTGAGCCTTGAGGGGTTACGGGTCAGGGATGTGGTTTATTTTTTTATTTAACTAGGCAATGAAGGTCACGCTGCACCACCCTGGTCTGGTTGTGTTTATCCTCGGATGGGGCCACAGTGTCTCCTGACCCCTCCTGTCTCAGCCTCCAGTATTTATGCTGCAGTAGTTTATGTGTCGGGGGGCTAGGGTCAGTTTGTTATATCTGGAGTACTTCTCCTGTCCTATTCGGTGTCCTGTGTGAATCTAAGTGTGCGTTCTCTAATTCTCTCCTTATCTCTTTCTTTCTCTCTCTCGGAGGACCTGAGCCCTAGGACCATGCCCCAGGACTACCTGACATGATGACTCCTTGCTGTCCACAGTCTACCTGGCCATGCTGCTGCTCCAGTTTCAACTGACCTGAGCCCTAGGACCGTGCCCCAGGACTACCTGACATGATGACTCCTTGCTGTCCCCAGTCCACCTGACTGTGCTGCTGCTCCAGTTTCAACTGTTCTGCCTTATTATTATTCGACCATGCTGGTCATTTATGAACATTTGAGCATCTTGGCCATGTTCTGTTATAATCTCCACCCGGCACAGCCAGAAGAGGACTGGCCACCCCACATAGCCTGGTTCCTCTCTAGGTTTCTTCCTAGGTTTTGGCCTTTCTAGGGAGTTTTTCCTAGCCACCGTGCTTCTACACCTGCATTGCTTGCTGTTTGGGGTTTTAGGCTGGGTTTCTGTACAGTACTTTGAGATATCAGCTGATGTACGAAGGGCTATATAAATAAATTTGATTTGATTTGATTTTGATTTATCTCCCACAATCCCCTTGACTTTCCCCCGTGTAGATATGGGAGTTTTTCAAAATTGGGTTTGTTTTGGAATTCTTTGTGGATCTGTGTAATCTGAGGGAAATATGTCTCTCTAATATGGTCATACATTGGGCAGGAGGTTAGGAAGTGCAGCTCAGTTTCCACCTCATTTTGTGGGCAGTGAGGACATAGCCTGTCTTCTCTTGAGAGCCATGCCATGTTTGTTATGGAAGGTTTGGGAATCGCTTCCTTTTAGGTGGTTGTAGAATTTAACGGCTCTTTTCTAGATTTTGATAATTAGTGGGTATCGGCCTAATTCTGCTCTGCATTATTTGGTGTTCTACATTGTACACAGAGGATATTTTTGCAGAATTCTGCATGCTGAGTCTCAATTTGGTATTTGTCCCATTTTGTGAATTCTTGGTTGGTGAGCGGACCCCAGACCTCACAAACATAAAGGGCAATGGGCTCTATGACTGATTCAAGTATTTTTAGCCAAATCCTAATTGGTATGTTGAAATGTTATGTTCCTTTTGATGGCATAGAAGGCCCTTCTTGCCTTGTCTCTCAGATCGTTCACAGGAAGTTACCTGTGGCGCTGAATTCCCGCGGTTGCTGTTGACGCATGTCCCACGGTAGTTGTTGGGGTCAAATTTGTCTCTATTTTTGTGGACTGGGTGAATCAGTCCTCGGTTCCAAATATTGGGGAAGATGCCAGAGCTGAGGATGATGTTAAAGAGTTTTAGTATAGCCATTTGGAATTTGGGTTGGAGGGTTTGTATTTTGTCCTGTAGTTCATTTAATGTAATTGGAGAATCCAGTGGGTTCTGATCGTCTTTCAGTTCATCTCTCTCTCTCTCTCTCTCTCTCTCTCTCTCTCTCTCTCTCTCTCTCTCTCTCTCTCTCTCTCTCTCGTTATCAGTATACCAGCCTTGTGTATCCCTAACCCACCAGTCAGTCAAGGTTGCCCAGCTAAGCAAAGCAAACCTAGTTAGCCTCTCTCTGTCTCCTTGGAACCACAGCAACAGTGGAGGAAAGACAACAACCATAACAGATGGAAGTGGTGAGAGGGAAGCACTGCCCTAGGGAGAGGAGAGGAGAGGAGAGGAGGAGGGAGAGGAGAGGAGAGGAGAGCAGAGGAGAGGAGAGGAGAGGAGGAGGAGGAGAGGAGAGGAGAGGAGAGGAGAGGAGAGGAGAGGAGAGGAGAGGGAGAGGGATACAGAGTGTGTGAGTTTCCCTAGGGGGAGAGAAGAAGAGAGAGAGAGAGAGAGAGAGAGAGAGAGAGAGTGTGTGTCCCTAGGGGGAGAGAAGAGGAGAGAGAAGAGGAGAGAGAGACAGAGTGTGTGTCCCTAGGGGGAGAGAAGAGGAGAGGAGAGAGAGTGTGTGTGTGTGAGGAGCTGAGGAGAGGTGAGGAGAGGAGAGGTGAGGAGATGAGAAGAGAAGAGAGGTGAGGAGAAGAGACGAGAGATGAGGAGAGGAGACAAAGTGAGAGGAGAGGAGAGGAGAGGAGAGGAGACGGAAGAATGTAAGCTTACTATTAGGTGTGTGTCCATCCATCATAGCAGTCAAGGCCTCAGTCAGCCGGGGAATAGACAGTCATTGAATGAACAGACAGCCTGTATAGCTGCTAGAGACCAGAGAGATACAAGGACATGGCTCTCACATACACTCTGCATTTAACGCAATGTGTGTTTTGATAGCCTCCATGTTTTTAGGAGGAACATAGCCTACCAGTAGCACCATGGTTTCAGAGTAGTTCCCACCCCTCCTCCTCCACATTGAGAGTGTCACAGCTCCTCGCTCACCAATAGAACAACTCCCCGATAGTTCTGGTTCTAGAATTCCCCTTTCTGAAAGAATCCAAACACTTCACAATGAATATAATAATATAATATATAGTATATAGTAATATAATAGCAATGAGTGAAGTCTATTTTATTATTATTTCGTTATCACGTTATAACGGGAAACATGTCGTTATTATGAAATAATCTGGTTGCAGGTTATTTTTTAGAAATAGACTTTATTATGCTAAAACGTTAGCATAGAGGCTACTTGGCTGTCCGGGGTGGCTGGTCTCAGACGAGGTGGAGGTCCTGGGCTGGCGTAGTTACACGTGGTCTGCGGGATGTGAGGCCTGTTGGACGTACTGCCAAATTCTCTAAGACGACGTTTGAGGCGGCTTATGGTAGAGAGATGAACATTCAAGTCTCCGGTTGTAGTTCTGGTGGACATTCCTGCAGTCAGCATGCCAATTGCACGCTCCCTCAAAACTGGAGACATCTGTGGCATTGTGTTGTGTGAGACAACTGCAACAATTTTTAAGTGTCCTTTTGTTGTCCCCAGCACAAGGTGCTCCTGTGAAATGATCATGCTGTTTATTAATCAGCACTTGTGATTAAATGGGCGCTTATTGACATTTTGATTGGCATTGAGTAGCAGTGGAACGCTTGATCAGTTGGACATGCTTCAAATCAAATCAAATCAAAGTTTATTTGTCACGTGCGCCGAATACAACAGGTGTGGTAGACCTCACAGTGAAATGCTTACTTACAGGCTCTAACCAATAGTGCGGAGAAAAAAAGGTATGTATGTGTGTGTGTGTGTGTGTGTGTGTGTGTGTGTGTGTGTATTTATGTTTATGTGTGTGTGTGTGTGTGTGTGTGTGTGTGTGTGTGTGTGTGTGTGTGTGTGTGTGTGTGTGTGTGTGTGTGTGTGTGTGTAGGTAAGTAAAGAAATAAAACAACAGCAGAAAGACATTTGAAAAAAGAGTAGCAAAGCTCCATACAGACACCGGTTAGTCAGGCTTATTGAGGTAGTATGTAGGTATCATTAATGCAAATAGTCCAGGTAACCATTGGTTACCTGTTCAGGAGTCTTATGGCTTGGGCGTAAAAACTATTGAGAAACCTTTTTGTCCTAGACTTGGCACTCCGGTACCGCTTGCCATGTGGTAGTAGAGAGAACAGTCTATGACTGGGGTGGCTGGGCTCTTTGACAATTTTTAGGGTCTGACACCGCCTGGCGTAGAGGTCCTGGTTGGCAGGCAGCTTAGCCCCAGTGATGTACTGGGCCGTACATACTACCCTCTGTAGCGCCTTGCAGTCGGATGCCGAGCAGTTGCCATACCAGGCAGTGATGCAACCGGTCAGGATGCTCTCGATGTTGCAGCTGTAGAACCTTTTGAGGATCTACGGACCCATGCCAAATCTTTTTAGTTTCCTGAGGGGGAATAGGCTTTGTCATGCCCTCTTAACGACTGTCTTCACAATTTATTGTTGATGTGGACACCAAGGGATTTGAAGCTCTCAACCTGCTCCACTACAGCCCCGTCAATGAGAATGGGGACGTGCTTGGTGCTCCTTTTCCTGTAGTTCACAATCATCTCCTTAGTCTTGGTTACGTTGAGGGATAGGTTGTTATTCTGGCACCACCCGGCCAGGTCTCTGACTCCCTCCCTATAGGCTGTCTCGTCATTGTCGGTGATCAGGCCTACCACTGTTGTGTCATCAGCAAACTCAATGATGGTGTTGGAGTCATGCCTGGCCATGCAGTCATGAGAGAACAGGGAGTACAGGAGAGGACAGAGCACGCACCCCTGGGGATCTCCAGTGTTGAGGATCAGCGTGGCAGATGTGTTGCAACCTACCCTCACCACCTGGGGGCGGCCTGTCAGGAAGTCCAGGATCCAGTTGCAGAGGAAGGTGTTTAGTCCCAGGATTCTTAGCTTGGTGATGAGCTTTGAGGGTACTATGGTGTTGAACGCTGAGCTGTAGTCAATGAACAGCATTCTCACATAGGTGTTCCTTTTGTTCAGGTGGGAAAGGGCAGTGTGGAGTGCAATAGAGATTGCATCATCTATGGATCTGTTTTGGGCGGTATGAAAATTGGAGTGGATCTTGGGTTTCTGGGATAATGGTGCTGATGTGAGCCATTACCAGCCTTTCAAAGCACTTCATGGCTACGGACGTGAGTGCTACGGGTCTGTAGTCATTTAGGCAGGTTGCCTTTGTGTTCTTGGGCACAAAGGCAACCTCAGGGAATCGCCCGCAGCAAGAGCAACATCATTGATATATACAGAGAGAAGAGTCGGCCCGAGAATTGAACCCTGTGGCACCCCCATAGAGACTGCCAGAGGACCGGACAGCATGCCCTCCGATTTGACACACTGAACTCTGTCTGCAAAGTAATTGGTGAACCAGGCAAGGCAGTCATCCGAAAAACCGAGGCTACTGAGTCTGCCGATAAGAATATGGTGATTGAAAGCCGAAAGTCGAAAGCCTTGGCAAGGTCGATGAAGACGGCTGCACAGTACTGTCTTTTATCGATGGCGGTTATGATATCGTTTAGTACCTTGAGCGTGGCTGAGGTGCACCGGTGACCGGCTCGGAAACCAGATTGCACAGCGGAGAAGGTACGGTGGGATTCGAGATGGTCAGTGACCTGTTTGTTGACTTGGCTTTCGAAGACCTTAGAAAGGCAGGGCAGGATAGATATAGGTCTGTAACAGTTTGGGTCCAGGGTGTCTCCCCCTTTGAAGAGGGGGATGACTGCGTCAGCTTTCCAATCCTTGGAGATCTCAGACAATATGAAAGAGAGGTTGAACAGGCTGGTAATAGGGGTTGCGACAATGGCGGCGGATAGTTTCAGAAATAGAGGGTCCAGATTGTCAAGCCCAGCTGATTTGTACGGGTCCAGGTTTTGCAGCTCTTTCAGAACATCTGCTATCTGGATTTGGGTAAAGGAGAACCTGGAGAGGCTTGGGCGAGTAGCTGCGGGGGGGGCGGAGCTGTTGGCCGAGGTTGGAGTAGCCAGGCGGAAGGCATGGCCAGCCGTTGAGAAATGCTTGTTGAAGTTTTCGATAATCATGGATTTATTGGTGGTGACCGTGTTACCTAGCCTCAGTGCAGTGGGCAGCAGGGAGGAGGTGCTCTTGTTCTCCATGGACTTCACAGTGTCCCAGAACTTTTTGGAGTTGGAGCTACAGGATGCAAACTTCTGCCTGAAGAAGCTGGCCTTAGCTTTCCTGACTAAACCAAGATAATTAACAGATCACCATTTACAGAGTTAGGGTTGTACCTGGTGGGTTCCTTGATGATTTGTGTGAGATTGAGGGCATCTAGCTTAGATTGTAGGACTGCCGGGGTGTTAAGCATATCCCAGTTTAGGTCACCTAACAGAACAAACTCTGAAGCTAGATGGGGGGCGATCAATTCACAAATGGTGTCCAGGGCACAGCAGCAGTTGTAAATGACTATTACTGTAGCTGGAAATGGCAGATTTTTTTTATCAGCAACCTGTATTCCAATGGCACGTTGTGTTAGCTAATCCAAGTTTATAAATTTAAAAGGCTAATTGATCATTAGAAAACTTTTTTGCAATTATGTTAGCACAGCTGAAAACTGTGGTCCTGATTAAAGAAGGAATAAAACTGTCCTTCTTTAGACTAGTTGAGTATCTGGAGCATCAGCATTTGAGGGTTCGATTACAGGTCACGGAGAGAGAGCATATGTCCCTGTGGTTTGCGTCCTATGGCTGGAGCCAAACGTCCCGGGGCGGGGGTACATGACGGCCAGGATCGTCATCATGGTTGGCGTCCGTCACTCCGGGTGCTTGTTTATGGTTCACACACGCATTTGCACATTCACCTGGTCTCCATGATTACATGATTCCCTTCGTGTTTCTGTTGCTGTTTCATGCCGGTTTGTGTTTATTGTTTTGTTGTTATGTTCACTCCATGAACTTGTTTTGTATTTCAAGTGTTCAGTTTTATGTCTTTAAATAAACATTATGGACACTTACCACGTTGCGCATTGGTCCTCCGATCCTTCTCGCTACTCCTCAGAAGAATGCCGTTACAGTATCAGAAGTGGCTCTAAAACCACACGCGGTTTCCTACTCCTAGTCACAACACTGATCAACTTGTTGTTAGCTGGCTAGCTAGCATCACTACCTACCTCGATGACTGAAGGCAAAGAGATCTCCCATTCTATCGCTATGGCATCGAACATTCCGCCACCAAATCCCATGGTTCTCACAGGGGACTGGAATACTAATTGGGACAACTTCAGGGATGAATTCGAGGACTGTGCGCTGGCGACCGGTCTACATGAGAAACCCAACGAGGTACAAGCGGCAACTCTGAGGAGTTTAATGGGCAGCGAATGCAGGCACAATCTCACCCTCACAGCACGACAACAGCATGATGCAAAGGCTATATTGGATGCATTGGAGAATTACTTCAAACCCGCCAGGAACGTCATTTACGAGCGGTTCAGTTTTGGAAGCTGCAAACAGGAAGAGGGTGAGTCAGTGCACAAATCAGTTTTGTAACCCGTTTGAGAGAACGATCCGTTACTTGTGAATATCTGAAAGAGAATTTGATTCGTGACAAAATAGGAATTGCAAATAAGGATACACGCCGGCGTCGACTGAGAGAGAGAGGCTTTACATTAGTAACTGCCATTGAAATGTGGCGCACTGCCGAAGTCACTGACATGAGAATGAGAGCAATGGAAATTGAAACCCTCCGACGTGTACACGCTGTTGCCAGGCATTTAGACAAAACCAATCGAGGCAGAGTAATTCACCACGAACGGTGAACACAGAGAGCCCCGTAGTGAAAACTGTGGAAATACACACACGAGGCTAAGAGCACTACCCTGCCTACGGAAACCCATGCAGAGCTTGTGAAACTAATAATCGCTTTGCAAAAGTGTGTCTCAAAAGCAAAAGAAGGGTGAGTTTCACTGTGTTGATGATGTCACTCAATGTTCAGAGCTGAACAGTGAAAGTGACATTTACATGCATGAATCCATTGGGGCTGTACACTCAAGAGGGAAGTAATGGTTTGTGACACTACGATTACACAACAAGCAACAACAATATCAACTGGATTCCGGTGCTACATGCAACGTAATGAGCTACAAAGACAAAATCAATCTGGCACCTGACACACATCTATTGCCCAGTGATACTAGTCTAAAGCTGTACTCAGGAGAGCTAATGAGCTATATGGGCACCTTTGAGACCAAATGTGTTATTCGAGGACGCAAACACAAGCTGGAGTTTGAGATTGTGAAAACCAGTCAACATCCTCTCCTATCAAGCTCTACATGTGAACACCTGGTACTGATGCAGTTCACTGTACCAAATGACCTGCACATTGTGGATCATGTCCAGCATGGACCCCTACCCCTACTCAGCAGATATGACGACGTATTCCGTTGAATCAGTGCCTGGGGAGGTACACTTTGAAGTGGATGAGAGCATCACTCCAGTCCAGTGTGCTCCTCACAATGTGCCCTGCACAATGAAAGTGGCTATGAAGGCCCAGCTGAACCAAGCACTGAAACGATCCCACTACATCATGTCGACGCTAGCGGATGTCCTCTATAAGCTTCCCAAGGCTGCATTCCTTCAATGGAAGCTGGACGAAGAAAGCAGCTTCATGACTACCTTCTGGACCCCCTGGGGTCGGAAACGCTGGCTCAAGCTCCCGTTTGGTGTCTCAGTGGCGTCTGAGATATACCAACGCAAGCAGCAGTTACTGGCTGGGCTCAAGGGCATTGAACCCATCGCCGATGATGTCCTGATCGTAGGCTGTGGTGACACAGACGAAGAAGCAGAACGCGACCATGATGTGAAGCTCCTGGCACTGATGGAGCGCTGCCGATCAGTTAAGCTTCGTCTTGGCCTGAAGAAGCTGCAGTTCAAGAAGAAAGACGGCCACATTCTCTTGGCCAAAGACCTGAAGCCGAACCCAGACAAAGTCAGAGCGATTCTCGACATGCCAATCCTGTCGGATGCAAAAGGTGTACAGCGTCTCATCTAGCGTCGCAAACTATCTTGCAAAGTTCATGCCACACCTATCAGCAGTCTGTGAGCCTCTGTGCCGGTTGCCGGACAAAGACACACCATGGCACTGGCTACCCAAACACGAGGCTACAGTGCAGGAGATGAAATCTCTGGCTTCATCCATGCCAGTGTTGCGCTACTACGACGTCATGAAGCCTGTCACAATCCAGAACGACTCCAGCCAAAGGGGACTTGGATGCTGCCTTATGCAGGAAGGCCAGCCCGTTGCGTTTGCCTCGAGAGCGCTCACCCCCACCAAACAAAATTATCCACAGCATTGTCTTCTCCTGCCAGCACTTCCATCGCTACTTATATGGTCGAGAGCTGGTCACCGCTGAAACTGACCACAAACCACTCATTGCCATATTCAGTAAACCTCTCCTCAATACGCCCAAGAGGCTTCAAAGCTCCTGACTCTACCCAAAAGCAAATGACTTGGCAGAGTCAGCTGTCAAGATTGCAAAAAAATCTCTTAAGCAGGGCCTTGCGTGACAGCAACGACCCATGGTAAGCGATCTTACAGTGGAGGAACACACCCATCGAAAACATGGACAGCAGCCCAGCAAAGTGGAGGAAAACACCTGAAAACATTGACAACAGCCCAGCACAACGCCTTCTGTCCAGATGTCTGAAGACTACCATCCCCGTAGCTAACAAGCTACTTGAGTCCTGCGTCATGGTTGGCGTCACGGACAAACTGCGCCACAGAAAGCAGCTCGCTAAGTGCTTCTACGACCGGACTGCTCGAGACCTACCAGAGCTGGAGGTGGGTGAAACGATAAGGATGAAACCGCTGCCGGGAGACCACACAGGACTTTGGAGGCTGGGCACATGCCTACAGAGAGTTGCACCACGTTCTTACCTGGTGGATGTTGGTGGCTCCCTCTATCGTCGCAATCGGGTGGATCTGCGCGTAGCAGAGCAGACAAACCAGAACACGCCATACACTCACCTAGATGAGCTGGATCACAGTCCAGGCCTAAGGGTAAGGGGCGCAGAATTGAGACATGGGCCAACTGAAGGTGAGGCTTCTACCCCACCAAGCTCTCCTGCTCGTGGCCCTAACCCCTGTCAGAGCTTACTCACGGGTGGGTCGGCTGTGCAAGTCACCGGACAGGCTTACTCTGTAAGCAAGAGACTGTTAACTTCTTGCGTCGAGCCATCCCGGATCCGGTATCGTGACTACAGCCTCAAGCTCATTAGCATAACACAACGTTAACTATTCATGAAAATCGCAAATGAAATGAAATGAATCTATTTGCTCTCAAGCTTATTAGCCTTTTGTCAACAACACTGTCATCTCAGATTTTCAAAATATGCTTTTGAACCATAGCTAAACAAGCATTTGTGTAACAGTATTGATAGCCTAGCATAGGATTATGCCTCTCTTTCAGCATGCAACATTTTCACAAAAACCAGAAAAGAATTCAAATAAAATCATTTACCTTTGAAGAACTTCAGATGTTTTCAATGAGGAGACTCTGTTAGATAGCAAATGTTCCGTTTTTACAAAAAATATTATTTGTGTCGACTAATCGCTCCGTTTTGTTCATCACGTTTGGGTAAGGAAAAAATAAATAAATTATATTAAGTCATTAAAACGCGAACTTTTTTCCAAATTAACTCCATAATATCGACAGAAACATGGCAAACCGATGTTTAGAATCAATCCTCAAGGTGTTTTTCACATATCTATCGAAGATAAAATCCTTCGTGGCAGTTTACTTTCTCTTCTGAAGAAATGGAACGCGCATGGACCTACAGATTACGCAATAATTACGCACACAGGACACCGGGCGGGACACCAGGTAAATGTGTCTCTTATGGTCAATCTTCCAATGTTATGACTTGACTGTTAAGAACATAATGTCATTATGTTTACACTATCTATTGTAAAGGATGATGTTACGGAGTCTAGTTGATAGGTAATCGACTAGCCGGACTGTTCTCTCTCAACACACACACACCCCTCCGGTCCTCCCCACCACCCACTCAGCAACAGCCTGCCTCACTGCCTGACAGTCAGCATCCCTGGACTCCGTGTGTAGGGATCTGTGCAATGCTTGAACAAGACTATTGAACTTGACATTGGTGTCTGTCTTTATTCCTTTATCCAACATATCGTACTGAAGCTCTCTCAACACACACACACCCCTCCGGTCCTCCCCACCACCCACTCAGCAACAGCCTGCCTCACTGCCTGACAGTCAGCAACAGGTCACAGTGAAATATATATTCTTTAAGAGAAATGCCATGGCGGCTCAGGGGCAACTTAGAAATACAGATAAACAGATAAAGCCTTCTTGGTCTTCTTTGAGCCTTCTTGGATGGGTACTTCTAATGTAAATCTATGGCAGAAATAAAAGCTGACAGTCTGCACTTCAACCCTCATTGTCATTGTATCCTTTCAAACTCAAAGTGCTAGAGTACAGAACCAAAATAACAAAACAATGGTCACTGTCCAATGAATTATGGTGCTCACTGTATATATGTTTTGGCAAACAGTGTAAATGGACAGAAAATCTCTACGAGAGTTAGTGGATTTCATCACCTCTGTGAGTGGAGAGCTGTCTGCCTGCCTGCCTGCCTGCCTGTCTGTCTGTCTGTCTGTCTGTCTGTCTGTCTGTCTGTCTGTCTGTCTGTCTGTCTGTCTGTCTGTCTGTCTGTCTGTCCTGTCTGTCTGTCTGTCCGCCGGCCTGTATGTCCGCCTGCCTGCCTGCCTGCCTGCCCGCCTGCCTGTCTGTCTGTCTGTCTGTCTGTCTGTCTGTCTGTCTGTCTGTCTGTCCGTCTGGCCGTCTGTCCGTCTGTCCGTCTGTCTGTCCGCCTGTCCGCCTGCCCGCCTGCCTGTCTGTCCGTCTGTCCGTCTGTCCGTCTGTCCGCCTGCCCGCCTGCCTGCCTGTCTGTCCGTCTGTCCGTCTGTCCGTCTGTCCGTCTGTCCGTCCAAACCACACCCTCATACCTCACCATGTCCTCCTGTCTGTCTGTCTGTCTGTCTGTCTGTCTGTCTGGGAACAAACCACACCCTCATACCTCACCATGTCCTCCTGTCTGTCTGTCTGTCTGTCTGTCTGTCTGTCTGTCTGTCTGTCTGTCTGTCTGTCTGTCTGTCTGTCCGTCTGTCCGCCCGCCCGCCCGCCCGCCCGCCCGCCCGCCCGCCCGCCCGCCCGCCCGCCCGTCCGCCCGTCCGTCCCGTCCGCCCGTCCGTCCCCGTCCGTCCGTCCGTCCGTCCGTCCGTCCGTCCGTCCGTCCGTCTGTCTGTCTGTCTGTCTGTCTGTCCGTCCGCCTGTCAGTCTGTCCGTCTGTCCGTCTGTCCGTCTGTCTGTCTGTCTGTCTGTCTGATTGTCTGTCTGTCTATCTGTCTGTCTGTCTGTCTGTCTGTCTGTCTGTCTGTCTGTCTGTCTGTCTGTCTGTCTGTCTGTCTATACTGTCTGTCTGTCTGTCTGTCTGTCTGTCTGTCTGTCTGTCTGTCTGTCTGTCTGTCTGTCTGTCCGTCTGCCCGTCTGTCTGTCTGCCTGCCTGTTTGTCTGTCTGCCTGTCTGTCTAAAACACACTGCATTCATAAGACCTGTTTTGTTACTTGCCAGTTCTGATTGTGAACTAGTAGTTTTGAGATGTTTTATGCATGATGAAGTTTTATATTGATCCAGATTTGATGTATATTTTATTATACTGTTGGAGTAACTTTTCTAAAGCCTTGATGTTTACATGATATATTTAATCTTTCTAAATATATATTTGAAATCAAAACAAAACCCCAAAATAAATATATTCTATTCTCTCAATTGTATGTTTGTATCGGTTTACATTTCTATTTCAACGTCCTCTTTCCTGTGATTAAAATACTGTATATTCTTGGAACGTCTACTGAATTGGAACGTCTATTAAATTGGAACGTCTATTAAATTGGAACGTCTACTACATTGGAACGTCTACTACATTGGAACGTCTACTACATTGGAACGTCTACTAAATTGGAACGTCTATTAAATTGGAACGTCTACTACATTGGAATGTCTACTACATTGGAACGTCTACTACATTGGAACGTCTACTACATTGGAACGTCTACTACATTGGAACGTCTACTAAATTGGAACGTCTATTAAATTGGAACGTCTACTACATTGGAACGTCTACTACATTGGAACGTCTACTACATAGGAACGTCTACTACATTGGAACGTCTACTACATAGGAACGTCTACTACATAGGAACGTCTACTACATTGGAACGTCTACTACATAGGAACGTCTACTACATAGGAACGTCTACTACATAGGAATGTCTACTACATTGGAACGTCTACTACATAGGAACGTCTACTACATTGGAACGTCTACTACATTGGAATGTCTACTACATAGGAACGTCTACTACATAGGAACGTCTACTACATAGGAACGTCTACTACATAGGAACGTCTACTACATTGGAACGTCTACTACATAGGAATGTCTACTACATAGGAACGTCTACTAAATTGTAATGTCTACTACATTGGAACGTCTACTGAATAAGAACGTCTACTACATTGGAACGTCTACTACATAGGAACGTCTACTAAATTGTAATGTCTACTACATTGGAACGTCTACTACATAGGAATGTCTACTACATTGGAACGTCTACTACATAGTAATGTCTACTACATTGGAACGTCTACTACATAGTAATGTCTACTACATAGGAACGTCTACTGAATAAGAACGTCTACTACATAGGAACGTCTACTGAATAAGAACGTCTACTACATAGGAACGTCTACTACATTGTAATGTCTACTAAATAGGAACGTCTACTACATTGTAATGTCTACTAAATAGGAACGTCTACTACATAGGAACGTCTACTACATAGGAACGTCTACTGAATAAGAACGTCTACTACATAGGAACGTCTACTGAATAGGAATGTCTACTACATTGGAACGTCTACTACATTGGAACGTCTACTACATAGGAACGTCTACTACATTGGAACGTCTACTACATAGGAACGTCTACTAAATTGGAACGTCTACTAAATTGGAACGTCTACTACATAGGAACGTCTACTACATTGGAATGTCTACTACATTGGAACGTCTACTACATAGGAACGTCTACTACATAGGAACGTCTACTACATAGGAACGTCTACTACATTGGAACGTCTACTACATTGGAACATCTACTACATAGGAACGTCTACTAAATAGGAACGTCTACTACATAGGAATGTCTACTACATTGGAACGTCTACTACATAGGAACGTCTACTACATTGGAACGTCTACTAAATAGGAACGTCTACTACATAGGAACGTCTACTACATTGGAACGTCTACTACATTGGAACGTCTACTACATTGGAACGTCTACTACATTGGAACGTCTACTACATAGTAATGTCTACTACATTGGAACGTCTACTACATAGTAATGTCTACTACATAGTAATGTCTACTACATTGGAACGTCTACTACATAGTAATGTCTACTACATAGTAATGTCTACTACATTGGAACGTCTACTACATTGGAACATCTACTACATAGGAATGTCTACTACATAGGAACGTCTACTACATAGGAACGTCTACTACATAGTAACGTCTACTACATTGGAACATCTACTACATAGGAATGTCTACTACATAGGAACGTCTACTACATTGGAACGTCTACTACATAGTAATGTCTACTACATTGGAACGTCTACTACATTGGAACATCTACTACATAGGAACGTCTACTACATTGGAACGTCTACTACATTGGAACATCTACTACATAGGAACGTCTACTACATTGGAACGTCTACTACATTGGAACATCTACTAATAGGAACGTCTACTACATTGGAACGTCTACTACATAGGAACGTCTACTACATAGGAACGTCTACTACATAGGAACGTCTACTACATAGGAATGTCTACTACATTGGAACGTCTACTACATAGGAACGTCTACTACATTGGAATGTCTACTACATTGGAATGTCTACTACATAGGAACGTCTACTACATTGGAATGTCTACTACATTGGAATGTCTACTACATAGGAACGTCTACTACATAGGAACGTCTACTACATAGGAACGTCTACTGAATAAGAACGTCTACTACATAGGAACGTCTACTGAATAAGAACGTCTACTACATAGGAATGTCTACTACATAGGAACGTCTACTGAATAAGAACGTCTACTACATTGGAACGTCTACTACATAGGAACGTCTACTACATAGGAACGTCTACTGAATAAGAACGTCTACTACATAGGAATGTCTACTACATTGGAACGTCTACTACATAGGAATGTCTACTACATTGGAACGTCTACTTCTTGCTTAGGGATGAAAGAAGCTTTCTGTTTCAATGGAAGACAGACACTGTGTTATTTTGTTGCATGGTGGTAATGAATTAAAAACAGAGAAGCTTCTATCACTTATCTACTTTATCCAGTACACACACACACACACACACACACACACACACACACACACACACACACACACACACACACACACACACACACACACACATACACAGTGGAATGGTCCTATAGCGCCCCCAACTGTCTGACAAGTACATAGACTATAGGACTAGACTACCTACACATCATCATGTTACAATATGACTGACCTCAACAGATAGATAGATAGATAGATAGATAGATAGATAGATAGATAGATAGATAGATAGATAGATAGATAGATAGATAGATAGATAGATAGATAGATAGATAGATAGATATCAGACCAGAGAATCTTGTTTCTCATGGTCTGAGAGTCCTTTAGGTGCCTTTTGGCAAACTCCAAGCTGGCTGTCATGTGCTTTTTACTGAGGAGTGGTTTCCGTCTTGCCACTCTACCATAGCGGTCTGATTGGTGGAGTGCTACAGAGATGGTTGTCCTTCTGGAAGGTTCTCCCATCTCCACAGAGAAAATCTGGAGCTCAATCAGTGTCTACCGGGTTCTTGGTCACCTCCCTTCTCCCCCGATTGCTCAATTTGCCCGGGCGGCCAGCTCTAGGAAGAGTCTTGGTGGTTCCAAACTTCTTCCGTTTAAGAATGATGGAGGCCACTGTGTTCTTGGGGACCTTCAATGCTGCAGACATTTTTTGGTACCCTTCCCCAGATCTGTGCCTCGGCACAATCCTGTCTCGGAGCTCTACAGACAATTCCTTCAACCTCAAGGCTTGATTTTTGCTCTGACATGCACTGTCAACCGTGGGACCATCTATATACTGTCACGTTCTGAACTTAGTTCTTTTGTTATGTCTTTGTTTTAGTATGGTCAGGGCGTGAGTTGGGTGGTTTGTCTATGTTCCATTTTCTATGATTTGTGGATTTCTGTGTTTGGCCTGGTATGGTTCTCAATCAGAGGCAGCTGTCAATCATTGTCCCTGATTGAGAACCATACTTAGGCAGCCTGTTTTCACCCTTGAGTTGTGGGTTGATTATTTTCCGTGTCAGTGTTTGTGCCACACAAACGTTTCGTTGGTTTTGGTATTTCACGTTGTTATTTTGTAGTTTAGTGTTCTGGTAATAAAGTAACGTTATGGACACTTACCACGCTGCACATTGGTCCGATCTCTCTTACTCGTCCTCGTCAGAAGAAGAGAAATGTTATGGACACTTACCACGCTGCACATTGGTCCGATCTCTCTTACTCCTCCTCGTCAGAAGAAGAGTAACGTTATGGACACTTACCACGCTGCACATTGGTCCGATCTCTCTTACTCCTCCTCGTCAGAAGAAGAGTAACGTTATGGACACTTACCACGCTGCACATTGGTCCGATCTCTCTCACTCCTCCTCGTCAGAAGAAGAGTAACGTTATGGACACTTACCACGCTGCACATTGGTCCGATCTCTCTCACTCCTCCTCGTCAGAAGAAGAGTAACGTTATGGACACTTACCACGCTGCACATTGGTCCGATCTCTCTCACTCCTCCTCGTCAGAAGAAGAGTAACGTTATGGACACTTACCACGCTGCACATTGGTCCGATCTCTCTTACTCCTCCTCGTCAGAAGAAGAGTAATGTTATGGACACTTACCACGCTGCACATTGGTCCGATCTCTCTTACTCCTCCTCGTCAGAAGAAGAGTAACGTTATGGACACTTACCACGCCGCACATTGGTCCGATATCTCTTACTCCTCCTCGTCAGAAGAAGAGGAGAGGCGTTACAATATTATATAGACAGGTCTGTGCCTTTCCAAATCATGTCCAATCAGTTGAATTTACCACAGGTGGACTCTTTTTAAGTTGTAGAAACATCTCAAGGATGATCAATGTAAACAGAATGCACCTGATCTCAATTTACAGTCTCATAGCAAAGGGTCTGAATACTTATGTAAATAAAGTATTTCTGTCATTTCTGTTTTTGAAACATTTCAGAAAATCTGTTTTCACTTTGTCATTATGGGGTATGTCGATTGATGAGGATTTTTTAAATTGAATCCGTCCTAGAATAATGCTGTAAAGTAACAAAATGTGTAAAAAGTCAAGGGGTCTGAATACTTTCCAAATCCACTGTACATTTAGTACGTCACATATAACCTACATATTGATGGATAGATAGATAGGCTATAGGTCTAACCTACACATCATAATGTTATTGTATGACCACAGCAGCATCAGGATGGCCACCAGGCATGGTAGGACAAAAACAAGTCCCACCTTTCCGGTTATCTTCCCGGTTAACATTGGCCCTCTGGTTGATGAC
This sequence comes from Oncorhynchus nerka, assembly GCF_034236695.1. Taxonomy (NCBI): domain Eukaryota; kingdom Metazoa; phylum Chordata; class Actinopteri; order Salmoniformes; family Salmonidae; genus Oncorhynchus; species Oncorhynchus nerka. The sequence continues at coordinate 69,958,267 of NC_088403.1, forward strand.
TGGTTAACACTCCCCCTCTCCTCTCGTCTTAGCTGGCGGCGCGCTCCAGCACCCGTCACATGACGTCAGCAGCAGCAGTCGGGGCTCTCGTGTCTCCGGGAGAAAGAGGATTGAATAAAGAGGGGAGGATGCGCAACTGACACTACAGTCGGAGAGAACAGAGAGATCCACTGCACTAGGCCGGTAAAGACCAGTTTAACCATTTCTACAGGAGATAAGCTTAAAATACTGGGACACAGGTTTGGTGGGAATGAGAAAGAGAGAGAGAGAGAGAGAGAGAGAGAGAGAGAGAGAGAGGGAGAGAAGGGAGAGAGAGATCAGAGGAGAACGGAGATTGGAGGTGAGTTGACTTTTCTCTCTATGTGTTAATGAAGCTGATATTTCTACTGTCATATCATCACAACCAACTTATAGTTATTATTATTATTATAATCATTATGAGTGGTTTATATAGAAAAATCCCTCCAACTGTCTATCTTTATATAGATAAATCCCTTCAACTGTCTATCTTTACATAGATAAATCCCTTCAACTGTCTATCTTTACATAAATAAATCCCTCCAACTGTCTATCTTTATATAGATAAATCCCTTCAACTGTCTATCCTTATATAGATAAATCCCTTCAACTGTCTATCTTTATATAGATAAATCCCTCCAACTGTCTATCTTTATATAGATAAATCCCTTCAACTGTCTATCCTTATATAGATAAATCCCTTCAACTGTCTATCTTTATATAGATAAATCCCTTCAACTGTCTATCTTTATATAGATAAATCCCTTCAACTGTCTATCTTTATATAGATAAATCCCTCCAACTGTCTATCTTTATATAGATAAATCCCTCCAACTGTCTATCTTTATATAGATAAATCCCTCCAACTGTCTATCTTTATATAGATAAATTCCTCCAACTGTCTCTCTTTACATAGATAAATCCCTCCAACTGTCTATCTTTACATCGATCCCGTCCCATGTATTGTGTTGGTGATTTCTGTGGATTATGACTGTTGGAATGTCAAGGAGTAGACTATAGGCTATAGAGTGTATCTAGCTAGTATGAGGTGTTTTGCACACACACACACACAGACAGACACACTGAGAGAGAGAGAGAGAGAGAGAGAGAGAGAGAGAGAGAGATGGACAGGGAAAGAGACAGAGAGAGAGAGAGATGGACAGGGAAAGAGACACACAGAGAGAGAGAGAGAGAGAGATGGACAGGGAAAGAGACAGAGAGAGAGAGAGAGGGGGGTGGACAGGGAAAGAGACAGAGAGAGAGAGAGAGATGGACAGGGAAAGAGACAGAGAGAGACGGGGGGGAGGCAAAGCAGTTCTTTCTTTTTGCTCAACCAACCGTGACTAAAGGTTTGGAGGAGATGACATCGGCATCCACATGCTCCCCCCTCACTCCCATCCCCCCTCACTACCCTCATTCTCTCTCCAACCTCATGGGAGAGAGAGAGACAGAGAGAGAGAGAGAGAGAGAGAGAGAGAGAGAGAGAGAGAGAGAGAGAGAGAGAGGCAGAGAGAGAGAGAGGCAGAGAGAGAGAGAGAGAGAGAGAGAGAGAGAGAGAGAGAGAGCAGAGAGAGAGAGAGGAGAGAGAGGAGAGAGAGAGAGAGAGAGAGAGAGAGAGAGAGAGAGAGAGAGAGAGAGAGAGAGAGAGAGAGAGAGAGAGAGAGGAGAGAGAGAGAGAGAGAGAGAGAGAGAGAAAGAGAGAGAGAGGCAGAGAGAGAGAGAGAAAGAGAGAGAGAGACAGAGAGAGAGAGAGAGAGAGAGAGAGAGAGAGAGAGAGAGAGAGGAGAGAGAGAGAGAGAGAGAGAGAGAGAGAGAGAGAGAGAAAGAGAGAGAGAGGCAGAGAGAGAGAGAGGCAGAGAGAGAGAGAGAGAGAGAGAGAGAGAGAGGCAGAGAGAGAGAGAGAGAGAGAGAGGCAGAGCAGAGAGAGAGAGAGCAGAGAGAAAGAGAGGCAGAGACAGAGAGGGAGGGACAGAGAGAGGCCATTACAGGCCATATTGTTTTTAACTACCTTAATCTCCCCCATAGAAACAACAGTAACAGCACCATCAACAAAAACAGAAGGGATCTGTTGCAGCTCTGTAGAAGGCTGGGTCTGTACTCTGTCAATGGTAGGATACGGGGGGACTCTTTGGGGAGATTCACCTACTGCTCACCTCTTGGCCACAGCACAGTAGACTATATGATCTCAGACATTGACCCTTTCTCTCTCAGCTCATTCACTGTCACTGGAAATAACCAGACGTTCACAGCCCAGTCAGCTGTACAACATCAGAAATGCATATATATGGGCCCAAAACAGCACAGAGAAATGCATATATATGGGCCCAAAACAGCACAGAGAAATGCATATATATGGGCCTAAAACAGCACAGAGAAATGCATATATATGGGCCCAAAACAGCACAGAGAAATGCATATATATGGGCCCAAAACAGCACAGAGAAATGCATATATATGGGCCCAAAACAGCACAGAGAAATGCATATATATGGGCCCAAAACAGCACAGAGAAATGCATATATATGGGCCCAAAACAGCACAGAGAAATGCATATATATGGGCACAAAACAGCACAGAGAAATGCATATATATGGGCCCAAAACAGCACAGAGAAATGCATATATATGGGCCCAAAACAGCACAGAGAAATACCAGAAAGCAACCTGGAACCGAAATATCCCAACACACTTGGATAACTTTCTGGACACCAAATTCACTCAGTCAAGAAGGCATCAATCTAGCAGTAAAAAACATCAACTATTCAGGCAAACGGCAAAAGAAGCACGATTGAAATGGATAAAAAACTAAACAAAAAAAGATCACAGATGACAACTGGTTTGATGCAGATTGTAAAATGATAAGGATAAAACCTAGAACACTATGCAACCAAAAGCACAGAGACCCAAATAATGGTGAGACTTTAAAACTCTATAAACGTAACACGCAGAACCAAAAAAAAGCACAGCACAACAGCAAGCAGCTGACACTAATTGAGGTCCATAAACACAAACAACTTCTGGCAAAATTTGAAACATTTTCAGAACAACACCTAATTCATGAGAAGTTGAATGGATTAGAAAGAGCTATAAAGGACCACCAAAATCCACTGGACTCCCCAATTACTGACCAGGAACTCTATAAGAAACTAAACTATTACTGACCAGGAGCTCTATAAGAAACTAAACTATTACTGACCAGGAGCTCTATAAGAAACTAAACTATTACTGACCAGGAGCTCTATAAGAAACTAAACTATTACTGACCAGGAGCTCTATAAGAAACTAAACTATTACTGACCAGGAGCTCTATAAGAAACTAAACTATTACTGACCAGGAGCTCTATGAGAAACTAAACTATTACTGACCAGGAGCTCTATAAGAAACTAAACTATTACTGACCAGGAGCTCTATAAGAAACTAAACTATTACTGACCAGGAGCTCTATAAGAAACTAAACTATTACTGACCAGGAGCTCTATAAGAAACTAAACTATTACTGACCAGGAGCTCTATAAGAAACTAAACTATTACTGACCAGGAGCTCTATAAGAAACTAAACTATTACTGACCAGGAGCTCTATAAGAAACTAAACTATTACTGACCAGGAGCTCTATAAGAAATTAAACTATTACTGACCAGGAGCTCTATAAGAAACTAAACTATTACTGACCAGGAGCTCTATAAGAAACTAAACTATTACTGACCAGGAGCTCTATAAGAAACTAAACTATTACTGACCAGGAGCTCTATAAGAAACTAAACTATTACTGACCAGGAGCTCTATAAGAAACTAAACTATTACTGACCAGGAGCTCTATAAGAAACTAAACTATTACTGACCAGGAGCTCTATAAGAAACTGAACTATTACTGACCAGGAGCTCTATAAGAAACTGAACTATTACTGACCAGGAGCTCTATAAGAAACGAAACTATTACTGACCAGGAGCTCTATAAGAAACTAAACTATTACTGACCAGGAGCTCTATAAGAAACTAAACTATTACTGACCAGGAGCTCTATAAGAAACTAAACTATTACTGACCAGGAGCTCTATAAGAAACTAAACTATTACTGACCAGGAGCTCTATAAGAAACTGAACTATTACTGACCAGGAGCTCTATAAGAAACTGAACTATTACTGACCAGGAGCTCTATAAGAAACTAAACTATTACTGACCAGGAGCTCTATAAGAAACTAAACTATTACTGACCAGGAGCTCTATAAGAAACTAAACTATTACTGACCAGGAGCTCTATAAGAAACTAAACTATTACTGACCAGGAGCTCTATAAGAAACTAAACTATTACTGACCAGGAGCTCTATAAGAAACTAAACTATTACTGACCAAGAGCTCTATAAGAAACTAAACTATTACTGACCAGGAGCTCTATAAGAAACTAAACTATTACTGACCAGGAGCTCTATAACAAACTAAACTATTACTGACCAGGAGCTCTATAAGAAACTAAAATATTACTGACCAGGAGCTCTATAAGAAACTAAACTATTACTGACCAGGAGCTCTATAAGAAACTAAACTATTACTGACCAGGAGCTCTATAAGAAACTAAACTATTACTGACCAGGAGCTCTATAAGAAACTGAACTATTACTGACCAGGAGCTCTATAAGAAACTGAACTATTACTGACCAGGAGCTCTATAAGAAACTAAACTATTACTGACCAGGAGCTCTATAAGAAACTAAACTATTACTGACCAGGAGCTCTATAAGAAACTAAACTATTACTGACCAGGAGCTCTATAAGAAACTAAACTATTACTGACCAGGAGCTCTATAAGAAACTAAACTATTACTGACCAGGAGCTCTATAAGAAACTAAACTATTACTGACCAGGAGCTCTATAAGAAACTAAACTATTACTGACCAGGAGCTCTATAAGAAACTAAACTATTACTGACCAGGAGCTCTATAAGAAACTAAACTATTACTGACCAGGAGCTCTATAACAAACTAAACTATTACTGACCAGGAGCTCTAAGAAACTTCAGGCCCTCAACTTTAAAAAAGCATGTGGACCTGATGGTATCCTAAATGAGATGCTCAAACTCACTAGTGCAAAATTTAAATTGGCTATATTAAAACGGTTTAATTTGATCCTGATTGTAGGCTATTTCCCTGACATCTGGAATCAAGGACTCATAACCCCAATCTTTAAGAACGGAGACAAATTTGACCCTAACAATTACAGAGGCATTTGTGTGAACAGTAACCTGGGGAAGGTTTTCTATAGTATTACAAATGTAAGAGTTCTAAAACTTCCTTAATAAGCACAATGTCTTGAGTAAAAGACAAATTGGATTCATACCAAAACATCGCATGACTGATGATATTTACACCCCCTGATTTATAAACATGTCCACCAAAATAATACCAAAATATACGTTTGCTTTATCGACTTCCAAAAAGCATTTGATTCTATTTGGCATACAGGACTGTTCTACAAAGTTATTGAAAGTGGTGTAGGGGCTAAAACATAACAGATAAGTAAGACATAATTAAATCAATGTATACTGGCGATACGTACAGCATTACAATTACACAATTGGCAAGAAAATAACATAATTCTTTAACCAGGGGTGGGGCTTTCGCCAGGGTTGTAATCTGAGCCCTGCACTCTTCAATATTTACATCAACGAATTGGCCACTATTCTAAAAAAATCCTCAGCTCTTGGTGTTAGTCTCCACAATTCAGAGTTTTAATGCCTACTCTTCGCAGATGACCTATGCCTGCTGTCACTCACAGCACATGGACAACAACAGAGCCTGGACCTGCTAGAGTAGTACTGCCAGACCTGGGCCCTGGCAGTAAAACTAAAATAATGATTTTCTAGAGAAGACCCAGATCTCAGGGAATTAGACCAAAGTTCTCAATCGGTACAAAATATATACACTACAATTACTGAGGTT
>NC_088403.1:69969222-69984222 GCF_034236695.1 Oncorhynchus nerka
CTGACCCAGATCAGTCTCCACATCACTCTGTCTGACCAAGATCAGTCTCCACATCACTCTGTCTGACCCAGATCAGTCTCCACATCACTCTGTCTGACCCAGATCAGTCTCCACATCACTCTGTCTGACCCAGATCAGTCTCCACATCACTCTACCTGACCCAGATCAGTCTCCACATCACTCTGTCTGACCCACATCAGTCTCCACATCACTCTACCTGACACAGATCAGTCTCCACATCACTCTGTCTGACCCAGATCAGTCTCCACATCACTCTACCTGACCAAGATCAGTCTCCACATTACTCTGTCTGACCCAGATCAGTCTCCACATCACTCTACCTGACCCAGATCAGTCTCCACATCACTCTGTCTGACCCAGATCTGTCTCCACATCACTCTGTCTGACCCAGATCAGTCTCCACATCACTCTGCCTGACCCAGATCAGTCTCCACATCACTCTGTCTGACCCAGATCAGTCTCCACATCACTCTACCTGACCCAGATCAGTCTCCACATCACTCTACCTGACAAAGATCAGTCTCCACATCACTCTACCTGACCCAGATCAGTCTCCACATCACTCTACCTGACCCAGATCAGTCTCCACACCACTCTGTCTGACCCAGATCAGTCTCCACATCACTCTGTCTGACCCATATCAGTCTCCACATCACTCTGTCTGACCCAGATCAGTCTCCCCATCACTCTGTCTGACCCATATGGGTCTCCACATCACTCTGTCTGACCCAGATCAGTCTCCACATCACTCTGTCTGACCCAGATCAGTCTCCACATCACTCTGTCTGACCCAGACCAGTCTCCACATCACTCTACCTGACCCAGATCAGTCTCCACATCACTCTGTCTGACCCAGATCAGTCTCCACATCACTCTGTCTGACCCAGATCAGTGTCCACATCACTCTACCTGACCCAGATCAGTGTCCACATCACTCTACCTGACCCAGATCAGTCTCCACATCACTCTGTCTGACCCAGATCAGTCTCCACATAACTCTGTCTGACCCAGATCAGTCTCCACATCACTCTACCTGACCCAGATCAGTCTTCACACCACTCTGTCTGACCCAGATCAGTCTCCACATCACTCTGTCTGACCCAGATCAGTCTCCACATCACTCTGTCTGACCCATATCAGTCTCCACATCACTCTGTCTGACCCAGATCAGTCTCCACATCACTCTGTCTGACCCAGATCAGTCTCCACATCACTCTGTCTGACCCATATCAGTCTCCACATCACTCTACCTGACCCAGATCAGTCTCCACATCACTCTGTCTGACCCAGATCAGTCTCCACATCACTCTACCTGACAAAGATCAGTCTCCACATTACTCTGTCTGACCCAGATCAGTCTCCACATCACTCTACCTGACAAAGATCAGTCTCCACATTACTCTGTCTGACCCAGATCAGTGTCCACATCACTCTGTCTGACCCATATCAGTGTCCAAATCACTCTGTCTGACCCAGATCAGTCTCCACATCACTCTGTCTGACCCAGATCAGTCTCCACATCACTCTACCTGACCCAGATCAGTCTCCACATCACTCTACCTGACCCAGATCAGTCTTCACACCACTCTGTCTGACCCAGATCAGTCTCCACATCACTCTGTCTGACCCAGATCAGTCTCCACATCACTCTGTCTGACCCAGATCAGTCTCCACATCACTCTGTCTGACCCAGATCAGTCTCCACATCACTCTGTCTGACCCAGACCAGTCTCCACATCACTCTACCTGACCCAGATCAGTCTCCACATCACTCTGTCTGACCCAGATCAGTCTCCACATCACTCTGTCTGACCCTGATCAGTCTCCACATCACTCTACCTGACCCAGATCTGTCTCCACATCACTCTGTCTGACCCAGATCAGTCTCCACATCACTCTGTCTGACCTAGACCAGTCTCCACATCACTCTAGCTGACCCAGATCAGTCTCCACATCACTCTGTCTGACCCAGACCAGTCTCCACATCACTCTGTCTGACCCAGATCAGTCTCCACATCACTCTGTCTGACCCAGATCAGTCTCCTCATCACTCTGTCTGACCCAGATCAGTCTCCACACCACTCTGTCTGACCCAGATCAGTCTCCACATCACTCTGTCTGACCCAGATCAGTCTCCACATCACTCTACCTGACCCAGATCAGTCTCCACATCACTCTGTCTGACCCAGATCAGTCTCCACATCACCCTGTCTGACCCAGATCAGTCTCCACATCACTCTGTCTGACCCAGATCAGTCTCCACATCACTCTGTCTGACCCAGACCAGTCTCCACATCACTCTACCTGACCCAGATCAGTCTCCACATCACTCTGTCTGACCCAGATCAGTCTCCACATCACTCTACCTGACCCAGATCAGTCTCCACATCACTCTGTCTGACCCAGATCAGTCTCCACATCACTCTGTCTGACCTAGACCAGTCTCCACATCACTCTACCTGACCCAGATCAGTCTCCATATCACTCTGTCTGACCCAGACCAGTCTCCACATCACTCTGTCTGACCCAGATCAGTCTCCACATCACTCTGTCTGACCCATATCAGTCTCCACATCACTCTACCTGACCCAGATCAGTCTCCACATCACTCTGTCTGACCCAGATCAGTCTCCACATCACTCTGTCTGACCCAGATCTGTCTCCACATCACTCTGTCTGACCCAGATCAGTCTCCACATCACTCTGCCTGACCCAGATCAGTCTCCACATCACTCTGTCTGACCCAGATCAGTCTCCACATCACTCTACCTGACCCAGATCAGTCTCCACATCACTCTACCTGACAAAGATCAGTCTCCACATCACTCTACCTGACCCAGATCAGTCTCCACATCACTCTACCTGACCCAGATCAGTCTCCACATCACTCTACCTGACCCAGATCAGTCTCCACATCACTCTGTCTGACCCAGATCAGTCTCCCCATCACTCTGTCTGACCCATATGGGTCTCCACATCACTCTGTCTGACCCAGATCAGTCTCCACATCACTCTGTCTGACCCAGATCAGTCTCCACATCACTCTGTCTGACCCAGACCAGTCTCCACATCACTCTACCTGACCCAGATCAGTCTCCACATCACTCTGTCTGACCCAGATCAGTCTCCACATCACTCTGTCTGACCCAGATCAGTGTCCACATCACTCTACCTGACCCAGATCAGTGTCCACATCACTCTACCTGACCCAGATCAGTCTCCACATCACTCTGTCTGACCCAGATCAGTCTCCACATAACTCTGTCTGACCCAGATCAGTCTCCACATAACTCTGTCTGACCCAGATCAGTCTCCACATCACTCTACCTGACCCAGATCAGTCTTCACACCACTCTGTCTGACCCAGATCAGTCTCCACATCACTCTGTCTGACCCAGATCAGTCTCCACATCACTCTGTCTGACCCATATCAGTCTCCACATCACTCTGTCTGACCCAGATCAGTCTCCACATCACTCTGTCTGACCCAGATCAGTCTCCACATCACTCTGTCTGACCCATATCAGTCTCCACATCACTCTACCTGACCCAGATCAGTCTCCACATCACTCTGTCTGACCCAGATCAGTCTCCACATCACTCTACCTGACAAAGATCAGTCTCCACATTACTCTGTCTGACCCAGATCAGTCTCCACATCACTCTACCTGACAAAGATCAGTCTCCACATTACTCTGTCTGACCCAGATCAGTGTCCACATCTCCACATCTCTGTCTGACCCATATCAGTGTCCAAATCACTCTGTCTGACCCAGATCAGTCTCCACATCACTCTGTCTGACCCAGATCAGTCTCCACATCACTCTACCTGACCCAGATCAGTCTCCACATCACTCTACCTGACCCAGATCAGTCTTCACACCACTCTGTCTGACCCAGATCAGTCTCCACATCACTCTGTCTGACCCAGATCAGTCTCCACATCACTCTGTCTGACCCATATCAGTCTCCACATCACTCTACCTGACCCAGATCAGTCTCCACATCACTCTGTCTGACCCAGATCAGTCTCCACATCACTCTGTCTGACCCAGATCTGTCTCCACATCACTCTGTCTGACCCAGATCAGTCTCCACATCACTCTGCCTGACCCAGATCAGTCTCCACATCACTCTGTCTGACCCAGATCAGTCTCCACATCACTCTACCTGACCCAGATCAGTCTCCCACATCACTCTACCTGACAAAGATCAGTCTCCACATCACTCTACCTGACCCAGATCAGTCTCCACATCACTCTACCTGACCCAGATCAGTCTCCACATCACTCTCTACCTGACCCAGATCAGTCTCCACATCACTCTGTCTGACCCAGATCAGTCTCCCCATCACTCTGTCTGACCCAGACCAGTATGGGTCTCCACATCACTCTGTCTGACCCAGATCAGTCTCCACATCACTCTGTCTGACCCAGATCAGTCTCCACATCACTCTGTCTGACCCAGACCAGTCTCCACATCACTCTACCTGACCCAGATCAGTCTCCCACATCACTCTGTCTGACCCAGATCAGTCTCCACATCACTCTGTCTGACCCAGATCAGTGTCCACATCACTCTACCTGACCCAGATCAGTGTCCACATCACTCTACCTGACCCAGATCAGTCTCCACATCACTCTGTCTGACCCAGATCAGTCTCCACATAACTCTGTCTGACCCAGATCAGTCTCCACATAACTCTGTCTGACCCAGATCAGTCTCCACATCACTCTACCTGACCCAGATCAGTCTTCACACCACTCTGTCTGACCCAGATCAGTCTCCACATCACTCTGTCTGACCCAGATCAGTCTCCACATCACTCTGTCTGACCCATATCAGTCTCCACATCACTCTGTCTGACCCAGATCAGTCTCCACATCACTCTGTCTGACCCAGATCAGTCTCCACATCACTCTGTCTGACCCATATCAGTCTCCACATCACTCTACCTGACCCAGATCAGTCTCCACATCACTCTGTCTGACCCAGATCAGTCTCCACATCACTCTACCTGACAAAGATCAGTCTCCTGACATTACTCTGTCTGACCCAGATCAGTCTCCACATCACTCTACCTGACAAAGATCAGTCTCCACATTACTCTGTCTGACCCAGATCAGTGTCCACATCACTCTGTCTGACCCATATCAGTGTCCAAATCACTCTGTCTGACCCAGATCAGTCTCCACATCACTCTGTCTGACCCAGATCAGTCTCCACATCACTCTACCTGACCCAGATCAGTCTCCACATCACTCTACCTGACCCAGATCAGTCTTCACACCACTCTGTCTGACCCAGATCAGTCTCCACATCACTCTGTCTGACCCAGATCAGTCTCCACATCACTCTGTCTGACCCATATCAGTCTCCACATCACTCTGTCTGACCCAGATCAGTCTCCACATCACTCTGTCTGACCCAGATCAGTCTCCACATCACTCCGTCTGACCCATATCAGTCTCCACATCACTCTACCTGACCCAGATCAGTCTCCACATCACTCTGTCTGACCCAGATCAGTCTCCACACCACTCTGTCTGACCCAGATCAGTCTCCACATCACTCTGTCTGACCCAGATCAGTCTCCACATCACTCTGTCTGACCCATATCGGTCTCCACATCACTCTGTCTGACCCAGATCAGTCTCCACATCACTCTGTCTGACCCAGATCAGTCTCCACATCACTCTGTCTGACCCAGACCAGTCTCCACATCACTCTACCTGACCCAGATCAGTCTCCACATCACTCTGTCTGACCCAGATCAGTCTCCACATCACTCTGTCTGACCCTGATCAGTCTCCACATCACTCTACCTGACCCAGATCAGTCTCCACATCACTCTGTCTGACCCAGATCAGTCTCCACATCACTCTGTCTGACCTAGACCAGTCTCCACATCACTCTAGCTGACCCAGATCAGTCTCCACATCACTCTGTCTGACCCAGACCAGTCTCATCACTCTGTCTGACCCAGATCAGTCTCCACATCACTCTGTCTGACCCAGATCAGTCTCCACATCACTCTGTCTGACCCAGATCAGTCTCCACATCACTCTGTCTGACCCAGATCAGTCTCCACATCACTCTGTCTGACCCAGATCAGTCCAGTCTGACCCAGATCAGTCTCCACATCACTCTACCTGACCCAGATCAGTCTCCACATCACTCTGTCTGACCCAGATCAGTCTCCACATCACCCTGTCTGACCCAGATCAGTCTCCACATCACTCTGTCTGACCCAGATCAGTCTCCACATCACTCTGTCTGACCCAGACCAGTCTCCACATCACTCTACCTGACCCAGATCAGTCTCCACATCACTCTGTCTGACCCAGATCAGTCTCCACATCACTCTACCTGACCCAGATCAGTCTCCACATCACTCTGTCTGACCCAGATCAGTCTCCACATCACTCTGTCTGACCTAGACCAGTCTCCACATCACTCTACCTGACCCAGATCAGTCTCCACATCACTCTGTCTGACCCAGACCAGTCTCCACATCACTCTGTCTGACCCAGATCAGTCTCCACATCACTCTGTCTGACCCATATCAGTCTCCACATCACTCTACCTGACCCAGATCAGTCTCCACATCACTCTGTCTGACCCAGATCAGTCTCCACATCACTCTGTCTGACCCAGATCTGTCTCCACATCACTCTGTCTGACCCAGATCAGTCTCCACATTACTCTGCCTGACCCAGATCAGTCTCCACATCACTCTGTCTGACCCAGATCAGTCTCCACATCACTCTACCTGACCCAGATCAGTCTCCACATCACTCTACCTGACAAAGATCAGTCTCCACATCACTCTACCTGACCCAGATCAGTCTCCACATCACTCTACCTGACCCAGATCAGTCTCCACATCACTCTACCTGACCCAGATCAGTCTCCACACCACTCTGTCTGACCCAGATCAGTCTCCACATCACTCTGTCTGACCCATATCAGTCTCCACATCACTCTGTCTGACCCAGATCAGTCTCCCCATCACTCTGTCTGACCCATATGGGTCTCCACATCACTCTGTCTGACCCAGATCAGTCTCCACATCACTCTGTCTGACCCAGATCAGTCTCCACATCACTCTGTCTGACCCAGACCAGTCTCCACATCACTCTACCTGACCCAGATCAGTCTCCACATCACTCTGTCTGACCCAGATCAGTCTCCACATCACTCTGTCTGACCCAGATCAGTGTCCACATCACTCTACCTGACCCAGATCAGTGTCCACATCACTCTACCTGACCCAGATCAGTCTCCACATCACTCTGTCTGACCCAGATCAGTCTCCACATAACTCTGTCTGACCCAGATCAGTCTCCACATCACTCTACCTGACCCAGATCAGTCTTCACACCACTCTGTCTGACCCAGATCAGTCTCCACATCACTCTGTCTGACCCAGATCAGTCTCCACATCACTCTGTCTGACCCATATCAGTCTCCACATCACTCTGTCTGACCCAGATCAGTCTCCACATCACTCTGTCTGACCCAGATCAGTCTCCACATCACTCTGTCTGACCCATATCAGTCTCCACATCACTCTACCTGACCCAGATCAGTCTCCACATCACTCTGTCTGACCCAGATCAGTCTCCACATCACTCTACCTGACAAAGATCAGTCTCCACATTACTCTGTCTGACCCAGATCAGTCTCCACATCACTCTACCTGACAAAGATCAGTCTCCACATTACTCTGTCTGACCCAGATCAGTGTCCACATCACTCTGTCTGACCCATATCAGTGTCCAAATCACTCTGTCTGACCCAGATCAGTCTCCACATCACTCTGTCTGACCCAGATCAGTCTCCACATCACTCTACCTGACCCAGATCAGTCTCCACATCACTCTACCTGACCCAGATCAGTCTTCACACCACTCTGTCTGACCCAGATCAGTCTCCACATCACTCTGTCTGACCCAGATCAGTCTCCACATCACTCTGTCTTACCCATATCAGTCTCCACATCACTCTGTCTGACCCAGATCAGTCTCCACATCACTCTGTCTGACCCAGATCAGTCTCCACATCACTCTGTCTGACCCATATCAGTCTCCACATCACTCTACCTGACCCAGATCAGTCTCCACATCACTCTGTCTGACCCAGATCAGTCTCCACACCACTCTGTCTGACCCAGATCAGTCTCCACATCACTCTGTCTGACCCAGATCAGTCTCCACATCACTCTGTCTGACCCATATCGGTCTCCACATCACTCTGTCTGACCCAGATCAGTCTCCACATCACTCTGTCTGACCCAGATCAGTCTCCACATCACTCTGTCTGACCCAGACCAGTCTCCACATCACTCTACCTGACCCAGATCAGTCTCCACATCACTCTGTCTGACCCAGATCAGTCTCCACATCACTCTGTCTGACCCTGATCAGTCTCCACATCACTCTACCTGACCCAGATCAGTCTCCACATCACTCTGTCTGACCCAGATCAGTCTCCACATCACTCTGTCTGACCTAGACCAGTCTCCACATCACTCTAGCTGACCCAGATCAGTCTCCACATCACTCTGTCTGACCCAGACCAGTCTCCACATCACTCTGTCTGACCCAGATCAGTCTCCACATCACTCTGTCTGACCCAGATCAGTCTCCTCATCACTCTGTCTGACCCCGATCAGTCTCCACACCACTCTGTCTGACCCAGATCAGTCTCCACATCACTCTGTCTGACCCAGATCAGTCTCCACATCACTCTACCTGACCCAGATCAGTCTCCACATCACTCTGTCTGACCCAGATCAGTCTCCACATCACCCTGTCTGACCCAGATCAGTCTCCACATCACTCTGTCTGACCCAGATCAGTCTCCACATCACTCTGTCTGACCCAGACCAGTCTCCACATCACTCTACCTGACCCAGATCAGTCTCCACATCACTCTGTCTGACCCAGATCAGTCTCCACATCACTCTACCTGACCCAGATCAGTCTCCACATCACTCTGTCTGACCCAGATCAGTCTCCACATCACTCTGTCTGACCTAGACCAGTCTCCACATCACTCTACCTGACCCAGATCA
This sequence comes from Oncorhynchus nerka, assembly GCF_034236695.1. Lineage (NCBI taxonomy): Eukaryota > Metazoa > Chordata > Actinopteri > Salmoniformes > Salmonidae > Oncorhynchus > Oncorhynchus nerka. The sequence continues at coordinate 69,978,323 of NC_088403.1, forward strand.
GTCTCCACATCACTCTGTCTGACCCAGACCAGTCTCCACATCACTCTGTCTGACCCAGATCAGTCTCCACATCACTCTGTCTGACCCAGATCAGTCTCCACATCACCCTGTCTGACCCAGATCAGTCTCCACATCACTCTGTCTGACCCAGATCAGTCTCCACATCACTCTGTCTGTCCCAGATCAGTCTCCACATCACTCTGTCTGACCCAGATCAGTGTCCACATCACTCTACCTGACCCAGATCAGTCTCCACATCACTCTACCTGACCCAGATCAGTCTCCACATCACTCTACCTGACCCAGATCAGTCTCTACATCACTCTACCTGACCCAGATCAGTCTCCACATCACTCTACCTGACCCAGATCAGTCTCCACATCACTCTACCTCCCTCTCTTCCCTCTTCTCCTCCTCCCACTCCTCTTTCTGACCTCTCTCCTTCCCCCTCCTCTCCCTCTCTTCCCGTCTGACCTCTCTCCTTCCCCCTCCTCCCTCTCCTCTCTCTGACCTCTATCCTCTCCCTCTCTTTCTTTCTCATTTTCCTGTTTCTTTCTGGAGAGAGACAAAGTTAAGAGCGAGGTGCAGTTAATCACTGAGTGCTTCATTGTAATGAATTTTTAATGACCCACATTGTTTTGAGTGTGACCTATATAGAATAGGGACATAAGGATTCACATTGTTTAGAGAGTGACATATATAGAATCGGGACATAAGGATTCACATTGTTTAGAGAGTGACCTATATAGAATAGGGACATAAGGATTCACATTGTTCAGAGAGTGACCTACAGTATATAGAATAGGGACATAAGGATTCACATTGTTTAGAGAGTGACCTATATAGAATAGGGACATAAGGATTCACATTGTTTAGAGAGTGACCTATATAGAATAGGGACATAAGGATTCACATTGTTTAGAGAGTGACCTATATAGAATAGGGACATAAGGATTCACATTGTTTAGAGAGTGACCTATATAGAATAGGGACATAAGGATTCACATTGTTTAGAGAGTGACCTATATAGAATAGGGACATAAGGATTCACATTGTTTAGAGAGTGACCTATATAGAATAGGGACATAAGGATTCACATTGTTTAGAGAGTGACCTATATAGAATAGGGACATAAGGATTCACATTGTTCAGAGAGTGACCTATATAGAATAGGGACATAAGGATTCACATTGTTTAGAGAGTGACCTATATAGAATAGGGACATAAGGATTCACATTGTTTAGAGATTGACACACACACACACACACACACACACACACACGCATACACGCATACACGCATACATGCATACACACACACACACACTTTTACAAGCATACACACACACACACACACACACACACACACACACACACACACACACACACACACACACGCATATACATGCATACACACACACACACAAACACACAAACACGCGCACACACACACACACACACACACACAGACCTAATTTGTGTGTGTGTGTGTGCGTGCGCGCGCGTGTGTGTGTGTGTGTGCGCGCGTGCGTGCGCACGCGTGTGTGTGTGTGTGTGTGTGTGTGTGTGTGTGTGTGTGTGTGTGCTCTTTCTTCCCATTAGGTTGTACAGGACAGGGTTGTCATCTGACAGACAGACAGAGCGATGAAAGTAGACATTTTTTTCCTAGCCATGATCCTGATGCTCTGTAATCTGTTCTGCAGGTATGGAGTAGTAGAGAGCACTGAACACACCACTGATTGACTTTAACCCCTGACCTCTGACCTCTTATCCCTGGGTGTGTTCGAGGGATGCCCAGGGTAGTCCGGCGGAAGCGATGGCATCATGTGACCTCCCGTACTTCTGCCCTCGCTGCGGAGATGACAAGCGTTTCGACAGCGTACCTGCCCTCCGGTCCCACCTGGTCAGCCGACACACCTACGAGACCCTCCTGGTTCTGTCTCAGGCCCGGGCCAGGAGCTCCAGCCCAGGAACTCTGCTGCCACTCCTCCCCCACGCCGTGGCCCAGCCGAAGCACCCCGTCCTGGGCTCGGAGAGGGAGAGACTCCCTTTCCCACTGGCCTGCCTGGATCTAGCGTCCTCCTCTGCCTCCACCCAGCTACTCATTGAGATGTTGACCAGGAGAGACCAAGGAGGAGGGTCATCTGGTCCTGGTAATTCTGCTGGACCTGTAGCTACCTCCTCCTCTACTGCACCTCCTCACAGCACCACGGCCCTGGTCCTGCCTGGCTGCAGGGGAGACAGCCTGCCTGATTTGGGGCTGAGAGGCCTAGGCCGCCGGTGGCTGGGGCCAAGCCTGGGCCTGGAGTTTGGGCTCTGCCTGGACGAGAGCCTCACTCTGGGGCTGGGTATTGACGAGAGGCTGGGGGTGGAGAGGAGTATCGCCAGGACGTTTGCCGAGGTGGAGGAGAGGGTGTCCCAGCATGTGGGCTGTCTGAGGGCGGAGCTAGAGCGTCGAGAGGCGGAGTTAGAGCATGAGAGGCGGGATGCGGCGCGGCTGGAGAGGGAGAAGGAGGAGCTGGAGGACCAGGCTTCCCATCTCTCCCGGCAGGTGGCGGTCTCCGTGGAGATGATGGCCACTCTGAAAAGAGACCTGCAGGGGAAGGACCAGGAGCTGTGTCGCAAGCAGCAGTGAGTGATTATAACGCTTCATAACATCCTTATAACACTTCATAATGTCTACATACGGCAGCCATAAGAGTGATACAACACAAGTCAAGCAGAAACCTACTGTTGTATTATGGTATGTGTAGTCCCATGTCTACTGTTGTATTATGGTATGTGCAGTCCCATGTCTACTGTTGCATTATGGTATGTGTAGTCCCATGTCTACTGTTGTATTATGGTATGTGTAGTCCCATGTCTACTGGTGTATTATGGTATGTGTAGTCCCATGTCTACTGTTGTATTATGGTATGTGTAGTCCCATGTCTACTGGTGTATTATGGTATGTGTAGTCCCATGTCTACTGTTGTATTATGGTATGTGTAGTCCCATGTCTACTGTTGTATTAAGGTATGTGTAGTCCCATGTCTACTGTTGCATTATGGTATGTGTAGTCCCATGTCTACTGTTGCATTATGGTATGTGTAGTCCCATGTCTACTGTTGTATTATGGTATGTGTAGTCCCATGTCTACTGTTGCATTATGGTATGTGTAGTCCCATGTCTACTGTTGTATTATGGTATGTGTAGTCCCATGTCTACTGGTGTATTATGGTATGTGTAGTCCCATGTCTACTGTGGTATTAAGGTATGTGTAGTCTAATGTTAATTTTGTATTATGGTATGTGTAGTCCCATGTCTACTGGTGTATTATGGTATGTGTAGTCCCATGTCTACTCTGGTATTAAGGTATGTGTAGTCCCATGTCTACTCTGGTATTAAGGTATGTGTAGTCCCATGCCTGTTGTTGCCGTGGATGATGTTGTGTCTTTGGCTATGCCGGATAAAGTGATATGACATGCTACTCTATAAAATAATTTCTCCGTAATTAATATTACCTGATTGAGCTAATCATGTAAATGTAATTAACTAGAGAGTCGGGGCACCACAAAATAATATTTATATTCTAGGGGGAGCCAGAGTAGCTTACCGAGTAGCTTACCAAGCAAGAGGAGCTTTGTGTAGGGGATATCCACTAGGGGAGCCAGAGTAGCTTACCAAGCAAGAGCAGCCCAGACACTCTTTGACTGGAGCTAGCATTTGAAATTGAACATTTATGTTTTATGTTTTACAAATATTCGCTAGCTACATGTCAGGCTAGGCTGGTGTTATTAGCTAGCTACATGCCAGGCTAGTCTGGTGTTATTAGCTAGCTACATTTCAGGCTAGTCTGGTGTTATTAGCTAGCTTACATGTCAGGCTAGTCTGGTGTTATTAGCTAGCTACATGCCAGGCTAGTCTGGTGTTATTAGCTAGCTACATGTCAGGCTAGTCTGGTGTTATTAGCTAGCTACATGTCAGGCTAGTCTGGTGTTATTAGCTAGCTTACATGTCAGGCTAGTCTGGTGTTATTAGCTAGCTACATGTCAGGCTAGTCTGGTGTTATTAGCTAGCTACATGTCAGGCTAGTCTGGTGTTATTAGCTCGCTACATGTCTGGCTAGTCTGGTGTTATTAGCTCGCTACATGTCAAGCTAGTCTGGTGTTCTATGCCTGTTTATAATGCTAGCTACATGTCAGGCTAGTCCGGTGTTCTATGCCTATTTATAATGCTAGCTACATGTCAGGCTAGTCTGGTGTTCTATGCCTGTTTATAATGCTAGCTACATGTCAGGCTAGTCTGGTGTTCTATGCCTGTTTATAATGCTAGCTACATGTCAGGCTAGTCTGGTGTTCTATGCCTGTTTATAATGCTAGCTACATGTCAAGCTAGTCTGGTGTTCTATGCCTGTTTATAAATGCTAGCTACATGTCAGGCTAGTCTGTCGTTCTAGGCTTTACAAAGCTAAGTTTCAGCCACAGAAGCATAAGCAAACATTTCTCTCTATGCTAGCTTGAACAGTTCCTACTAAGGAGAAGGGGAAAAAAAGAGTTTGTCCACTGAACAGTCCAAGAGGACGGTGGAGAATATATCTCTTATCCAACCTGTATTGACGATGAACAATATTTTTTACAATGGCTTTTTCTCAGGCTTTACACCCTGTGCATTATTGTGGATAAATAATTACCTGTCTAACAGAACATAGAGGGTGTTCTTTAATGGAATCTCTCCAACATAATCCAGTTAGAATCAGGAATTCCCCAGGGCAGCTGTCTAGGCCCCTTACTTTTTTCAATCTTTACTAACAGCATGCCACTGGCTTTAAGTAAAGCCAGAGTGTCTATGTATGTGCATGACTCAACATTATACATGTCAGCTACTACAGCTACTGAAATGATTTTAACACTTAACAAACAGCTGCAGTTAGATTCAGAGTGGGTGGCAAGGAATAAGTTAGTCCGAAATATTTACAGATTTGGGACAAATCATTCCCTAAACCCTAAACCTCAACTAAATCTTGTAATGAATAATGTGGAACTTGAGCAATTTGAGGTGACTAAATTGCTTGGAGTAACCCTGGATTGTAAACTGTCATGGTCAAAACATACTGATACAACAGTAGATAAGATGGGGAGAAGACTGTCTATAATAAAGTGCTACTCTACCTTCTTAACACTATCAACAAGGCAGGTCCTACAGGCCCTAGTTTCTACCTTCTTAACAACACAATCAACAAGGCAGGTTATACAGACCCTTCGTTCTACCTTCTTAACAACACTATCAACAAGGCAGGTCCTACAGGCCCTAGTTTCTACCTTCTTAACAACACTATCAACAAGGCAGGTCCTACAGGTCCTAGTTTCTACCTTCTTAACAACATTATCAACAAGGCAGGTCCTACAGGTCCTAGTTTCTACCTTCTTAACAACACTATCAACAAGGCAGGTCCTACAGGCCCTTGTTCCTACTAGATACAGGACCTTCCATGTTATTGTTCCTACTAGATACAGGACCTTCCATGTTATTGTTCCTACTAGATACAGGACCTTCCATGTTATTGTTCCTACTAGATACAGGACCTTCCATGTTTTTGTTATTGTTCCTACTAGATACAGGACCTTCCATGTTATTGTTCCTACTAGATACAGGACCTTCCATGTTATTGTTCGTACTAGATACAGGACCTTCCATGTTATTGTTCCTACTAGATACAGGACCTTCCATGTTATTGTTCCTACTATGTAGAGATGGTTCACTGTTCCATGTGTTTTACACTTGGAGTAATGTAGCTGTTATCTAGAGCGACTTACAGGTAATACATTCATCTTAAAATACAGTAGCTAGGTGGGACTACCAGGTATAGTAAGTACATCTTTCCTCAATGAAATAGCTATCAGCAAAGTCAAGACAGAGAAC